>NC_048599.1:140065211-140382711 GCF_003668045.3 Cricetulus griseus
GTTCCTCCAGCTGGGAAGACCAGCTGCCCAGGGCCATGGTGTGCATTTTTTACATATTGGGCAGATCCAACCAAAGACACTTTGAGACTGTAGGAGTCCAGATGAACCTGACATCCTTGTAAGCAACAGTAGCCCAGGTCAGGGTTACTCAAGGCTCAACCTGAAGCCAAGAAAATACTTGGCCCATGACTAGCATCAGGGCTCAGCCTGGTATTGGGGTATAAGCAAGAGTTCCTAGCTGGCCAAGAGGCAAATCCCTTCTTAAAACAGCTAGTATTGTGCCCACGTGCCCCTCTGCCATGTGGGAGCAGAACAGAAGATATTTCCAACAGCTGCTGGCCACAATCCCCATAAAGCCATAAAGCAGAAACTGACTTTGAAATGGCCCTTTCTCCGCCTGTATCTCCGGACATAAATTTAAATAAAATGGCAATTTAAATGCCTGCAACATCAAGGAGATGGTGTGGGGCTGTCTCTGCAGGCTTTGTGGGGAGACAGAACGCAGCCCTAAACCCATCATCCTGCGACACATGGGTGAGAGTTGGCGCAGGGGCAGAAGGGGGGCACCAGTTCTTTGCAGAAGACAAGGATACCCAGGATGCTCTGCTCTCCCTGCCTTGGAGCCCTAAAGGGGTCTGGGCTCCCAGGAGGCCCTGGGGTACACAAAGCAAAGGCAGCTTCACCATTGGCTCTGTCTCTGGGGAAGCAGGAATACATAGAGTTCATTTGTCACTCTCAGGAATTTTTACCAGCCCCTGAACAGATGCCACACACACACACGCCAACTCCATACACTCTGGTAAATGCCCCTGCTGCCTTTCCTGCCAGTGAAGCCCACGGGGAGCTAGAACCCATGAGTTACCTGGTGTTGGTTGGAATCAAGCAGCAGAGTAGTGCTCAGAAGAGCTTAGGGTTCAGCATGGGCAGGTGCTGGGTCCTTCAAGGTCCTGACTCAGTAGAGAATACATCTCTAGTAGGTCCCCCAGAGCCACTGCTGCTGCTGGTTCCAGGCCTCTCAGTGAGATGTACATGGCTAGGTGTCTTGTAAGAACACTGGGTAGGAAGGCAGATCTCAGAGGTCACTTAGGTCAAGAAGATCTACCACACCTGTCCTACCTATCGTCAGGACCCAGCCCAGGACCTCACCCGGGTTGCCACTTGCCTTGCCTGGATTGTATACCTATAAGCCCTGGAATCAAGTACTGGGTATGAGGGAGATACCACTAATAATAGGTGTCTGGACTATGGGCTCCTGCCATTGGTCCTCCATAGGACACTCACTCCTTCAAGGCAGCTGGAAGGTTAAAAGCTCACAGATGGAAAGAAGAGGCAAAGCCATTTCCTGGGCTGAGAGTGCAGCAACTCCTTGAACTCTATCCTTTGCCCATCCCCTGTGCTTCCCTGCTCCTCCCTTTGCTACTGAGGCTGGGATGACTCAAGTGAGACCCAGCTCTATGCCCTAGACCCTAGCGCCTTCAGTCCTAGCTAGGGACTATTAGGTTCAGGCCCACCACATCCTCTCTGACACTGAAGAATTCTTTAAACCCAAGAGACAATCTTTCATTTTTTTGGTGGTGATGTGTTGAGACGGGGTTTCTCTGGAAACAGTCCTAGAACTTGCTTTGTAGAACAGACTGGCCTCAAACTTACTGAGATTTGCCTGCCTTTGCCTCAAGTGCTGGGATTAAAGGTGTGTGCTATTACTGCCCGGCCCAAGGAACAATCTTTGTCTGTGTCTTCTGAGTATATCTGAGACTATTCAGGGACAAGCTTGGACTGCCACCCTGTCACCATTTAATGCTTCCATCCTCCTGGGCAGCCAGGTCCAATGACAAAGCCACCAAGGGGGAAGACTCGGGTGCCTAATTCAGGCAAGCCTGTCTCTTGGAGAAGCATGTCCCTATAGGATAGTGCTGGCAGTTGGCAGCCAAGCCTCTAGCTGTATCAGGGAGTGAGAAAGGCTTGAAATGCAGCTGGCATGTCAAAGGCATGGGAGCTAACCTAGAGGGTTCCCACAACCAAAGCAAGAGGCAATAATAAATACCACATAAATGTCCATGAGCCCACACTGTATAAATAAATGAACAAATCATTAAATGGGAAAGAGGGATGTATTTGAGAAGAATCCTAATTAATGAGTATAGAAGGATTGAGGGAAATAAAAATGCCACCATTAGAATGCCACAGAAGTCATTGCTGCCAGCGACAGCCACCGAGGAGGCCTGAATTAATGAGAGCAAGCTTGAGGAGGAACAGTATATTTGCATAGTCACAAAGTATCTCCTGCAAGATATTTATTAATTCCAAAAGAAAAAATAGTAACTTTATAGAAAAGAGACTCTGTAGGCACCAGCTGTGGTCAATCACCAAGGTTAACTTCTCTAAGACCGCCCTCATTATGAACGTCCACAGGACTCTCTGAAGCCCTCCTCAAAACCTTTATACTCAGTCTAATTATGAAAAATGCCTGGGACTTGGGAAATAGCTCAGACAGTAAAGTGCTTGCCAAGTTTAAGCCCCAGGACCCATGCAAAAAGCAGAGTATCAGGGGCTGGAGAGATGACTCGGTGGTTAAAAGCACTGATTGCTTCCCAGCACCCACAAGGTGACTCACAGCCACCTATAATTCTTATCTCAGAAGATCTGTCACCCTCTTCTGGCCTCCATAGGCACCAGGTGTGCATGTGGTACACTGACATACGTGCGGGCAAAACACCACTACAGATAAAATAAAGCTCAGGGGGATAAAAGGTAGGTGTAGTGGCGTGCATTTATAATCCCAGCACTGGAGAGGTACAGACAGGCTGATCCCTGTGACACACTGGCCAGACAAGCCTTGCTTAATCTGTAAGACCCAGATCCTGGTGAGAGACCTTGCCTCAAAAACAAAGTGAAAGAGATTAGAAAGATAGCTCAGTAGTTCAGAGCTCTTTCTGTTCTTGCAGAAGGCTGGTGTTCAATTCCAAGCACCATATTGCAGCTAGCCATCATCTGTCATTTCAGTTCTAGGGGATCTGACACCTCTTTCTGGCCTCCAAGGGTACTTGCACATGTATGCAATGTGGCACACAGACATACACACATACATAAAATAAATAAAAACAAGGTGGAATGCACCTGAGGAGTGACATCCGAGGTTGACCTGTGGCCGCCACACTTGAAACACACACACACACACACACACACACACACACACACACACACACACACACCCCAAGAAAAAAAACACACTGTGTACCCAAAGTAAGAGACATTCTACAGAGTAAGGGACCAATACTGTCCCATGGAAGAGGAAATGACACAGAGTGGAAGCTAGGAGGGCCTGGCCACCAAGCTCAGTGTGGCCCCTAGATAGGATCCTGGGACATGAGAAACCCCAAGTGGAAACTAAAATGCAAGCAAAGTGTGCCATTGAGTTAGTAACACTGTAAGCAGCTTACTTTGTATATCTGTGCTATGATTGGCTGTGTAGGAGACGTTGGGTAAAGGATTTGCAGAAAATTTCTGTCCTATTTTGAAACTTTCCTGTCTGTCTTGAAACTACACCAAATTACAAGTTACCCTCCTTGGCCACATTTGCAGGCCAGGCTCTGCCAGAGCCAACATTGTTTAGCATTGCCACCCAACAGGCAGACATCCCATGCAGCCCTGATTCCCTTCCTCCCATGGGTGGCACCAAATTGAAACAGGAAAGAGTTCTGTCACCATCAGCAAACAAACCCCTCTCTGCACCTATAACTTGACAAAATACTCCCAGAGGGATCTCCTGCCCATTACTCTCAGTAGGACCACGGCCAACAGTTGGACTCTCATCTTTGAACAAGAGCAGGTGAGGATCCAGCCTCCCCATCCCTATTGACTGAGGGTGCTGTGAAAGTTGAAGGGCTGAATGGTGGTCCCAATCAAAGGCAGGCCACCAGGGAATAAGAGGGATGGCAAACAAGAGGATCTGGTCAGAGCATCTGGGGTAGACAGCAAGCCCCCAGGGACATACACCTGCTAGGGATGGCAAAGCCCAGCCGGAGAGGTCCAGGTAACATGGCAAGTTTGCTGTTTTTCTTTCCCAGTTGCAGAGAGCCTCTAGGATCACCTGACTACAACAGGCTAGGAATGTGAATCTGGGGACAGCTGCTGGGAGTGGCCACTGGAGAAGCTGCTGTTCAGAACCAGCACTCACATGACACAAAACAGCAGGTTGTAGACCTCCCACTGAGGCCATCTCTCCTAATGTCTATGACTTCTTCCTTTACCATACCCTCCACCAATTCCCAACTCTGTATACCACATGATATAAAACCACAACTGTGGTAAGGCCAGAGGACCCTGCCAGCTTGTGCTGTATCACGAGGCCAACACATAGCTATTGGTAAATCTCTCAGTGGCTGTCACTCCTGGCCCAGATAGAAGGCTATAGAATATAGAGATGGCCACCAATGGCATTTAAAAAAATACCTTTACAAAAAAAAACTAAAAAATAACCCCTCAAACTTACCACCCATCACCTAACTCCACATCGAAATTCCATTTGAAAAACTTATTTTGAAACTTGCTATAGTGTCTCTGCCACCTCTAGTAAAGCTGACAAAGAAGTGATATCAAGAGGAAACAGATCTCAAACACCATCCCATGACCCTCAGGGGACTGTGCTCTCAACAGAAGGGCTCCCTCAGAGAACTAGACCTTGAAGCCTCCTCCCACCCCCTATCCTTGAGCCCTGCAAGGATTCAACCCCTTTAATGAACACAATCATAGGCCTGAGTCATTTCTACCCAATCAAGGCAGCAGCAGGCGGTATCTGTGTGTGCCCGCTGCCTTCATGCTGCGAAGTAGATTAATAAACCATTAGGATAAGCAGGCTGGTTATTAGCCTGAGAAGGAGGCTCTTAGCTAATTGAAGCCATCCAGCAAAATGTCAATGCTGTCTTTGGATATGAAATATTAATGGCACCCGAGCCTGGACTGGAAGGCAGAGGTTGCTTCTGACCTCTTCTTATGTGACCAAATGTCAGATGGGGCCTTTCTCCAGAGACAAGGTCAGAGACAAGCTACAGATTCTTTCAGGGGCTGTGACCCTCAGCCACAACTAAGGATGCACCCCCTTGCATGGAGGTCCTTAGACCAGCTCCAATCATGGTGATATGCTGTGTACCATGAGGGCAGGAGTGGTGACATGTGTGACCCTTTTCTTGCTGCATTTCTAGAAATCCCTATTTATAGGGATTTCTCTGCCCTTTTGGGAGTCTCAACTTGTATGATGCCTGAAGCCTAATGGGGGCTTCAGATCTACCTTTTAGTTGGTGTTCAACTGGTCTCCATCTGGACTGCTCACTCCGGGGTCTCCAGGGTCTTTAAACTTGGCTGAATGTTAACCTCGTGCTCCACACCTTGGAACAAAGTCCTCTAGACCCCCAAAATATCTCTGGGCCAGGCCCTGCCTCTTCTCCCTGAACCAGTGTTGGATGCCCTCTCTAGCTCTGCAGTGTCTTTGAACAGCTCAATCTTCTACCATGGACTGGCCTCCCGGGCTTTGCAGCTCCTCTCTAAAGCTCCTGTCTTCCTAGAGGTGATGGTGACCTGGGGGAGGATGAACTCAGCTGAGGCTTGCATCCTAGGCTGGGGATGCTGCTGTCCCTCCTCAGGCCTTGCTTCCTGCCTGGAACAAGGTGAGAAGGATACATGGAAACCAGTTCAGAGCCTGTGCTGGGGCTGTGATTTGAATCTTAGTACTTCAATCTTCAGTAGAACCCAATAGAGTGCCAGGTCTGACTGGGAGGCTGGAGATGAGCTGTGCAAGGCAAACCAGGATCCCTAGTTAAGAGAAAGGCTGCCTGGGGTGACCTTGGACAGGACAGGCAGGGGGTAAAACCTCAGGCACTGGGGACCAAGAGCTGAGGTTACTGTGAGCCTATGGGAGGCAGGACCAGCTCTCTTGAACCAGCTGGACACAAGGGATCTCCTAAGAAGATGAGCCAGATTCGAGCCCTCCTCCCCATGTGATAAATATTAATAGCCTTTTCTCATGTTGTTATAGCAACCACACCTTTGTAAATGTATCAGCCCTCTTTGTGTGTTAGATTTTATGAGATTGACGTCAACTTTTCCTGACAACAATCTTTAAAGAGGCTCTGTGCTGTTGCTTTTTCTGTTAGGATAAATTCTAATTACTCTTGTTTGAAGATTCTTTCAAGACTGCCCTGACAGCCTGGCCATTGCCATCTCCCTTCCAGGAGCTGTGGTCATCTCAAGCTGTGACACCTTCTGCATCAGTCTACCCCTTCCCAACACAGATGCCTCTCAGAGTCAAGAGCATTGTCCCAACACCACTAGAGACTCACTCAACCTATCAAAGCAGCCACTCTTAGCTTGTGTAAGAGTGGAGAGGCCTATAGGGCACCTTGTGTGGTGGCATGTATTGAATGCCTTCAAAAGTGCACAGACTAGGGCTGCCGAGACTGCTCAGCAGGTAAAGGTACTTGAAGCCAAGCCTCACAACCTGAGTTCAATCTCTGGGACCCACATGGTAAGATAGAACTTACTCCTACAAGTTGTCCTCTGACCTCTGTATGAACACACACATACATACATACATACATACATACATACACACACACACACACACACACACACACACACACACACACACACACTTCAGTTGTCCAAAGAAAGGTTTGAATTAATCCTGTTGCCTGAGTGCAATGGAACACTCTAGACAGTGACATATGATGCTGGGGTAGAGATGCATTTCCTGACATATCCAAGTGCTCACAACACATTGTTCAGTGAAATTAAGGTCACCCACAGCAAGTACAAATGTTACACAGTGACACATGCCTTGCGTATGTGGAGGGGTGGACAGTAAGTTATCACTGGGACTGCTTCCCAATCCAGAGATAGCAAATCTTTCCCCTTTCTCTTTTCTCAGTTCTGAGGATTCTCTGGTCTTTCTAATGTGGCCTGAATTATTTGTTTAGCCAAATGCTTTAACAGTTTCGTCAGATGCAGTGACGTACACCTGTAATCCCAGTTTTTAAGAAGACAGCAGTGTGTCCCTCTCACCCCAGCACAGATCAGAAGAGTCTCTTGGTGCCAGAGAGGGGAAGAGGTGGTCCTCTCTGAGCCTCCTTCTTATAGAAGATGTAATCAAAAAGTTCCCCTCACAGTCCTAGCTCCCTGGCTGGAGGCTGAGGATGGTTATGGAAGTTGCCTTGGATGCTCATTGCACAGTCTCTTAGGGACACAGCAGTGGCCAGGAGGTTGCCTGAGGGCTTGCTCCCTTGGCTTTCTCATTATTTCCTGCTAATCAGCGTCACACACCCTGAGGGATGCTGGCCCTGAATGCTACCAGCTGCTCACAGGAGCCTCTCCCCTGTTCTGAGCACGCTTGACTGAGTTTGGGAAGACAGGGCGTAAGCAGAGCTGACAGCCCCATCTGTTTGCTTCTGAGCAGCAAGAAGTGCTCAGAGCCTGGCACAGATCCCTGTGAATGCTCACAGCCCAAGTAAGGGGAGGCGGCAACACCCCAGCCCAGCCTGTAGCTCCCCGACCCCCACCTCCTTGTGCTGGCCTAGCCTGGAGTGGTGGTGGTAAAACTAACCATCTAAGCAACAGTGGAAAGGCTACCTTAAATGCCCTCCCCTGATAATGAGATTGGACTGGCTTATATGCCATCCTAGAGCCTTCATCCAGCAGCTGATGGAAGTAGAAACATACCCACAGCTAAACACTGAACTGAAATGGAATCCAGTTGCAGAGAAGGAAGAGTGATGAGCAAAGGGGTCAAGACCAGGCTGGTGAAACCCACAGAAACAGCTGACCTGAAAAAGGGGGAGCTCTTGGCCCCCAGACTGATCACTGAGAAACCAGTATGGAACTGATCCGGGCCCCATGAATGTGGGTGTCAGTGAGGAGGCCTCAGAAATCTATGGGGCCTCTTGTAGTAGATCAGTACTTATCCCTAGCATAGGAATGGACTTTGGGAGCCCATTTCACATAGAGGGATACTCCCTCAGCCTAGACACATGGGGGAGGGCCTAGGCTCTATCCCAAAGGCTATGACAGACTCTGAAGATTCCCCCCACCACACCAATGGAAGGCCTCACTCTCCCTGGGGAGAAGAAATGATATGGGATAGGTAGGGTGTTAGTGGGGAGCAGAGGAGGAGGGGAGGGATAGGGAAGTGGGATTGACATGTAAAACAATCTTGTTTCCAATTTAAATTAAAAAATAGAGAAACAAAAAAGACTGAAAATCAGGCCTGCCATCCAGACACCCCCAGGATAGGTGCATAGGCTGTGAAGTGGCCACAGAGATGGTGAGAACCTGACACATCCTTCACATAAAGCCCGGGCTAGCCCTTCTTTACAGAGGAGATCCGAGGCTCAGGATCGAGGCTCAGGATGGCAACTGTTCAGGCCCAGCTAAGTCATGAACAGGGCACCAAGATATCTGAATTCAGCCCCTGGCTCTAAGGAGTCTGTGAAGAGTTCAGAATAAGTGGACTTGCCTGTGGCAGAAGTCCTGAACTTTCCTTCATGGGCCGCAGGATTCCAGATGGCATGGGAGCCATGCCTCAGGAGCTCCTTCCCACCAGGGAGGCAAGGAGGAAGCTGTCACAAGTGTCCGCACCGGGTGCCCCAGAACAATCAGGCCCAGGTGGCTGGCAAGCCTGTGTGGCAGGTGGGCGGGGCCTGGGTAGGCCTGGAAGAGAACAGGGGTCTCCTGGAGTCCCTGGCAAGGGATTCTTGAAAGGGAGGCTTTGGAGCTAAAGTCTCAAAGCATCGGCTTGTCCTTGATGATAATGGTTACAATCTCAGGAGAACTGCTCAGTGCTCGGGCCTGTGTGGAGCTGCGGCCTGTGAACGCTGAGGAAAGCCGGTTCAGGCAGAAGAACTCCAGGCCCTCCAGGAATGTGCAGCAGCTGAAGCACGTTAAGGATGGCAGCTTCAAGCTAAGATGTGTTAGGTCCAAAGGAAACTCCAATTCCCCAGACTCCAAAAGGCAGTCCCATGAGTGCAACCTGGGACTATAGGAGGATTTCTGATGGTTAGATAAAAGCCAGCATTCCTTAGGAACTTGTGAAACTGCTTCTCAGCTACAAAAAAAAAAAAAAAAAAAAAAAAAAAAAAGAGTCATTTCCCTTACCTCTGGCAGAAGGGACATATGGCTACCTGTGACACCTATCAGCTTATCAAAGTGCATGCTGGCTTCCAGGTTCCCCCAAGATCACAAATACCTGTTACACATTGCAAAGTCCAGGCTAGCATCCTAGCACTTCTCCCCTCTTCCCCTACTCTAAACTCCTTCCAGCTCATGGACTTCCCTCACCCTACCCCCAAATACTCGGTAGCCTTATAACCCTGCTATTCTTGTTATGTTTCCTCTCTGTGTGTGTCTGTCTTTCTCTCTCTCTCTCTCTCTCTCTCTCTCTCTCTCTCTCTCTCTCTCTCTCTTCCTCTGTCTCCCCCATCCCCTATCCCTCTCTGCTGAGCACCTGCTTTCCTCACTGTTTTCTCTATTCTCTATCCCCTGCTATATTCTCTCTCCTAGACAGCCCTGGCCATGTCCAATCTGCTGGCCAAGTTCAGTCTACTTTCTCTCTCTACTCTGGACTCTTCCAGATGCCTCTGGCTGTTCTGTCTCTCAAATCTACAATAAAAACTTCCCCCTTAACCATACTGTGGAACAGTCATATTGTCAGTTTATACAAGATGGTTCCCCAAATTGTCTAAAACTGAGACTAGGAGTCCAGGCATCATTTGCATCCCTGCCCCCAGGGAGGCCGGCAGTCTTAGTGCCTGAGGATGTGTACAGCAACAGTGGCTGTTTGGGCAGCGCAGCTCACTGCAGGACAGAGGTGGGGGTGAGAAGCCAGCAGACTCCAGATCATCCCTGTTCCCACACAGGGCCAAAGCAAGTTCCCCAGCTCCCAATGCAGGAGACAAGCCCCTGTGGCTCCAGACCTTCCTGGAGTGGCTGCCACACCACAGAGCCTGTGTGCACCTGAGAGCCCCACTCTCTCCTGGTGCAATTGAAGGACTGAGCCACCCTCACCCCATAGCTGGCATCCATGATGTTACAGAACTCTGCCCTTTGAACAAAACAGTTGCCACCCTCATGCAAACGTTCACCATTATCAGGCCTTTAGACTAACATTCCCCCATAGAAGGAGGGATGGTGACATCAATGAACCCTCATTTGAGTTTCCAGCAGCCCCACCCAGCCATTTGTATGCAATTCTGCCCTAAGTACACATGGTCTAAATGGTTGGGAGGTACTAGAGCAGTGGTTCTCAACATGTGGTTTGAGACCCCTTTGGGGAATTGAACTATGAAGGAGCAATGAAATAATATTATGGTTGGGGGTCACCACAACAGGAAGAACTATATTAAAAGGTCACAGCATTAGGAAGGTTGGGAACCCTGTGCTAGAGTGTGTATAAACTGGAAAGGTTACTTGAAGAGGGGAGCCTCCATGTGGCTATGGGGAAACCATCTCCATCCTGGATGAAGACTCCAGTGTGGCTGTCGTAGTGTCACCCACACTCCCACAGATAACCCCTTACCTATGCTCTGTAAGAAGCCCAATAAACTCATTGGTTCCCCAGGATGAACTTGGCGGAATCATGCCTTAGTTTGTCATTAGGACCTTAGGAGGAAGTGGTAGATAGACCACTTAGAAGTGGTCTTAGAAGATAGACCAGATAGAAGTGGTAAATTGTTTACATCTCCCCAAGGAAGGAATTCTCAAAACACATGGTGACAGGCCACCAGTCCCTTATCAGTAGCTCCTCCTTACACAGCCCCTCCTGCTGGGCCAGCACATTGCATCTTTAAAAGAAGTGTTTTCCCCTTTATGATGCATTGACTAGGGCCATCCCAGCTGGGCAGAAAGCAAGCTTCTCCCCCATAACCATCCACAGGGAAGCCACGGATCTCCAGAGCAGCCTGGGTGGGCGATATAAGACTACAGATCTACAAATCCATCAGCAATAGCTATCACCCACCGTGCATTTGTCTCCCTCAACAGTTTGTAGTCTGCACATTTTACATTTACATGATGGTCAAAGCCTCAGTGAAACTACCTCATATTGAGGTCTACGTACATCAGTTGCCTTCTGCGCAGGAGCTGGAAGACCTAAGATCTAGGCGAGGCAAGGCAGCATGAGGCCACTTGACCTTGTTTCTGTAGCTGGAAAGTAGAGTTGGTACAAGCTCTGCCAATTTTCAGCCAAGAAATGTCTAATTGGGAAGTTCCCAGGAGCCTTCACATTGGGGGAGGGGGGGCAGTGAGACTGAGAACAAGAGACGGACGGTAACTTCTTGCCCTGATCAATAGTTATTTATCTATTCCACATTACTTACTTTTCCCCAAAAGCCATTAGAGAGGTATCTGCTACCCATCAGCTATGACAGAAATGCTGTTGGAATTCCCAGACTCAGAAGGGTTGGAGTGTCCACTGTTTGCTTAGTAATCTGCAACAATGCCAGCAAGCAGAGAGAGGACAAGCAGAGAAGAGAGCTAATGGACCCTAGAGCTGTGGGGCTCTGCCCAGTGGTGCTGACACAGCAGGTGTGAGACCACTGGTCCCAGGAAGCTACCACAGCACTAAGGAAGTGAGCCAGGCTTCCTGACTTTGACCTTTCCCCCTGGCCTTGGCTTAACTGATCCCAGTCATGTGCTGGACTGTGCTCTGGACAGGTCTGTAGAAAATAGGGGTGAACAACTGCCCTCTAGGGACAAGAGTCCACACAGAAGTAACCATGGAGAATTCAAATAAAGTAGGGAGGCAGTGTGCCACAAGAGGGGCTTCTGTAGAATTGTCGGGGATAGTTGTCCTTGGAGCACAGGCAGGAGATCCTCAAGTGAGAGTTTCTTTGAAGAGAGCTTGTCCCACTTGTGGCCTGCTGTTGTGGATCCAAGAGTGCCCCCTCAAAAAAAAATAGTATAAACCCACACCACCTCTCCAGACTCTGACTGGGATGCTCACTTAGAAAAGTCTGGGTAGATGTGACTAAGATAAGAATCTCAAAGCCCTGACCTGGGTGGTGTAGGGAGGACAGAATGGAAGAGAGGAGAATGGAGGATGGGGAGCAAAGAACAGAGGAGAGGACAGGGCCAAGGGACACTGAGGATGAGAAGGAAGTCTCAGTCCTGGTGTCCCTGGGCGCAGGAGCTGTAAACGTAGAGGGAGTGTCCTCCCCAGAGCTCTTGGAGGACACACTGCTCAGCCTTTTGGACCTCTGGCCTCCAGAAGCAGAGTGAATTACCTCCCATCTCTTCGGGACCTCCAGTCTAGTGTTTATTTCAGGCAGGCCCAAGCAAGATTCTACTTCACTCTCCATGGGGAAGTGGGGAAGCAAGGAAACAAGGATGGACGCATCTCTTTCTGGGTCCTGGTTTGATCCAGGCCCTACCTGCTCCCAGCTGTGTGCTTAGGTTTGTTATATCACCTCACTGAACCTGTTTTTACATCTTAAAATGGGAACAAGCTCCAGGAGGTCAGAGTGGTGCATGAAGTGACACACTAGTGAAAGACTTTGTTGTCCTTCAGCCCCGTTCCATAGAGGCCCTACTTATGCCATCCACACCCACGGCCATTGCCTCGACCTATGCTACCAAGGGTCACCGGACACCCATACAGATAGTTCTGAGGCTCTCAGTTAGTGAGCACCACTGCCACCTGTGTCAAAAGAAAGGCAAAGCTGTCAGAGACCATGCCTGGCCTCCCAGGACTACTAGGGAGTTTGAAGATGATGAGAATGTGAGGATAACCTGCCAGACGGAATCCATTGGTGGGGAGGACAAGAACAGAAGTGTCCCCTGCTCTTCTTAGAGTAGGCATCAGGCACAGCAGGAGTAGGTACAGTCTGGCTCAAAGAGCCTGACCGCCTACAGCCCTAGCCCATAAGTCAGCCAGGCAAGTCTCCACATTCCACTCAGCAGAGGGGTGGGGGAGAGCCCTCTGGACTTGCAGCTGTTGACTTTGTTCTCTGAATTTGAAAAGATAGATGTTGAAAATGTTGAAGACATGACTGCCAAGGCAGCAGGGTGTTCTCCAGCCCTTGAGCCTTGGCTTCCCTTCACCACATTGAGAGCCAGCCCCACAGAGACCAGAAGAACAGCTGAGGAGGGGCAGCCTTCATGTCCCAAATGAGCTCTGTAGCACATCATACCACTGGCAGGTGTTGCATCTTGCTGATGGCAGATGTTCTTCCTACACACTGATCCAGCTCCCAGTGCCTCTTTCCAGTCCAGCCTTCCCAACCCCATGTGTACCTCCTGATCCCACTCCTTCACACCCCAGTCTGCCCTGTATCCCTGGCTAAGAGAGGCTGCTCACTCCCCCTCCAGTTGAGCCAGCCTTTCATTTACTATAGCTCCACAGCATCCTTTCATGGCCCCCATAACAAGAACAGTGATGATAGTCACAATGATGTCACTTCTGAGGTTATCACATTCACAAATGTTTCAATGCCTCAAGCAAGTAAGGTTGTGTTGTTTGCTCTTCCTATTTTTCATGTAAGTAAACTGAGGCACGTGTTCAAAGTGCCCAGCAGGTCATCTAAATCTTTATCATGAGAATATTTCTCCTAATCAATGTCAACTGGATTCATGAGGTGGTCTAACTCTGCCTCTCATCCTGAAAATCTAAGCAGAAACCTCCATTTGTGCTGACTTCTTTATCTCTTGGCAAAAATGGCTACTTGACTAGTGTTAGAGGAATGAACAACTGAATGCATGGATGGATGAATTGGTGATGCCTGATTGATGAATGAATAGGTGGACAGCTGTACAGATAAATGGGTGGATCAGTAGATGAATAAGTAGATGGTTTGGTAGGTACATGAATGGGTAGATGAGTAAATGGTTAAATGGATGAATTGATGGGTAAATGAATGGGTTATAGATTTATGAATAGATAGGTAGTGGATACATGAATGTATCATACATGGATGGGTGGATACATGAATGGATAAGTAGATGAGTAGATGGATGGATAGATGATAGATGAATGAGTGGGTAGATGACTAGGTTATGGATTAAAGAATAGATGGGTTAATAAGCATATGGATGGATAGGTTTTTTAGATAGATGGATAGGCAGATACACAAGTGAATGGAGAGGTGAGTAGGTAGATGGATGGGTAGACTGGTCAATGAGTGGACAGATAAGTCGGTGGAGAAGTGGATGGATGGATGGATGGATGGATGGAGAGTGCATGAGTGAGTAGTGGTGAGGAGTAGGTAACTAGAGGATCAAGGTCTACAATGGAAGGTGCTAGATTGGCAAGTCACACATGTCAGAAGAATGGAGAGAGAAAGATTTGGAGTTTGAGGTCTGCGCCCTGCCAAACCCTATCTGAGTGAACTGTTGCCCCCATGTTACTGCCTGGTGATCCCCTGTGTTCTGACATCAGGTCTGTGACCAAGGCTCAAGTTCTAGTTTCTTCCTTCTTATAGCCATCCACACATCTCAGCTTGAGGAATGTTTGATGAGTTCTTTTCCATGTAAGAGTTTAATTAAGTCTGGAAGCCAGCAGTTCTCCCAGGATCATCAGCCAGGACTCTCAAAGGAGGGACCTCCTTGATGAAGATCCACAGACAATAAAGTATACTGCAGGCTTGGAATTAAACAGCCTCACCACTCCCAAGGGTAGGTTTCTTCTGCATGCCATAGCCTGTTTGGAAGTCATGTAGGTTCTAAAACATAGATTCCACTCTCTCCCTTTCCAGTCACCTGCTAGGCATCCATGGATGAGCAGACCTCCAGGAACCAAACCAAGATACCACTTTCTCTGGCTGTCCTGGAACTTGCTCTGTAGACCAGGCTGGTCTTGTACTCACAGATATCTACCTGCCTCTGCCTCCTGAATGCTAGGATTAAGGCATGCACCATCACACCCAGCTCCAAGATGCCAAGTCTTTAGAAGGTGAGTACAAGTGTGGATAGCATCACCCATGTTAGCAAGCTTTTTCTCCGTGGTACCACCACTGTGATGGTACAATGCTGACTCATGAACTGTTGCAACCCTCAGGACGAATTCCTCCATGCTCCCCACAGTTCAGGGCTAGGCTCCCTGTTTGCAAACAGGGCCTGGATGGACAGTCACTGGAAGGCATAGGAGAAGCAGCTTCAAGGGGCTACACAGAAAAGGATGCACCCTTCCTTGGGCAGCTGCTAGGTGGATGTGTCTAGCCATGTGGCAGGAGAGTAGGCAGTGCCTACATCAGAGCCACGAGCATACAAACTCTCTCTTGGCCACATGGATGCATTCCCTAAGGCCAGAGATAGTCCCTGGCTGTAGCTGCACTGCCATCAGATTATAATGCAAAGGAGTTCAGAAATGACCTTCTAATCACCTGGGCTCTCCCGGGCAGACTGTAAGCTTCTGCTAATTGGAGCTGCCACCAGGCACAGGAAGTCAGGGCTGTTGGGGAGGGAAGCCCTGAGCCCACCCTTGCCTCCTGCTTCCTGCACTGGGTCCCTTTTGAAAAGACGAAATGACTCCCCCCAAATGTCCTCCACATGGGCAAAACAGCACATCAGGGAGTCCTGGCAAATGAGGTCCTGTCTGTGCTGTTTGCAACTGAATCAAAGCACTGCTATTCACAGGAGACAGCACAGTATACCCTTCACCCAGTGTCGAGGACTGGGCCCTTAGAGCTTCGTTTTAAAATGAGACAACCCTAACCTGCCTCCTAGGAACCTTGAGGGAGGAGATGAGGCCACGGAGAGCTGTTAAGCAACATGGTCTCCTTCATTCCAGTCTCCTCTAGGTTTCACAGGAAAATAAGAGAGTGGGGATGGAAGGAGGGGGAGTTTGTGGGGCTGGGTCGCCTGTTGCTGTTCCAGGGCAGAGGAGCATCCACAGACTCTGACAGCAAGCTTCAGTGAGGCTTCCCTCCCTGGACTCCAGCACAGCTAGCTGCACTGAGAATAGGTGGAGCCTGGCCTTCAGCAGCTAGCAAACTGCCAACCACACTGCTTCCACCAGTTAGCTACAGCCTATTTTAGACTAACTTTTAATGTTAAAAAAAAGACAATAAAGGATATATAAATTAAGGTCTGAAAGACCCAGGTAGAACTTAAGATCCTAGGATGGGGCTAAGGGCCTAGGGTGGCGCTGGAGTCAGGGCCCCAGGTGGCTCTGGTTGTACAGGCTCCCAGAGCCCTCAGGAGTTCACCTCTTTCCCACACTAACCACAGAGACCTAAGCCTTGGCATGGCCTTGACACTGGTACCTGCAAGAGCCCTGAGTCTCTACCCTGAATAAAGCTGGTCCTTGATCCTGTGTAGTTAGAATTTTTTGGGTCACCAACCAGCTCCCAAATAAAGACACAGAGACTTACTAGTTATGAATGCTTGGCCTTGGCTTAGGCTTGTTCCACTAGATCTTTTAACTTAATTTAAACTGTTTCTATTCATCTACTTTTTGCATTGGGGCTTTTTACCTTTCTTTTATTCTGTATGTCCTCCTTTCATGCTTCTTCCATGTCTGGCTGGCCCCTGGTGTCTCTTTTTCTTTCTCCCCCCCCCAAAAACCTAAATTCCTCCTCCTGCTATCCCTGCCTGGAAGTCCTGCCGATACCTCCTCCCTCACTATTGACCATTCAGCTTTTTATTAGACCAGTCAGGTGCCTTAGGCAGGCAAGGTAAAACAGCAACACATCTTTACCTAATTAAACAAATGAAACCCATCTTTACAGAGTTAAACAAATGCAACACAGCTTTGCATAGTTAAGTAAATATTCTGCAGCAATCCTGTGAGGCTTGGCTCCATCAGCTACAACCCTCAAGGCTCCCCCTCCCTACAATTCTTTGGCTGGGTGTCCCAGTGACCCTGTATCTTTCCTTTCACCGTGGAGTTTCCACAAATCAAACTCAGGTTGTCAGGCTTGGTGGCAAGCACTTTTACCTACTGAGCTCTCTCGCTGGCCCCTCGATGTCCCCAGAGCTCATAAGCACAGCAGAAACATGACTGCTGAGTATGTCAAGAAGCTTCCCACCATGACTGGCTTCTGGGAGCATCTGTGACATCCTGGTCCTGACCACTTAGGGCCAGAGCCCAGACAGCCTCCCCTGCCAGCTAATGCTATCAACAGCTCAAGCCCCTACCCAACGGTACCATCTAGAGCAAACCCAGGGTTCCTGATGACCAACTACCAGTGGTTCAAGCTCATGGCAGACCTGCTCTAACACACTCTCACAGAGCTATCCAATGCTCCCAGTGGTATCCAGTCTGGGTACAGTGAACAATAAGCCTGACTTTTCAGAGCATGACGTAGCCCCTATGTTCCAAAACATGTTACAACATCCCCACTGAATTCCTACTGGTCTATCTCCCAAGAATGCACTCCAGCACACCCTGCCCCTTCCTTCACCGACACCCAGCCAATTCATCCGTCTACCAATCTTCACTGAGATGCCTCCTCCTTCAGGAGGACCTCCAGCCCTGCAGACAGGCTCACTGCCCACCCTATGCCCCTTCCTCCACCAATGCCCAGGGTCCTCTACTCCCCCAAGAGAGAGAAGCTGGACTTGACCCCTTGAGCCTAAAAGATCAGCAGGTAGGCCTGTCCACCCCCGACTGAGCCACCTGGCCTGTGGGTAATAGGGACAGAGGAAAGGTTGTGTCACTTGTGGAGCCCCCAGCCCTGCTGAGGGGTAAGTAACTAACCTCCTTTACCCACCCTCATAGGAGCCAGCAGCCTCTTGAGGGGCAGAGACCAAGCCATCACGCAGGGACCCTTATGTAGAACACTCTGGAAAGGAGAGAATTAGATTCAGATCCCACACAAAATCCTCAAGGCCCAGGGTGAGTTTGTTTGTTTGATGTGATGCTAGGGACAGAAGCCAAGGCTGTGTGCATGCTGAGCACACATTCATACTGCTGAGCTACATGTCCAGGTCCTAGGGTTTGACAGTGGCTGTGTGTGTGTGGTGTGTGGTGTGTGTGTGTGTGTGTGTGTGTGTGTGTGTGTGTGTGTGTGTGTGTGTGTGTATGTGTGTGTGTGTGTGCAAGGAGAAGGTAGGTGCAGGTGAGTAGAGGTGCCCCTGGAGGTTAAAAGAGAGAGCTGACCCCCTGGAGCTAGAGTCAATGCTGGGAACCAAACATGTGTCCTCTACAAAAGCAGTATGCACTCTTAACCCATCTCTCTAGGCCTCACAATGAATATCTTTTGAAGCTGGTTTTGTTTTAGAGGTGAGGGTGGGGCAGGGGCTGGAGAGAAGGCTCAGAGATTAAGAGCACTGGATGCTCTTCCAGAAAACTTGGGCTCAAGTCCCAGCACCCACAAGGTGGCTTACAACTGTCTGTAACTCCAGTTCCAGGGGATCTAACACTCTTTTCTGGCTCCCATGGGCTCCAGGCACACACATGGTACACAGGCATAAATGCAGGCAAAACACATAAAATAAAAATGAAGAGAGGCAGGGAGCAAAGGCCAGCAAGACAACTTGGCAGATAAGGACATTTGACAAAAAGCTTGATGATCTCTGGGTCCCCTGTAATGGAAGGGGAGAACCAACTCTGCAAGTTGCCCTCTGACCTCCACACGTGTGCTATGACATATGCCATACACACAGACGTATGTGTCAATGAGACCTCTATTCCCAGTCACTACCCTCAAGCAAGAAGGAATGTCTGACCAAGAAAAGCAGTGGAAAGTAGTGTCCCAAAAGTGCTGTGGATCGATGTCTGCTTCAACAGTGTTTGGACGGGACAGACCCAGGGACTCCCATCTTTGCTTCTTACCACCAGTGTCTGCAGCCACGGCCTCCTGGACCACCTCCCCTCTACCATCAGCTCCTAGGGCCAGTCAGCGCTGATTTCTTGTGGTTAACTCCATACTGTGGATCAGCCATAGCCTCCCTGACCCATCAGAATTATTCTGCTGAAGTGCTAGCTGCTGCTAAACACCTGGTCAAGGTGCACCTTCTAGCCGCCTATACATATCCCTCTCGGAGCTACTGTTTTGACACTCTGGAGGACATCGACGAATTTTTTTCTAGAATCAGCAGAGGAAAATCTCGAGAGCGCCAAGATTCTCCTTGGGTTGCAAAACGGGGGTAGGAGGCTCCTCCAAGATGTGCAGAAGCCATCTCAGGATGAGTAGGGTAAAACCCAGGAGGCCATGTCTTGAGGAGAAAAGACTGAAGCAGGTCCCCTTGGATCTTCAAGCACTGAGTTCTGCCCATGAAGACCCACGTTTCTGTTACATCCTGGACAAGGAGGTGAAGCTCATCAAGAAGGTGGGTGACCACCTGACCAACCTGCATAGGCTAGATGGGTCACAGCCACCGCAGACTGGCAAGTCCCAGCCATGTCTGAGCTAGAATCTTTCTGAGGTATTGCTCTCAAGCATGACTAGGCGGTCCCCTGGACTTCTGAGGGGCTCCTTCCTCTACTCTGCACCAGCCAGCATCAGGACCTCTGCCTAAACCACTCAAGCCCCTAGGAAACTTTGTAACTACCCTAGAGTTCCTCCCACCCCTCCCTTCTGACCAAGTAAAAATAAAACATTTTGTACTAGGCGGGAGCAGGGAGTGCAATTGGGGTGGGGTAGATCTGTCCAGCAAGCAGCCTATGGAAGGGGAAATTTCTCGATTCTCTCAATACAACACCTACCCCCAGGATGGCTCCCATGGGAGCAAGGACACCACACTGAGAAGCCAAGGCAAGACCTTACTGCTAGGAAACAGCTTGAATGACAGAGACATAGGTGGCCCAGCAGCAAGGCCAGGCACTACCCTGGACATTGAGCATGTGGCCAGGATTTTAAATGTGTTTGTCAATGCCTCCTCTTCTCAAATGACACAGACATCCCACTGCAGGTCTGCATTTTAATTCACTAATTCACATTGGTCCACCTGTTCTTTTCTCCCATCCATACATGTTTTCCTGTGTTCGAGAACCACACACTTTCCTGATGGATTCCAGCCTCAGCCGAGTAGAGAGGTCCCCAAGCACACTTAACCCTGGTGATTGCTCCTGATGTGTAGGGACAGACCTTTCAGTGCAACTGCGACCCTCTGGTGTGACCGGACATACTTGCTATGGAGAAGAGTCTTGCTCCATGTATGTATCTGTCTGTTGTGTGTACAACTCAGAATTGCTCCAGGCAAAGTAGACAGCAGCCTCTGCTATAGATCACATACACACTCTGCAGCCCAGTATGCCCACTGGAAGTCACCTGGCCACCAGGGCTAGATCATGCCTGCTGTGGATCCCTGTACCCCATCAGTTAGTCAGGTCCTCACGTAGGTCTGCCTTAGTGACTAGAGACATACAGGCACAGCAAGAGCTCACTTTCTGATGAAACACACAGCCACTGGCAAAGCCTGGCCCTAAAACACCATTTAGAGACAAAAAAAGAGTCCCAAGCATTTAATAGTCATGTTAACAATGCATTATTGGAAAGTGAATTCAATCTGACAGCATCCCAGCCAGCAAGAGGCAGGGCCCCCGCCAACCTGTCCACCGGCCATAGAACCATCGTTCATCTCCATGACTCAAGGAGACAGGCTTGCCAAGGGGTGGCACGTGTGGACACAGAACAGCCCTGGCTCGAGGCTGTGGACAACAGGCCTCCACCAAGGGGAGCCCATGAAATTTTAAAGACATCCTGCTGTCTGCCAAAGAGTGTCGTTTTGACTGGCAGGCAAGCAGTACTGCTTCTGGGCTAAAGCCGGGGCTGTGACAGAGGGCTTGCTATTCATTCCTCTTACCTCCTTCCTCCTATGACTGGGCACTCCAGTCACTACCCTCCAAAGTGAGATGATGCAGGGAGGGGGGTGTCTCCCAAACCTGAACTTCTCAGGCATCCTTTACCCATATCCAACCTTCAGTCTTCTCCCATTGTGGTCATCCCCAGGGCCAAGGTGTACTTTCCCTCAGCTCAGGGCTTCCCCACTGGTGGCCTTCAAGGCAGAGTGCTTGACCACTGGTTCAGTGACCAATGACCTCTGGAAAAGACTGCCTCACACCTCCATGCCCTTCCAAGTTGCTTTCCAGAAGTAATTTCCATGTAATGAGAACACAGGGAAACCTCATTATTTCAGACACTGCTAATTAGGGCTTTGTGATCAGCCTGCCTAAGCCGGCAGACTGACATTTGCTTTCTCTACAGACACTGCAAATGAGCAGCCAGACAAGATCACCGGGACCTTTAAGAAGGCACAAGCAGCTCCCAGCCAGCAGCCATCAGCTGTCACACACACCATCCTCACAGGACACACTAATTGCTGGTCTGTCCTTTAGAGAAGTCCCTGACCCAAGATGGGGAGCATCCAGTGCAGCCAAAGGTGTCCTACCCAAAAAGGTCCCAGGGCACCCACGTGAGGGTTTTACCCATTTCTCAGAAGAGAAACCGAGGCTTGGAATGAGAGTCTTTCTGAGTCACACAGTAACTCTCCTGAATATGATCATAGCCACAAGACCCAACTTCCTCATTACTGTCTGGAAGGTGCCAGGGGTGGGGAGGGAGGACTGCAGCAAGATTGGTTGCCCTTAGAGAGATTAGGCACCCCTAGAGAGATTGGGCTCCCTGGAGAGATTTGCACCCCTGGAGAGATTAGGCACCCCTGGAGAGATTAGGCGTCCCTGGAGAGACATCTCATCAGCACCAAGAAGGAGTAAACTGGTCAGGTCCCAAAGTCCCTCCAGAGCTGTCAGGTGGTCCTGTCTGGGAGTTCCATGCAGACAGGCTGAAGGAGTCTTCTCTCATGTAAACTGTAATGTCTCTGGAGGCCACCAAGTGGGACAGCAAAGCCATGGAGGCTCTCTGTGAGCAGAGAGCCTGTGGAAGGGAGAGATGTCCCTAAAGATCACATATCTGAGACTCTGATGGTCACAGTGGGGGCTGGGCCATGGGGGTTACAGAGCAGGGGTCAGTCCTGAGCCTGTAGAGGCCAGGCCACTTCATTCCAAAGCTGTCCATGACACTGGATGTGGAGAGAATGAGAAGAGACAGATGCAGGGTCCATTTTACCCTTCAAGAGACCAGTCTGCAGGAAAGACATGCACTGGGCTGCAACCTGTGAGCATCCACTCTTCATTCCCAAAGTCCTCTCCTTTCCTTGTGGAGGTTAACCCCCTGCTGTGAAAGCCACACAGCCCTCATCCCATCCCACCCAGACCCTATCCAGTGCTCACTCCTGCCCCCATGGAGGGATAAGAGATGCAACCTACATACTCTCGTGCCCACGTTGGAGTAGGGACCCCTAGAGTCTAGAAGGTCTGATCCATCCCAAGAGAGTCCACTACTAAAGAGTCATGTTAAGGGAGCAGAAAGGTTGAATCAGGGTAAGAATAGAAGATAACAAGAATGGAGATACCATAATAGAGGGAGAGATTTTAGGTTTACAGAGAAATCAGGCACTAGGGAAATGTCTGGAGATCTACAAAGATCAAACAATCTAAGCAACAGAGGAAAGGCTACCTTAAATGCCCTCCCCTGATAATGAGATTGATGACTAACTTATATGCCTTCCTATAGCCTTCATCCAGCAACTGGTGGAAGTAGAAGCATATACCCACAACTAATCACCGAACTGAACTGGAATCCAGTTGCAGAGAAGGACGAGTGAAGAGCAAAGGGGTCCAGACCAGGCTGGTGAAACCCACAGAACAGGTGACCTGAACATCATGGAGCTCTTGGTCCCCAGACTGACAGCTGGGATACCAGCATGGAGCTGATCCAGACCCCAGGAACATGGGTTTCAGTGAGGAAACCTCGGAAATCTACGGGACCTCCTGTAGTAGTTCAGAACTTATCCCTAGCATAGGTGTGGACTTTGGGAGCCCATTCCACATAGAGGAATACTCCCTGAGCCAAAACACACGGGGGTGGGCCTAGGCCCTATCCCAAAGGATACAATAGACTCTGATGACACCCTATGGAAGGCCTCACCATCCAGTGGAAGCAGAAAGGATATGTGATAGGTAGGGTTTTAGTTGGGGGGGGTTGTTGGGGAGGAGGGGAGGGAGAGGGAACTGGGATTGTCATGAAAAACAATCTTGTTTCTAATTCAAATAAAAAAATCTGCAAAAAAAAAAAAAAGAATTTGGTTTCTGGTCAGCTGGAGTTGGAGAATCAGCTGGGATTAAGAAGAAACCAGAACCTCTAAAATGAAACCTTTTCCTTACAGGAACAGTTATTGATGGTCAGCTGGAGCTGAGGAGAAATTAGTAGAGATTAAGTAGAGAACAGTGTCACTGAGGTGAAATCTTCTGGAGGGTATTCTCTCAGGGTCAGCACACAGAAAATGTAGACCCAGGAGGCCATGGCTGCATCTTGAGCTGGCATAAGACTTGGTCATATGTAAGAGTCTCCCAGGTGGGCCTGGTTTTGAAGGTGTGAAAGGGTCATAGAGAGCAGCTGAGTGTCCCTGCTTTGGCGGCAGTAGGACCTGGGAAAATGAAGCTGATAAATGAGGAGGCTAAAGTCTCATGCAAGAGCCAACTTTATCCAGGGCCCCATACAATTTATACTCTGAGGGTTAAGACAGTCACAAGAGTAAAGTGAACTCATAAGTTCACGCTGTGTACAATCACAAGGACAAGCTGCATGTGGCAAAACCACGTTTTCCCACAGAGGCATATAAAGGATAGCTTAAACATCTGTTGGAGTAACAGCAGCAAGCAATAATGAGTAATCTGAAGTAAACGCACTCCTATCCCTACACCTGGGAGGAGCATGAAACACGCTCCAAGAGCAATTCTGTATTTTGAAGACACGGAGGTCCCAAGACTCTTGTCTTCTTGGAGTTTTCTCACAAGCACTGAGAATTCCCCTCACATAACTCCATTCCTGTACTGTGTTCTGACGCTGGAGTATAGGCCAGGTGAGGGAAAGACGGAAAAATGAAGCCTCAGTTGCAGCGATGACCTCAAACTGGAGGTGCCTGGACAGTAGCAGTTGTGGGGTGAACTCACCCTGAGCCTGTGAGGTGAAATCTGCTGGGAACCGCAGAACCAGAGGGGCAGGATCATCAAAAAACCTTCGCACTCACTCAGAGGATCTCGAGTAAGTACCAGACATCAAATGCTAAGCTATTTGTAACACTGGGTTTCAGTTTGTGACTGTGTCCTGACTCTTCCCTACTGAAGTAAGGAGTGGGTAACTTATTTTTAATCTTTGTTACAGTTGAGAGACTTTGGACTTTTAAAGAGATATTAGTTATTGTAAAGGGGCTAAACATTCCAAGTGTTTGAATTTTTAAAAGTGCCAAATCTTCAAATTTACTATGTTTTATATTGTGATATTAATGTGAGGTCTTGGGTGGAAACAAGAAATAAAGAGTTATAGTTTAAAAAAAAAAGAGTCATGTTAAAGTGATGGAGAACCTGGTGAGGGGCCAGCTCTGTGAGCGGTACTGTGGTTCCCCCTGGAGAAAACACATCCACTTCACGCCCCCTTGGACAGGTGCACCTGTTACTCCCAGGGTATCTAATGAGACAATACAGGGCATCACAGGGAAGGGTGGGACACAGTAGGACTCCATAGGACAGAGGGGGACTGGAGCCTGGAAGTGGAGAGTTTCGTGTCTTCTGAGGCAGCCTTGCTTTATCTTTCTGTACCCTTAGTCCTAAATTCCTAGGCAGGACTGGGCAGGGATAGAGTGTATTTGAACTTGGAGCCTTTGGGGACCACATCCAAGTCCATGGACTCTCCTTTACCAGGTATCTATTTCTTTTTTGTTCAGTTTGGTTGGGTTGAGGTGGGTTTTTTGTTGGTGGTGGTTGGTTGGTTGGTTGGTTGGTTGGTTGGTTGGTTGGTTGGTTGGTTGGTTATTTTCACAACAGGGTCTCACAATGTAGCTCCAGATAGCCTGGAACTATGTAGACCAGGCTGGCCTCAAACTCACAGAAATCTGCCTGCCTCTGCTTCCCAAGAGCTGGGATTAAATGCGAGTGACACTACACCCAGTTAGGTATTTATTCCTGCACACCTACTATATTATATATCTAGTTTAGGACTCATGGCTCCCTGCACCCAGTCTAAGAACCCTGACCATAAATTCTGAATGTGATGATCAGAGTGGCCTGAGGGGGCAGTAGGACTGACTGAGACCCGAACCTCACCAGGATGGGGTTTCCAAAAAAGTACCCCAGAAGAAGAAACAACACAGAACCAGGGAGGGAGAAGCATCAAGGACAGAGAGGACAGAAAGGGCAGCTGTTTGTGACATCACAGTGAAGAGCTAGAGGTCGGAGGTTTGGACCGGTTGTGCCTTCCTGAGACCCAGCTTGCCTCCCTTCTAGGACTTCCTAGCCACACCCTTGGCTCCAAAATGCCCCGCCAACAAGTCCTCCCCTCACTCCAAGGCTGAGGTCCATGGCAGGGAGTATGGAAGTTTGAGAGTATGGGCAATTGTTTCCATGTATCCTAACCCACCCATGTGCACATTCCACCTCAGACTTTGTAAGTGAAGGGCTCTCTCTCCCTCTCTCTCTCTCTCTCTCTCTCTCTCTCTCTCTCTCTCTCTGTGTGTGTGTGTGTGTGTGTTGTGTATCTGTCTCTCTCTGTGTCTGTCAGTCTGTCTCTCTTTCTCTCTCTCTTCTCTCTCTCTCTCTCTCTCTGTGTGTGTGTGTGTGTGTGTGTGTGTGTGTGTGTGTGTGTATCTGTCTCTCTCTGTGTCTCTGTCAGTCTGTCTCTCTCTCTCTCTCCTCTTCCTCCTCCTTCCTACACACACACACACCTCTTCCTCCTACCTCTACCCCAACCTGACCACCTCTAAACTGAGAAAGTATACTCAGATTGGATCTGTTTGAGCCCCTGATTCTGGACACACACACCCTCCATTCTGGAAGATTCCTCCCTGTCCCAAATATCAGGAAACAGTGTGACAAATCTGTAGCAGAGGCCATGTCTGGAGACAGATGAGGAGAGCGGTGACCTTTTCAATCAGCTGTCTCTACCAGAAAAGGGCAAAGTCAACTTAGCTCCCACTGGAGAGGCCAGGGCCTGTCTGCCCTGTAGGGCTACACCTCCTCACACACTGCAGGGTCAAGACCCCCCGGGCTACTTTTCATGCCCAACACCACACCCCTGTAACCACTTGCTGTTATAAACCCCAAGTTCGTCCTCCACCTACATCATTTGTTTCTCTGCAGTGAGCAGACTTGCCTGTCTCTAAGGCTGCCTCGGTTTCTTTTCCTGTTGCTATGATAAAACACTCTGGCTGCAACAACTCGAGAGAAACAGTGTATATTCACTCTCAGTTTTGGGGTACAGCCCATCGAGGAGGGGAAGCCAAAGCAAGCAGAAGCTTGGAGAAGCTGATCACATTACATCCACAGTCAGAAGAGAGCAATGAATTAATGCTTTTTGAGTGCTCAGATCTCTCCACTCAGTATATTGTCCAGGAAACCCTGACTAGGGAATAATGCCATGCACAGCAGACAACTCTTCCAAGCTCAAAGAAATCACAACAATCCCCAATAGGTAAGGCCAGAGGCCCTTCTCCCAGGTAATTCTAAATACGGGCAAGTTGACAATTCATATTAACCACCACACAACCTATAGATAGATTGTGCCTGAGGGAAGATTGCATCTCATCTCCCCAGGACCCTATAGGGTGTGGTCCTTGAGATACCCATGCACCTTAGCAGTGGAGAGATTCTGGTGGAAAAGCAAACCAGGTAGATCCTGGCTCAGTGGCCTATGACCCACCTGGACTCCCCAGATCCCTAATTCCTTCCAGCCAGGTGTGACTGTTGGGAGCTGTGAGTCCTGTTTCAGACCAGTATATGAGTGATTGTCCAATGGGTCTCCAGATGAGGCAAAAAAGTCCATGGGGACAGTCTCACTCAGCAAGGACCAGGGGACTTTGGGACAGCACAGAATACTGCTAGGACCGCCCAGCCTGCACACTCTCTTCTCTCTCATAATATTGGTAATTCTCTTGGCAGTTTTCACTTTGTCAGTCACACATGGGGCAGATATGATCATTCCCATAAATCCCATTTTTTTTCTCAAATATTTTCCCCTAAAATTCTTTGGGAGCTGATGCTTCTTAGGTTTCTAGTCTGGGGATATCGGCTGTCTCTCCAGACCCTGGGAGCTATCCTGATTCAGTGCTGACAGGATCAGAGGCAGATCACCCCTATTTCTGTAAATATGTTTTGTTAAATTTTGAACAATATTGTTGTTCTTGAAATTGTGTGCCTATGTTTATCACCTTTTAGTTTTGTGAAGACAGGCTGTACCTGGCTCCCTATTTGGCCAAGCTAACAAAATCGTTAAGTGTTGTTTTTGGTTTAAAAAATGTTTTGATTATGACAGTTGGGAAAAAAACATATTTGACATATTTGTTTTTGCAGGGGGTTAACATTGGAGGGTAGGGGACAACATGTCTGTTAGTATGGAAAAGCATGCTTGTTTTTGAAGTGTAAATAAAGATGGCTTGAGCTATTTGGGGCGGGCCACTTGTGTAAAACTCATCTTGTGGTCAGACAATTCATTTCTTCACGTCGATGTCCTTTCCCCATCTCAAGACAGGAACCCAGGCTGTGGTGGGACTGTGGCATGTGACAGGGCTGAGGGGCCACCTGCGTTCTCTCTGTTACCAGCAGCCAAAGACAACCAAGTCCTCCAGGCCTAGGAACTGCCAGTCCTAAGTCCTATACTGCTTCCATTTCTCTCATTTCAATAATTCTTGCATCTATGTTGTGTAAATAAAATTATTCTTTCCCCCCCCCAAAAAAAAAAAAACATTAGCATTGCCCGACATTAATTCCCCTGCAGTCTGTGTAATTAACTGCATGTTGCACAGGGCATCAGAGGATCCGCCCGCTAATCACCACTCCCCCGCTCCATGTTCCTAATTAAATCTCCTTCCTGTTTACCCACTTACAGGATCCTCTTCGAAGATGGGAGCTGCCGGGGAAGTCACTGCAATAAATCATCATGGGATAATTTTCAGAGGTTGCGTTTCCACGTGGTACACTCACTTCCCCTTCCCATTGCCGTCGCCTCCCCACGCACATCCCACTGCAGGCTGGATCTCCATGGCTATGGAGCATGCAGGGAGGGTTTGCCCCTGGTAAAAGCCCAGCCCTCTGCCGCCTAGAGAGACAACCTGGTCCTCCTGACGCATCCCAGTCATGGTGCTCCCTGTGAGGAGGAAGAGCCTGGCACTGTGAAGCAAAATGAGAAACAAGATGCTTCAGACCCAGTGCCGTGGCCACAGACTTGGTTATGCATGAAATATGTGTCATAGACCCTGGGGGTCCATGCAGACTAAGCATGCCATTTGGAGGCCTTGGATCTATTCAGAGCTGACTATCCATTATCTTTCTCATGCTAAGACAATCTCCATCATCCCAGAAAGAAACCTGTGCTGGCCAGAAGCCCTGCTGCAGTGTCCTCCTAGCCCCACCAGCCTGCCCTCTCCACTTTTAGCTAGCTCAGTCGGTAGAGCATGAGACTCTTAATCTCAGGGTCGTGGGTTCGTGCCCCACGTTGGGCGCCACCTGATGATTAAAGTCTCTTTATTCAAGAAAACACCAGGGCAAAACGCAGGCCAGAACGAGGTTACAGGAACCCAGCAAGCTCGACCAGAACAAAAAAGGGCCAGGGTCCCCACGTGCAGCCCCTTAAGAAGCTCCCTTACGTCACCCTGGCTTTCCTTCACCACACCCTTATGGGCGAGTCCCGGGTCCACCTGGTACCTGTCCCAGGACTATTGGGTGGGGCTAGGGTGTCTCCCTACAGTATGGCAGTGGTCCTGTGGCCTTAAGCAAGCAGTATGACTGTCCTACCCTGAGTCTGCTCGTCTGGAGGGCTATGTGGCACTTCCTTTGTTGGCAGGTGGAGTCCTGGGATGGGGGCTTTTAATGTCCCTTGATAGTAAGCACAGGAACTGACTGAGAAAGATGGTCAGAATCTGTGGAGGCCTGGGGCTAATAACCACAGTTGTCTTTACCCCACTACAATGCTTCCCATCTCTGCCCATCCTCAGGTTCATGCTGTTTAGTAAGCGCCAACTGTATGCCAGTCACCACAATCGGCACCTTTCTCCCTTCCCATGATTGCCCTAGACAACATAACTGTCCCCTCTAAGAACCATAGAGGCTTAAGGGTACCATGACTGGGATGTGTCAGGAGGACTAGGTTGTCTCTCTAGACAGCAGAGGGCTGGGTCTTTATGTCTCTGTAGACACAAACTTCTCAGAACAGAAGGGGCAGAATCTCTGTAGGTTCTGTGCCACCCCATCCAACCAAGGCCTAGCCATCCCTCCTAGGCACTGGCTTTCTTCTATCCCAGGGAGCAGAAACTACAACTTTGTGTGCCCTTTGCCCATCTCCAGCAATGAGAAAACCCAAGGCCTGCAGGCCTACAATGTGAGAGCCAAAGTTACATTAAGTTTTAATTACTATGCCTAAGAGATCCATCAAATAAAAATGCCTCTGATCTGCAAGCCCCTTGCCCAAGGACAGATAGTTCCTGAAATACTGGAGGCTGTTGTTTATGGGAGATAACAAGCCACGTGTTTTCACTCCCTAAACAAGTTTGTTTGACCCATCTACACCAGATGTGCTTGATCACATATGGGCGGGAGGTTTACAGGCAGGAGGTGTGTCAGGATGTATGCTTGCTGGATTGAACCTGATGGGAAATGCAAAAAAAATATGGGTTTTCCTTCTCAGGCTGCTATAAACTGAAATTCTAGTCCATTTCCCAGGAACCTGGGTATGGACCTGGCCAGAGTCCATCCACCTGGCCAGTATTTAATTAAAGCTTGCTTCACGTTTGGCTTTAAACTGTGGTGGTGGTCTTATTCTCAATCAGTGGGATTAACAACAGCCATCCAGGAAGCTTGCATAGTTGTATGTCCAGATGAGGGGCCTGGACATACAACAACAGATCAGACACAGTCTGCAGGCTAGCTTTGTGTCCTCACCCTCTGGTTTGAAATGGAAATGCTAATCCAAACCAGGGCTCCTGTAAGACAGACCCCAAGGCTGTCACACCACAATTCCTGGCACCTGTGAATGACCTCATATGTGACACTTTAGATATGATGGAGGATTGAGCTAGGATGATCATCTTGAGCTAGGCAGTAGGAACTGTGTTGTTATTACTGTCCTTAGGAGATAACCGGAGGGACATTCAACGCCAAAGGAAAGCCATGCAAAGATGGAGCTAGGAGGAAGGGACACTGGAAGCAACAGGAGTCAGAAAAGGGAGAAAAGACACCAAGCCACCCCCACACCACCATCACCACCAACTACCAACACCCCCACCCTGTCAGTCACTGCTGTCCAGAGTCCAGTCTAGCCTCTACCTTGATTTTGGACCTTAGCCGACAAGACCCTCAGTTTGGTACAGGCTGGTTTGAAGGCTGTCATCAGTAGAGGCCTGAACTTACCAGCGATAATGGTGCAGCCACCTGGATGGTGAACTTGGGTGTGCCTGCCCCATTCCCCTCATCAGTGTGCATACACACGCCCTTCGATGTCTTTTTAATCTTTGCCCTATCATTCACAGGAACCACTCCATCACTACTACCTGGGAAAATGGGACAGCAAAAGCAAGTCACTTGGCCACAAGCACAGCATGCCTGCTGAGTTGCTGAGCTGGGACTCAAACTCAGGGCCTCTAGAGCCATGGTGCCAAACCTCTAACCCTCAGCACCCTTTTGCACCTAGGCCCAAAGATGAAAGCTGCACTAGTCCCTGTACCATGTTGTCCACCCTCTCATCATGGATGGGAGTTAAATCAGAATTGCCACAAGACATAAATGCTACCTGAAAAGGTTAGAGGAAAGAATCAAGCCACGTGGAGTATCCAAACAAATACTATCACCATATTCAGTCAGCCATTAGAGCCAGCAATGAAGACGAAGGATCCAGGAGCAACTTCACTGACATCACTAGCCTAAGACAGTCTTAGGACACAGGATCCCACAGTCCAAGTGGGGACTCAAATCCTGGGTCTTGCACCCAACTTCCCCAGATGTCTCTTGAAGCTGCCCAGGGATGGCTCCCATGGAATACTCTGGATGGCTTGGTACCCCATAGCAATAGTCCCCTGAAAGTGTCTCTGACGTGGAGATAGGGCTAGAAGGGCCTTCCAGGAACCTCTGTGATGAATGCCACTGTGCTCTGCACAGACTGGAGATAGACCCGACTGGGGTGATGGAGAATGAAGAAATGACAGACCATATATAGAAAGGCTGAGACAGAGTGGGCCATGATGTTTGATGGAGACATACCAACAGCAGCCCTATACTGAACATGTTTACTATATACAGCAGGAACAGGGAAAAGATGCCTGTACAGAAGCAGTGGTTCCAGCAAAGGAAGTTTATAGTTTATACTTCTGCTCACACAGTTCATATTTGGATAAGAGGAAGGCTTTGCCATCCCCATGGGTCTGAGGCATTGGGTCCTTGACATGACTGTGCTCATGTCAATAATGCTCATTCGCTCAGGACTCCATCTGCTTCCTCACCAAAACCTGTAGGGAGCAAAGGAGGAAAAGCAGAAAGAGGAGCTGGACTGCCTAGAAGCTGGGACATGGCATCCTCACGCTCAGCTTTGTCACAAATCAGGGCAGGACCCATGACACTAGAAACCCCATATCACCCAGTTGTAGTTCCTGATGCCCTGAGAAGATGCATGAGTTTGTCCCAGGGCTTTCTCCTTGATCAAGGGCAGGTCTCAACAGCATCAGGCTGAGAGAGATTGCTGGCTACCAGTGCTCTGGATACAGGCTTCTCTTGGATGGAAACCCAGGCCGTGGAGCCAGCATCTGCCACATGTGTCCCCATGCCGACAGGTTTGATTTCTAGCCCAACATCCTACTTTTACCTCTGATCCCTCTTCCTCACTGAGTTCCAGATCACCAACAAAGAAATGCCCTTTCTTGGTTGTCACAGAAAGGCTGGATCCCCAGTGGGGCCAGTCTCCAGTGTCTCCTCCTGTTACTGTCATCAGCCCCAGCTGCAGAGCTGACACATCCAGCCTCTCCTTGGCCATCACTTTTACTTTTAATTATGACCAAATGTGGGCCGTTGAGTAATTTGATGCATTTTTGATGTCTGCAGAGATTTCATTCTAATAATGCAAACATGAGGCTCTAATGGAGCTTAACTGGAGTCATTACCGCAGTGCAGGGAGGTCTCCGAAGTTAATGCTCTGTACCACAACGGGACAGGTGCTGGAGAACTGGAGACTACATAGTCATCATCCAGGCCCAGGCTGCTTGGGCCCTAGGGGACCACAAGAAGACTCCTCATAGGATTTCCCAGCTGTGGTAACTGACTACAGAGGGTGACCCAGGAAAGCTCTGTGATACCTGCAACTGAACATCAAATGACACACAGAATAGCTGCTGCTCACTCTCCTTGCTAGGACAGAAACATGGCCCATGGCATCTTCCCCTGCATGGTCCCTTTTCCTTAGAAAATGGCAGGTATGAAGAAAGTGTGGTGGGTGCAGTGGACCTGGACATATACTCAACCTCTCTGAGGCTCACTGCAGTCAGTCTACTTTCTGTTGCTTTAAGAACTAACCTGGAGCCGGACATTGGTGGCACACACCTTTAATCCCAGCACCCAGGGAAGCAGGTGGATCTCTGTGAGTTCAAGACCAGCCTTGTCTACAAGAGCTACTTCCAGGACAGCCTCCAAAGCCACAGAGAAACCCTGTCTAAAAAAAAAAAAAAAAAAAAAAAAAAAAAAAGCATCAAGCAGCCACTGGCCTGCCAGGTGCCAAGAGGCCCAGGCTGGTGGTTGTCACTACAATGAACAGGTATTGTGGGGCAGTGATGGTACACACCTTTAATCCCAGCACCCAGGGAAGCAGAGGCAGGTGGATCTCTGTGAGTTCAAGGCCAGCCTGGTCCACATCGAGTTCCAGGACAGGCTCCAAAGCTACACAGAGAAACCCTCTCTCAAAAAGAAAAAGGTATGTGGTGGAGAAATAGGAGAGAAAGAGAAGCAAACACTGTGGAGAGAAAAGGAACTGAAGACATGATGGTGGGTAAGGAACAGAATGATAAGGATGGCCTACACTGCCACCTGGGGCCATGCAATAACTTTGCCTATGCTGCTGCCAAGAGCCATGTCTGGATCTGTGGCCCTATGGCAGCTGGGGTCTATGTTGATGTCCATGGCCCATGTTACCACTGAGGGCCATAGAGATGCCCAAGGTCTGGAGCACCACCTGAGGCCATGTTGATATCTGAGGACCATGCTGCCATCAGAGCCACGTTAATCTGAGTGGCCTGTGCAGCCACCCAAGGCCATCGTGACATCCAGGCCTAAACTGCAGCTGACAGCCATGTCTGGGTCCATAGACCTACCACAGTTACCACCAGAGGCCGTGGGAGAGTTGGCCCTGGTGGCCTGGCCACCTAAGAGTTGGCCTAGCATCTTGGCAGCTGCCTGCATGGGAGAGCTGCTCTCCCATCCCAGGACAACTGGCCCCAGGGTTGTGGGCATGGGAGAGCTTGTGACAGGAAGCTCAAAGGCCCTAGGAAACCTGCCCTCCCCTCCCCCGCCACCACAATGGGAAAGCTGTTCCTGCACCTGGAAATGCTGCCCCCACCTCACCATCCATGTGGGAGATAGCTGGCCCTGACCCTCCACTGGGGGGAGGACCCAGTGGAGGCTCAGGCCAACCAACTCAGCTACCACCCAGGCCTACATTTGGGGCTTTGGGTTGGCCCACTCAAATATCTGCCCCATCTATGACCTGCTGGAACATGAGGGGATTGATCCTGTGGAACCATAGTCATACGATCTCCTTGACTCGGGGCAACAGCAGGATATGTGAGGGTCCAGTGTTGATGGTGCACCAGAGGCCTTGAACCTGACCAACAACTCATTGCAATGAACATTTGCAAGTAAAGCTGTTTGGACAAAAGGATATACTGTGTGACAAACCACAGTTCCCAAAGCCACTATGACAAATGCATTTGTGATGGAGATATGGGAAAGATGGAAGAGTCAAGTGCTTTTTTTCCTTTTCTTTTTAATTTCCTTTTGGAGTGGGAGGCTACAGGGGTAAAGGGAAGATATGGAAGGACTGGTTAGTGAGTGGGGTTGGAGTGCAAGATGTGAAATTTTCAAAGAATCAATAAAAAGAATTATGTTCATTTTTAAAAAGAACTAACTGGAAGCTTCACACATTGCAGCTCCTGGATCTTGAGGTCTCTCTGGTGATGGTCCCTTGCTGGTAGAGCATCCAGACCTCACAGATACCTCATGGCAAAGAACAGAGAGGTATGTGCGTGCCTCTTTTGTTTCACACACACACACACACACACACACACACACACACACACACACACACACCTATAAGGCCACCAGGACTGACCTACGGGCTCTACTCTGATGACGTTAACCTCCAGGAGGGAAAACTACAATGCAGAAGCAATAGAGCAGGCAATGTCAATACACATGGAATGTCTTCCATAAGAATGCTAGGCTTCATGGTGTGTGTGTGTGTGTGTGTGTGTGTGTGTGTGTGTGTGTGTGTAAAGACATGTGGAGAAGGGACTAAAAGGGGAATGTAACAGAAGAGGAGGGGAGAGGAGAGGGAGAGAGAGAAAGGGGGAGGACAGGAAGGGGAGTGGAGGGAAGGAAAAGGAGCTGGGGTTGAGCAAACCCAAAGTTGTTTTGGTTTGGGATTTTGTTTCTGATTTGTTTTTGCAGTGCTGGGCGTGGAACCCCAGAGCCTTGTGCTTTCAAGATGAAAGATACAAATCATAGTTCATTTCCAAATAAAAGTTCCTTGAGTCAGCTCAGGTACTGTTCCAAGTAAGTGGGGAACACCGGGCTCTCCTGGCAGCTAAGTAAGCTAGCTACTCCCACCCAAACGCTGCTAGTCCACCGGGCCCCATCCCAAAACTGTAAATTCAGAGTAGAAAATTACGAACAACCAAGCCTGCCTGGTCATCTGAAGATGTGACAAGGTCACACATCAGATAAACTTTAAAATAATGATGGATCACTCGGAAGGCAGAGGCAGGCAGATCTCTGTGAGTTCAAGGCCAGCCTGGTCTACACAATTCCAAACCAGTCAGGGTTGCATAGTGACCCAAAAAGCAAAGTAAAAATTTTTAATTAAAATAAATAAATAGAGTGTATAATTTAGATGAGAACTGGGGAGATGGCTTAGTTGTTAAGAGCAGTTGTTGCTCTTGCAGGGTATCTGAGTTCAGTTCCCAGCACCCTTATAGATGCTAACAAACACCCATAATTCCAGTTCCAGGGGATCCAATGCCCTCTTCTAGCCCCTTTGAACCCCTTTTAGTTTAAATTTAATTAATTAATAAATAGCAATGCTTATTGTAATAAATGATTGTATTTTATATTATAAACTATATATATTAAATATTCTTTTTTTTTTTTTTTTTGGTTTTTTGAGACAGGGTTTCTCTGTGGCTTTGGAGGCTGTCCTGGAACTAACTTTTGTAGACCAGGCTGGTCTCAAACTCAGAGATCTGCCTGCCTCTGCCTCCCAAGTGCTCGGTAAATATTTTAAATAATATAATTAGTTTAATTAAAAATAAAATGCACAGGGCTGAAGAAATGGCTCAGTGGTTAAGAGCACTGACTGCTCTTCCAGAGGATCCAAGTTCAAGTCCCAGCACCCACATGGCAACTCACAGCTGTCTGTAACTCCAGTTCTAGGGGACTGGACACCCATGACAAAACACCAATGCACATAAAATAAAAATAAATAAATTTTAAAATTAATTAATTAAAATAAAATGCAGAGAAGAATTTACACATTATTTTTGTTGAAAAACAAATGTAAGTAACAGACAGAAAGACTTGCCCTCCCAATTGCTCAGTCATGAGGAAAGGGATGAAGGACCTGCATTCAAGGTCATGAAAACTGTTCTCTGCTCTCAGTTAGCTCCATCATTCTGGGGTGGCAGAATGGCTTTGCAAAGTCATAAAACAAACTGCCTCACTCTCACTGCTCTGAGTCTGCAGGGCTCTTAGTATGGAGTAGGAATCTTCATTCCTCGTATTAGGCAAACCACACTGAGTCCCAACTCCTTCACTAAGCCCATTGCATGCCCATATGCCCACTGATGATGGCCAAATAGAACAGCCCATCACACAGTAGATGAAAAACTGACAAAGCTAAACAGGAGGTTCCTACATGAGTTACAGTGTGGCCAAAGCTGAGGCTATGTGCTATGCCGAAGGCTGATCCCCAGCGATAAACACCACAACGTCCACTCTTGTGTGGTCCCCAGAGTCATAAGATTCATGGAGACAAAAATGGGAATTCCAGAGATGGGTAAGGCTGGAGCATCTGGGTTCGGTGGGAGACAGTTTCCCTTTAGGAAATGGAAGAGTTCTGTGGGTGGATAAAGTAGTGGCTATGCGATGCTGTACTACAGTTAAGTGCACTGGACTGTAAGCTTAGAACAGGCTAGGATGGGGCTGGGAGTGTAGCTCAGTGGTAGAGTACATCCCTAGCATGTATAAGGTCTTGGGTCCCATCCCCAGCACATCACAAAAAAAGGAGCTTAAGATGCTAGGTTTCTGAAAACGTTCTGGGAAAGGGCTGCTCTGTTAATGTGTAGTAGGTACATACTGACATTTATTTACATATTTTTATGATCATGTTTTCCTGAACTCAAACAACCTTCCTTAGATGACTGCTTTCTTTGTTTCGTGTATAAAAGTGCACTGAAACTGAAGTAAGGTGGTTGATACCTAGAATATTAATTGCTATTTCTATAATAAATGATAAAGACTCTCAGCAGTCTACTGGGGAAAAAAAAGATGCTAGGTTTCATGTTGTCCATGTTTTACCATAAGATGACGTGTTGGAGCTGGGCAATGGTGGTGCACAGCTTTAATCCCAATACTCAGAAGGTATAGAGGCAGGCGGACCTGTGTGAATTAGACCAGCCTGATCTACAGAGAGAGTTCCAGGACAAGTTCCAAAGCTACACACGGAGAAACCCTGTCTCAAAAAAAACCAAAAGAAAAAAAAAAAAAAAAAAGAACATGTGTTGGTTATAAAAATCCGCCGGTAGAGCTCACTCTAACAAGGGTGGTGCTGTTCTGCCTAACATACTAACAGCCAGCTACAACAACCCTTTCCAGCATTTGTTGCTAAGTTTTCCACACACACACTCACCACACAAGTCAGGAACACACAGAGGTTTGAAAGACAACTTGCGTGGTGGAATGGGACATACAGGATCTGGGAGATGGAGGTCAAGAGGCCAGCTGCTGGTCAATATCATGTCTGCTTCAAACATGTGACTAAGCAGAAAAAAGGATGATTTCTAGGGTCCTAAAGGACAGCAAAAGATGCTATGCAGGGTCACAGGACCTCTGCTGGCTCCTGGCTTCCACACTCCAAGGCTGTGAGTAGCAGAGTGAAACCAGAAAAATCATTGCTGGTTGTATGAGCAAGTGGGCTCTCTGACCATCAATAAATGATGAATGGTTTCCACAGCAACAGCCCCGGCCCATATTTTATTGCTTGGAGATTCAGACAAGCTCTAGCAAGACTGTAAAAAGCCAGGCTGGAAGGGAAGGGGTGTCAATCTCCTGCCTGGTGCTAGACAGGAGGGGCTGACATGCTCTGGTGAGACCTGAGTCAGGGGGGAACAGAGGGACAGATCTGGGACAAGAGCAGTTCAAGGAATAAAAGTAACTGAATTCAACTCTGGGATTTGGCTTCTTCAAGCCTGGTCTATTGTCCAGGTCACATGGTCCTCGCCATTCTCCTGGCATAGCCAAGGAGGCTCCAGGGTCTTCAGGTGCATGTGTTCCACTAAGAGCCTCTGCCAGAATCCCAGCCCAGCCTGGACTTCCTTTATCTGTAATATAGAGGGGGAAACTATACCACATCAGTCTTTTCAGAAGAGAGTTGGAGTTATATTTGTTAATTAGTTGAGTGTGTGTGTGTGTGTGTGTGTGTGTGTGTGTGTGTGTATGTGTGTGTGTATGTGTGTGTGTGTGTATGTGTGTGTGTGTGTGTGTGTGTGTGTGTGTGTATGTGTGTGTGTGTGTGTGTGTGTGTGTGTGTGTGTGTGTATGTGTGTGTGTGTGTGTGTGTATGTGTGTGTGTGTATGTGTGTGTGTGTGTGTGTGTGTATGTGTGTGTGTGTGTGTGTGTGTGTGTGTGTGTGTGTGTGTGTGTGTGTGTATGTGTATGTGTGTGTGTGTGTGTATGTGTGTGTGTGTGTATGTGTGTGTGTATGTGTGTGTGTGTATGTGTGTCTGTGTGTGTCTGTGTGTGTGTGTGTGTGTATGTGTATGAGTGTGTGTGAGTGTGTGTGTGTGTGTATGTGTGTGTGTGTGTGTATGCTTCAACACATACGCGGTCAGAGGACAAGTTGTGGAAATCAGTTTTCTGCTTCCATCATGTGGGTTACAGTATGCTGGTTAGTTTTTTATCAATTTGACACCATCTTGGGCCATTTGAGAAAAGATAACCTCAATTAAGAAAATGCCTCCATCAAATTGGCCTGTAGGCAAGCCTATGGGGTATTTTCTTGATTAATTATGGATGTGGTAGGACCCAGCCCACTGTGGGCGGTGCCTGCCCTAGGCAGATGGCTCTGGGCTGTATAAGAAAGCAGACTGAGTAAGCCATAGGTAGCCAGCCAATGAGCAGCGTTCCTCCATGCCCTCTGCCTCAGTTCTGGCCCTTACTACACTTCATGATAGACTATAAGCTGTAAAATAAAATAAACTCTTTCCTCCCAAAATTGCATTTAGTCATGGTCTTTGTCACAGCAAAAAGAAACCTAACTAAGATGCCCAGAGATCAAACTCAAACCATCATTAGTCTTGGAGGCAAGCACCCTTACCTGCCAAGCCAGCTCAACAGCCATAGTGTGGTAGGATTTGTCCAGTGCTGGCTGCGTATAAGCATTCTCAAGTGTCTCTTAGTGTTATGGGTTTTGTAGAGGGATTTTAATGCTACATGTACGCACATGTGTATATACACATGCATACTAGTCTGTGTGCCGCTGCTTCTGTTGCTCCTGCTCCATCTGGCATAATTTTTCTTCCTGTAGCATTCTCTGCAGTGCATGCTGTGTGGAGAGGGGCTTTCCATTTAATGCATCTGGCTGAGACAAACTTCGTGTTACCTTCAGTGCTGAAAGACGTTTTCACTAAATGGAGGATCCTCGATCGTCACCTAGCTGTTGTCATCACCTCCTTCTCCTTCTCCTCTTCCTCATCCTCCTCCTCTTCCTTCTCCTCTTTCCCCTCCTCCTCTCCCTCCTCCTCCTTTTCCTCCTCCTCTTCTTTTCCTCTCTCTTACAGACCTTGCACACCACCCATCCACCTCTTCCTAATGGGAAATCTGCTTATCTTTCTTTGTTCTTCTACATGTAACAACAAACACTTTTCCTCCAGCCTCTGTGAAGGCTGGCTGCCTCTTTACCAATGGTTCTGAGCTATGGGATGTTGTGGATCTTTCTATGTTTCTCTTCCTGCTTCTGGTGCTCAGGCTTCATGAACTTCCTGGATCTGGAAGCTTGTGGTTTTCGCCCAACTTGGACATTTATTGACTCTTATTTCTACTGCCTCCACCCTGCTCCCTCCTCCCTCCTCCACTTTCCCTCCTCCCTCATTCCTCCTTCCAGCCTCCCCCAAGCATAGACTTAGCTAATGCACACTGTCCCAGGGCTCTAGAAGACTTGTTGAGAGTTTGAGGCTTATGTTCTCTGTATTTCTCTAGCTGTTAGTCTATTTCTGAGTCTTCAACTCCCCTAGTCTTTGTTTTCCCATGGGATTTAATCCCATCTATTGTACATCTCATCTCAGACTCTGAGACTCACCCCCCAGAACTTTGCTTTGAATATCTTTCTTTCCCACACTCCACCCAACATGCTCTGTGGTCCTTCACGCTTTCTGAATGCATAGAAAGTAGTTCCAGCAGCCGTCTTGACATCACTGTCTGCTGATCTGAGCATCTGTGGGAGCTGATTGCTTTTCTCCTTCTGGCTCTGATTTTCTCACTGGCTGATAAATTTTTTTTGGCTGGGTGTTGTTTTCATTCACATAAATACACTGGAACTCTGGGGGTGAGCTCATTTTGAAAGAGCTGGTCCATTTGGGTCTCACTTTTAAACATGATCATTTAAGACCAGAACTGTTCTACCTGTGTTTTCTGTCCCTCAGAAACTCTGGAGTCAAGAGCACCCCGGAGCATTCTGGCCTGATTTTGCCAGCACTGAGCACAGTTTCCTCTAATCCATTCTGAAGGTTGAGTTTGTTCTTACACTAAGTATTGATGGGTGCTGAAGAATACACACTGCTTAGAAAGGAGACACGAGCAGTCCCCAGAGGAGCTTTGAGAGGGCTTTGAGGGCCACACAAACTGGTCTGGCTTTTGGCGTTCGTCTCTCTCCCTATGCCAGCTAGAAAAGGTTCTCCACAACCCAGACTTATAAAATCACTCCCAGCTGGACTAGGGAGGGTGTATCTGTCAGGCAGGCCCTGAGCTGAAGATATGGACCTATCAGAAAGACAGAACCCCCAGGGAGCTGTCAGCCCATCCTATGCCCCAGCAGCCTTGCCAGACCAGGGCAAAGAAGAAAACAAGTGTCTGGGAGAAAAGAAAGGTGGGAAGGAGGGCAGTTTCTCAATAAACCCTCCCACCATGGTGGCTGCTATTGCAAATGGAAGAAAAAGAAGCTCATGTCAGCTGTTCCTCACCTCCCCAGCAAGCCTGTATCACCAAGGCACCATAATGGACACAGCACCTGGCCCCTTCTTCCCCAGCCTGCTTGCCATGCTCTCCTCAGTGATCCTAATCTCCAATAGAGCCACCAATCTGCAACCTGAGGGACTCCTTGATAAAAAATTTACCTTGAGGACATGAAATGTTTAAACACCGTATTTTACTACTAAAGAGGAAGGTAGAAGACAGCACCTTCTGAAAAGGGGTTTTCTGGGCATTTAAAGATCAAAAGCAATAGAATAAAATAAATATGACCAAAAAGGACTGTGAGGAGGCATTCTGTCCAGGAAAGCACTCAGAGAATAGAGTAGAGAAGGCAATGGCTGAGAGGCAGTGAGGCACTTCCACCCTAGCTCAGCCAGCTCCTGGGGTCTCTCCACACACAGCTGGTAAGAACTACACCCTACCATGAACACACCACCCTCCTCTCCATTCCTAGAGGCAGAAAACATGTCCCTGAAACTCCTGTGACATGACTTAGGCCATGCCTAAGTGTCTGTGAATCCAAACCCAACCCCAGAGTCAGCACAATGGCAACTCACTGGAGGACATCGGGGCACACTGAGGTCTGGTGCCCACACTCCCTGGAATAAACCTTCTACTCACATCTGCTACACATGGGGTTCCAGAAAAACATGGAACGTGCTGACCACAAATCAGCCTCCTCCTAGAAGCCACCAGGTGAGCTGAGGACAGGTCTCCAAAATGGCAGGTTACTACATGAGGAAATTGTCCTAAAGCTGCCCCCAGCCAAGGCCAAGTGCAGAGTTGAGCTCAGGGGAAATTTGCAAGGACTAATGGGCAATGACAAAGGAAGAAGTGCCTTCCAAAGGACAAGCTTGGAACATAGGAACATTCTGCAAAAGAAAGTGAGGGAGCACGCACAGGGCCACTGCTTCCCCTGGAGCACTTGACCCTCCTCCCTTCTCCTCTGAGCCCCTCTGGATAATATGCCACAGAAGTTGAAGCCACACTCACCTGTGGCCAGCACTTTCAGTGTGCAAGCCCTTGTCCTCCTGCGCTCCCTGGAGGATGAGGCTGAAACTAACCTGTTGCAGGTTCGATCTCAGCCCTTCCCTTACCCACAAAACTGAGCCACATTGAAGTGGCCACTGGTGGGCCTCAGTTTCCCTTTCCCAGAAGCAGCAACAGGCCCCTAAATTGCCATCTCTAGCACATTCCATGAACTGACCAGCATACTGAACACAGAAGCACCTGTAGCTATAAAGTCCTGTGACCTGGGAGTGTCACAGTTCTCCTGCCAAAGCACCCAGGCAGACCCATTTCTACCAGTCCATGAGAGCAAGTGCTGGGCACTGCATGGGGCAGGAGTCCAGGCCCACATGTGCTGCTGGCAACTGTGCCAGGAGCCAGGCAGCCTGTGGGATGTAGCAAGCTTGGGGAAGGAAAGGACGAGGCAGATGGCTCGTGGGCAGGCTGGTGGCACCACCCCCATGTGGGCGGCAGACGCAGACTTCTCCTGGTGCTGTCTCCTCCGCACCAGATCAGGAGATGCCATGGGGAGAGCGGTTTGGCATGGGGGCGGGGATGAGTCCTCCAGCCTCAGTGCTTCCCTGCCCTCTAGGAAGATTGTATACATACTGACACTTGGCACAGCCCCACCGACTGGACAGCCCTAGCCATTCTCTTATCTGTCACTCAGCAGACTGTCCCTGTGGGAGAGCTGAAGCTACTGGGCTCTACCCCCTTTGGATCTCTTCCCCACCCATACAGCCTTAGAAAAGTGTTTATAAAATAAGAGGAGGGATGGAGGGATGGATGGATGGATGGTGGGTAGATAAATAGATGGATGAATAAGTGGACGTGCCAGTGTCAAGAAAGATAGATCTGTAGATAAATGGATGGATGATGTTGGACAATTTGCGGCTGGATGGGAGGATGGATGAATGGATGACTAAAAGAGTAGCTTATGGATGGATAACAAGTGGGTAGAAAAGAGAATGGATGGATGAGTAGGTTAACAGATAGATGGACAGATGAACTATGTGCTGGGTGAGTGGGTAGATGGATGAGTAGATGGATGGATGGATGGATGATGGGTAAATGGTGGATGAGTGGAAAGATAGATGAGTGGATGGGTGTGTAAGTGAATGGACAGTAGATGAGTGGACAACGGACAAGGCTGATGGGTAGATGCATGGGTGGAGATGAGTGGACGGACCGGTGAATACACAAATGGTGTGAATGGATGGATAGACAGAGGGATGATACAGGATGAGGTAGTCAGGTAGGCATGAGTGTACTTGGCACATGAATGGGAGGACAGTGGATAAATAGAAGGACAGGGACAGGGCAGGACCTGGGCTTAGAGTCAAGGCTGGAGGTCTGAGGACAGGAAGCCCAGGGAGGCAGGACCATTTGCCAAGCAGAGCAAGAACAGGAGTAATTAACTCATGTGCACTTCCCAGAAGCCCCAGCAGCCCTGGCTTCATTAAGGAGCTGGCCAGGGAAATCTCATCAGAAATAGAATTTGAGGTTTGAGCTGCTTCCAGCCATGCTCTGCAGTTCCAACCTCACCGCAGCCCTGCCCGCAGAGTCCAGAATGGAAGATGCACTGGACCTTAGAACAGGAAGTGTCCCTACATGGGTGATACCCACGACCTTCTGAGGCCTTGATTGCCCTCTCCTGCTGGAAAAACCCAAGAACCCAAATGCCAAGAACTCCTCACAATGTCCAGCTTGAGGCTACTCAGCTGTGGTCTCAGCCCACCACCAGGGCTCACATATGTCTGTCCTTCCTCATCCAAATGGACTTTGATATCCAGACATGTCTCCTCTCCACATGTCCCCATTGTGTAAGTCCCACACAAGGCTTTTAGTCAGGTTGTTATCACCTCAACGTGTGAGAGAAACTGAGGCTGAGATGAAGTGAAGGCCCTGCTGTGCCTTGCCCAAGGTAGTCCAAGGTGTCTAGCTGATATAACTCCAGATAAGCAGAGGCATCTGGACAAAGTCCTCTACCAGCCACATACATGGCCAGCACCAGCCTTTCCCTGTCTCCTAGGGAGGTGGCACACACTGACTCAGAGGGACCCAAGTGTCCACGACCTGAGTCGCCCAGGTCTTGACCTTCACTGCTCCTGGCATCTGGGACCTGAAGTACCAAAAGCCTACCCTAGTAGCCTATGCCATCTAGACACATGTCCCCCAATACACAAACCTTGTGGTCACCTCACTTTATAGGTAAGGGGGACAAACCCAGCAAGGCATCTGCATACAGCAGAATAAAGCCCAGGTTAAGTGCCACAGGACTGAAGTGGAGCACAGTTAGCCTTCCTAATGCCCAGTACATCCAGACTCAGCAGGATTTCCAGGTGTCTCAGCCAGCGCCTTCTCCTGCCTGGAGAGGGGCCCTACTGTACCTTCTCTGAGCAGGGGGTGGGTGGAGAGGAACCCCTCTGAGCCCACTCAGCACAGTCCCTGGTCTGCTTGGCAGCACCCAGCATTCCTGGACTTCTCTGAATCCATGACCAGGTATCCAAGGAGGCAGCATTCCCTTCCCTGCGATTCAAGGGCAGTTTCATGAGCTAGAATGTAATTTGGAGCCAGCTATGGAATTCTCTGCTTGGTGACCCAGTTTCTCATGGGGGTGGGGGGACTCATGTCAAGTTGGAACAAATTAAAATACATTTGTCTTTCATTCGGAAGGAGTCCAGCCCAGCAGGAGAGCCAGGCACGGCCTCATTCCAGCATGCCCAGTGCCAAGTCAATTTGCAGCGAGAAGCACGTGCCTGGCTTGGGGACACTGTGGTAGGCACTTGGGGCAGGACTATGGCTTGTCCCCAGGCCACTGGCAGTTTGCCGTACTCTGTCCACCGTGATGCTGACCGGAGCTGGTGCGTGAAGCTTCCCACCTCCCCAGAGTGCCTCACCTGGGCTGCCCCTCCTGTGCTAATGGAGATGTCAGCCTGTCCCACTCAGAACACTGTCCTAAGTGTCACCAGTAATCATAATATTAACAACAATATCACTTACATTTGTTCACTGCTATGTGTGGGCACTGAGCCAAGACCTGCATGTGTACAGGTCATAGACAAATGGGAACACCCAGGAACCGTGACACACCAAGAGCTGGCTGGGGCAGTACTTTCATTCAGTCAGTCAACAAATACTTCTTTTTTCCTTTAAAATCTTTTTATACAATATATTTTGATAATGTTTTCTGCTCCCTCAGCTCCTCCCAGATCCTACCCATCTTCCTATGCCCCCCCTCTCTAAGCAAAACAAAAACAAAAACAAAAAGCCAAAATAAAACAAAAGCCCACAAAGAAACCATAGTTCATTTTATGGCTTTTTGTTTTGTTTTGTTTTGTTTGTTGTTTTTTGTTTTGGCCAGCTATTCCTGGACACGGGCCTGCCCTGGAGTGTGGTTAACATACCCAATAACACTCAGCTGGAAAAAACTGATTTTCCCTTTTCCAGTGGGTATCCATTGCAGACAGCTTCTTGATGAGGGATGGGAGCCTGTGTCCCCTGGCCCTCTCAGTGCTGGAACCCCATCTGGCTTGAGCCTGTGCAAGTCTTGTGCATACTGCCCCAGTCTCTGTGAATTCATATGTACACCAGTCCTGCTGTGTCTGGAAGACACTATCTCCTCGGGGTCATCAACCACCTCTGACCCTTACAGATGGACACCAGCCGTGGCCTGCCTGGAAGGCTTGCCGCCTTGCTCTGTCTGCCCCTCCAAGCTGTAGATCCTCTCCAGCCTTTGTTGCACTCCACAGGTTCTTCCTCCAAGAATATGTCAGACTTTGTGCTCCCTTCCCACCTCTCTGGCCCATCCACCTGCACTCAACCCCCTACTAGCCTGGACCTCATGACGGGGACTCTCAGCTCCATCAGAGCTGACCTGTACCTCAGACTCCCTTGTGCAATACCAAGATTGCTGAGGAACCAGCCAAGAGCAGTGGGACGTGCAAGGTGACCTCAATACCTCCCAAACAGCCACTAAATGATGCAGCTCCTAAGGGCCAGGAAACTAAGATCATGGAGCTTTATTACAGGGCAATGCAGAGGCCAGGACACTGGACCAGAAAGTGAAGAACCCACCAAAGCCATGCAGCAGACAGCCCTGAACTGGACCTCTAGCTCAGGTTCCAGGCCCTTGTTCTGTGCCCAGTGGTCACCTTATCCACGTCCTTGTCCACACCAAGCTGTGACAGTCTCTGGCTCTCCAGAAATAGAGGTATCTCACAGAACCAGGCCTGGGAAGCTCCTCATCCTCTGACACTGATTAGCACTGCAGTCCCAGGGGCCTATAACCCACCACCCTAATGGCCCAGCCTCAGCCTCCAGTCTCCAACCACCAGCCACCAGCTACTAGCTAGCCCTCAGGCCCGAGTCAACAGGCACCAGCTATCATAGGTAAGCTCACAGCACCCCCTGGTGGATGGATGTAGGCTGATGAGCACTTTCTCTCCAGCCTGGCACCACCCCTCTAACCATCCAGGCCCCAAATCAAAAAGACATGCTGCTGAAAGTGGAAGCCTGGTGCTGTCCCCAAGAAAAGTGGAGAAGACAGGAAAGACTCCTGCCTCACAGAGACAGTCTGGAAGCCTCCTGACTGTGAGGGTCCACGACTCTGACATCAAAGAGTCACCTTTCACATACGCAACCTGAGAAAAGTGACATTGGGGTTTGCTTTGTACTCAAGCATTTCTGGGGTCAGCCAGGGCTACTCTGGAGAGATACACACACAGGGATCATGGCTAAACTTCCCTCCCAAACCAGGGCCCCAGGCAGGACAGAGAATATGATGGGTGGGCTGCAGAAACTAGGAAGGGGCAAAGACAGGGGCTAAGCAAGCTAGGTCAGCAGGGCCTGAAACTGGTCCCCCAGAGCTCAAGTCCTAAGAAGGGTCACAGTAGTCAGACTGATGAGTTAGAGGAAACTGGGGCAGCCTAGACCTAGAGTTGAATGCAGCCTGGGGTGGAAGTGGAGAAGGAAGCAGGACTCAAAGTACATCCTTGAGTCTTGGCAGGTGGGGGCAAGACTACAGGAGCCAGGGGTGGGGGGACAGGACTCCAGAGACAAGATCGAGAAGGAGTTGGGGGGTTCCAGAGACAAGATGGAGGAGGAGCCAGGGGTCTAGTTTCTAAGCTGTGGCGGGGGGAGGGGGGCAATGGTCAACACCCTGCAGAGCTAGTTAGAGCCATAGGACCTCTGTAGCTACCAGTACACAAGGCCACAGGAAGGCACAGGTGTGCCAGGCTAGGGTGCAGGTATAACCTGGAGAGATCCCAGCCAGGAGTAGGGAGCAGAAAGGGTAGGGTGCAGTGATGGGGTGAGGAACAAGATGGAGGCTTGGTGTAAGGTCCATAACAGAGGGACCAAGATGCCACTTAGCAGAGAGGTCCTGTCATCTTTGTGATATGACAGCAGCCTGGATCCATCAGCACCTGACCTGCCTCAGTTTCTCTCCAGAATGAGGACTTTGCCTCTGCCTCTACCCCTTCCAGTGCCAATGTTTGCCGATGAGAAGCGTGGGATGGGTGAGAATGCACTCAAGAAGCTTGTGCCAGGACCCATGTGAACACATGCTCTCTAGGGAACCATATGACTGTGGGTGGGAGCCTGCCCAGGAAGCCTGTGTGACAGGACAGGTGCCACTGCTCATCTTCCTGATAAGTTTCAGGGAAAGTCCAGCTGCTCAGTGGAGGCCAAGGAGGGAGCGTGGCAAGTCATGAAGAAGAGGGCCGCTCTGCAAGCTGAAAAGAGTCCTTAGAAGGGATGGCCCAGCCAGTACTCTGACCTTAGATTTCAGTCTCCCTCATCCACTGTGAGGAAATAACACCTATCCTTGGCACTCTGTCTCAGCAGCTGAATAGACTCATGTGCCCCCGTGCAAGGCCTTGTGTCCAGCTACTCTCTAGGGAGCTCCCACAAGCCTCCTTCATTACTGTGAAAGCTCCAACATGTTTCCAGATCTATGAGAGAAGTTCCCCTGGAACTTTCCCTTTACTCCTCTCTGGTAGCATGTCACAAGGGTCCCTGCAGTCTCTGCTGCCACTGCCCACTGAGATGGAGTGGCAAGGCAGTCAGTGCTGAGCTGAACCATGAACATTCCAGGAGTGCAATAGGTTTAGGCCAAAATCATTATTTCTCCAGCCTTGTTACACAGTCCCACCTACCTCCTTGGAAATGGCTAGACCCCCATGGAGGCTGGTGGTCTCTCCAGTATAACTCAGCCAGGCTTAGCCCTCTATCTAGAATCCCCACATTCTGAGCCACAACATACAACCCTATTCATCTCTCACCTAACCCACTCTCATGTACCTATATGGTGACTGCCCCAGCCTGTCTGTCACTTGGGCTTGAGCCACACTGGAACCTTGTTCAGGACAGAATAGAGTCTTGGCATCTTACAGACCTCAGCCTATCACCTGTCCAGAGCAGAACCCAGTGAGTGACCACAGACTGGTGTGGCCAGCAGCCTCGGTGGACAAATAACCCTGCAGTGACTCCCCGAAACAAAATCCCACCTCGGGGACAGATTTGTGCCTCGGGTCATCATTAAGACATCCTTTGCCTCACCACAGCACCAAGAGCTACTCACAAGCAGGCCATGGGGTGGGCAGCAAAATTGAGGGTTAGGAAAACAAGATGTACTCCCAGCCCAGCTGAGCCCCAGGAGCACCCATGGGAGCCACCATGGGTGCCAAGCTGTCCTTGGAGACTCCAGATGACCCAGTGTGCCTAGCAGACAGGAATAGCCTTTGCATGCCTGGTACTCCGAGTGCAACTGTCCTATAACATGCTTGGGAAGGCAGCAGGAGCCCAGAAAACTCGTCCTGATAATATATTTCCTGGAACCAGGCCACCCAAAGTACTGTCGTCCCTTGACCAACAGGAAACTCAATATGATTTTTATTTTCATGTATGTATGTGTGTATGTATTTTCTCAGTTGCTTTTTTTTTTCTAACTGCTCAGAACCAAGCACAGACTTTACATCTAAACAACAATCCTCATTCCAACCAGCTCGTTTCCCATGTTCTGGGGTAACATACAACCAGAGCTGGGTGGCGGAAACTGGGGAACCTCAGAAAAAGTGGGGTCTTAAGGAGAAGCAGGATCCAAGCAGAGAGCAACAGCAGGAAGGGGCAGTGTGCCCCTTTGCCCCCACAGTGTGTCCTCCTTGCCCTCACCCCTGAGCCCAGATCAGGCCTGCCTCCCAAAGGCCTGTGGAAATGCTGGCTCTTGTTTTTCAAGTGTTTGAACCATTAAGGAAGCATGCTGCTGCCCCCTGCTGATCACTCTCCTCCCCGTATCCAGCAGTAAACTGGCGTTTCCATTTCTGCAAGGGCCTGTTCTTGGAGCCTGTTGGGACTGCCTGGACCATTGGGATCAGGTTTACCAAAAATGCCAGAAAGAGGAAGAGGCCAACAGTGAGGTGAGACAATGGTCTTGAGCACAGGACAAGTGAAGGAGAGGCCAGAGAGTCGTCAAGATAAAAATAAGTAATACACTGTATTAAAAGTCAGACTCTCGCTAGGTCTGGTGGTGCAGACCTATAATCCCAGATACTCAGAAGGTAGGGCAGAAGGATCACAAACTCAGGTCCTGCTTGGACTACAGAGGGAGATGAAAGCCACTCTTGGGAATGTAGTGAGACTCTGTCTCAAAATAAGAAGTACAAAAAAAAAAAAAAAAAAAAAAAAAAAATGAGGGCCTGGAGAGATAGTTCAGTGATGAAGAGCACTGGCTGTTCTTCCAAAAGACCCAGGTTCAATTCCCAGCACCCACATGGCAACCCATAACTGTCTGCAACTTCAATTCCAGAGGACCTAGCACCTGCACACAGACGTACACGTAGGCACACATATAGGCAAAACACCAATGCACATACACACCTTTAATCCCAGCACTCAGGAGGCAGAGGCAGGAGGATCTCTGTGAGTTCTAGGCCAGCCTGATCTACAGAGTGAGTTCCAGGACAGTCAAAGCTACACAGAAAAACCCTGTCTCAAAAAAGTATTTTTAAAAATCTCATTACAAAAAAGGGGGGTAAAAAATGAGCCTAGCTCAGTGGTAGAGCATTGTCCATATCGCTAACAAAGCCCTGGGTTCAACCCCCTACTGCTGAAAAAGAAAAGCCAGGCCGGGGGGTGTAGCTAAGCTGGAAGAGTGCCAAGCATACTTGAAATACACCATGCCCTGGGTTCCATCCCAGCACCACATAAATGTGAGTGGTGGTGCATACCTACAATTCTTGCATTTGGAAAGTAAAGGCAGGATAATTGGGAGCTCAAGGCACCCTCATGCTACACCAGAATATGGGAAGTGGGCTTTCTACCATGTGTGACAGCCAATGACACAGAGTAAAGGAATTTGCCAAAGTCATGAAAAGATAAAGAGAATTTATTAAAACACATTTTAAGAGCACATAGCAGGGAGTTCTCAGAAAGGGACCTACAAGAGGGGGTGGGAGTCCTCTTTTAAGAGTAAGGAGAGATGTTATTCGTTCCTGTCTCCTAGGCCATTTGTACATAGACAGTCAGTTATCTCACTATCTTATTACGTTGTAAAATTCACAGTGTATCTTGTCTATCTTGAGACTGGTCATTTGGGTTAAGGCCCTGTGATGATCTGGATGAGAAATGTACACCATAGGCTCATGGGTTTGGACACTTGGTCCCTGGTTGGTGGAGGCTATGGAACCTTTAGGATGTGGAGCCTTGCAGGAAGAAGTATGTCACTGAGGGAGAGGCCTGGAGAGTTTATAGCCCCAATCCCACTTCCCATTCACTCTCTCTGCTTCCTGTGTAGTTTTGAGATATCATTTCTTAGCTCCCTGCTCCTGCCACCATGCCTTTCCCACCATTACGACGTCTAGCATTCTGGAACCAAAAACAAAACAAAGTCTTCCTTATGTTTTCTTTGGTCGTGGTATTTTTTTTTTTTTTTTTTTTTTTTTTTTGCCAAGACAGGGTTTCTCTGTGGAGCCCTAGCTGTCTTAGAATTCCCTCTGTAGAAATCCTCCTGCATCTGTCTCCCAAGTTCTGGGATTAAAGGCATGTGCCATGGTCATGGTATTTTATCACACTAATACAGGCCCTGTGGGTCTTAGGGGTTAGACTCCAAACATTTGTATTAGACATCAGAAGTCACTGGGGTCAGCATCATGGTGTCAAGGTCTAGTCAATAGGAATTTCTGAATTATTTTCAGTCCTTTTTCCCCAACTATTTCATCTTTGCAGATGTCCTATAGGCATCAGGACCCCATCTATGAAATTTGAGGTGTTCATTAAGGAGGACTTTGAGTCTCACCACTCAGAGAGCCCCTGTTGGCCCTGAGATACCCAAGGGTGCTCCTTCCCTAAAGATATGAGTGGAAGGGGCTTGGAAGATGATTCAGTCAGTAAAGTGCTTGTCTTGAAAGCTGAGTTTGGCATTGGACTAAAAAGGCAGATTTACTGGGAGGACCAGAGAGACAGGACAATCCCTGAGCTCGACAGCCAATTCAATCAGTCAGCTGAGCTCTAAGATCAGTGAGAGACCCTGTCTCGAAAAAAATAAATAATAAGTTAATAAATAAGGTGAAGAATACTGGAGAAATGGCTCATCAGTTAAAAAACATTTACTCTCCCAGCACTCAGGAGGCAGAGACAGATGGATCTCAGTGAGTTCAAGGCCAGCCTGGTCTACAAAGCAAATTCCAGGACAGCCAGGGCTGTTACACAAAGAAACCCTGTCTTGAAAAAAAAAAAAAAAAAAGCACTTGCTCTTACAGAAGACCCAAGGTCAGTTCCCAGTACCCACATGGTGGTGCACAGCCATCTGTACTGCCAGTTCCAGGGGATCTGACGCCCTCTTCTGGCCTCTACAGGCACCGAGATTGCATTGCTGCATATACATACATGCAGGCAAACATTCATACACAAAAAAAACAAAATAAATCAAAAAATAAAAATTTAATAAGGTGAGACTGGGTATATGGCATATGTTTTTAATCCCAACACACTGGGGAGACAGAGACAGTCATAGCTCTATGAGTTCGAGACCAGCCAGGTCTATATAATGAGCTTCAGGCTAATGACACCCTGATTCAAACTAAATAAATACATAGTGTAGAGGGATTGAGGATGACAACCAATGTTGAGCTCTAGCCTACATATGTTCACACACACACACACACACACACACACACACACACACACACACACGAGAAGATTTTAGAATGAAGCGGTACCCAAACCTGGCTGTGATAGACATGGTGAAGCTGAGGATTCCAACATCTTTGGCCTTAAACCCACTGAAGAGTGGTGTGTCTGTCCCTCCCTCTAGGAGCTGTGACTGCTTCCACCAGCAAGACAAATGAGGCCTTGGGTGTTTGGCGGTGGTCAGCAAAGGCCATATAATCCCACCCAGCCCCCTCTGGGGTGTTCTAGGTAGGCACACCCCAAGCCACATGGGTCCACCACTCAACAACTGCCACTCAGTTTTCTCCATTACGTCAGCCATCCTAGCTGGACCAGGAGTCCTGACAGACACCTGCCTCTGCTATGGGAACCTCCTGCCTCCTCCCTGATTCGGCCCTGTGGTAAAAAGACTCCACAAGAAACATATTCAAAAGCCAACAAACTAACAACCAGAGGCTGGAGACATGGCTCTGCAGGAAAAGCACTGGCTGCTCTTCCAGAGGACCCAGATCCAATTCCCAGCACCTACAAGTCTGTAACTCCAGGCCAAGGAAATTTGGTGACATCTTCTGGTCTCTCCATGAACTGTATAAAGACATACATGCAGGCAAAACACTCAAACACATACAATAAAAATATATTTTAAAAAATCCACTCTTCTACAAGATTCCCCCACACCCTGTCCCTGACAGACTCTCTAGGGTCCAGGCCTACTTCATGTGCATACTGCCAGAACTTCCATGGTGCCCTGGCCTGGCCTTCAACTCCTAGTTCCATATTCTCATGTACCATACTGCTACTGAATTTTGAGTCACATTCTGTAACCCCAAGAAGCCAGATTTGGCCACCCATCCTTGAGAAGCTAATTAAAGCTAAATTAAGGCATTCCTTCGATGTTCCTACCTTAAAATGAGGGACAAAGAGAAGTAGTGATTTCCTCCAGTTTCTGTCCTGACATGAGGCTCACATATACATGTAAAGGACCAGGCTGTACACATCTAAACAGCCCCAGTCAGGTGTGATCCTGGCCACTGCCAACAAATCTCTATCCCATGGAGAGAAAAGATCCCCTTCTGGCTGGCTCAGACTTCCCTTCTCCCAGCAGGAGACTCCTGGGGAGCACTCCATTTCTTGGGGTCATTGTTTTAACAGTCTGAGAGCTAAAGTGTCTCTTTAGAATATATTCGTGTCTGGCATGCCTGTTAACTACCTCCTCCATTGTATCCAGAGCATGGGAACAGGTAGGATTTTCTGTATGGATATTTTATTTTCCAAATGGTAACAAGAAGATAGTGAGAAGAAAACTCTACTTCCCTGATGAGCTACTTAACTGATGGAGGCACAGCCCTTCTACTCCCTCTCCTGGGAGCTGTGGGGTCAGAGGGCACTCTGGAGGCATCTCCTGATGGATGTCATAAGCCACCCAAGTGGAGATGGATGCAGCCTCAGGAGTCCATCTCATCCTCCCAGAACTGTAATGCCTCACCTGGCTTTGCATCACATCTAAGAGACAGATGGAGGTGCAAGGAGTCTTTCCCTGTCCTGCCAGCTCCCAAATAATGACACAGAGACTTATTATTAACTATGAAAGCTCAGCCACATAGCTTAGGCTTGTTTCTAATTAGCTCTTGTAACTTTAAATTAGCCCATTTATATTAATCTACATTCTGCCACATGGCTTGTGCCTGTTACCTTTTCTACTGCATATCCTGCTTCCTCTGAGACTGACTAGTAACTCTGCCTTTCTTCGTCCCAAAGTTCTCTCTCTCTGCCTGAAAGCCCTGCCTATATCTCCTGCCTAGCTTTTTATTCATTCAGCTTTTTATTATAACAATCACAACAGGTCTTTGTCCCTGAAACTCCTAAAGCCCTACAGTCCTAGGATCAAGACTGCCACCCTCCCACCCTCTCTCTCTGTCTCTCTGTCTCTGTCTCTCTGTCTCTGTCTCTCTGTCTCTCTCTGTCTCTGTCTCTCTCTCTCTCTCTCTCTCTCTCTCTCTCTCTCTCTCTCTCTCTCTCTCACACACACACACACACACACACACACACACACAAACTTCCTGTGTGACCTCCCTCTGCTAATTTCCAGTGCAAGCCCTCTCCTACCCTTCCCACACCTTGGCCCTGGCTCCCAGTTGCCCATGGTGAAGTTTTACAACCCACACCACTTGATCTGTTTGTTATTTTTGTTTTGTTTTGCTTTTATTTTATTTTGATTGGTTGGTTGATGATTGATTGATGGGTTGATTTTTTTCAAGTGCAGATGATGGAGCCCAGGGCTTCCTGCAAGCTAGTCGAGCAGACCACAGAGCTTCAGCTCTTCCCCACTAATTATCTCTTTCTCAAAGCATTGTCTAAGAAGGCAGACAGAATCTTTTAAAGAAGACACCAGATAGAGAGAAGTATTTGCAATGATAGCTACAATTGCTTCTCCAAAGAGCATTGTTAATGACCCTCTGGGGCTGGGAAGCATCCTTAGAGGCTGGGAAATTAAGGAGGCTTTTCCTAACTCTAGTTGCTATGTCCTCTGTGTCAACCCAGTTCATTCTCCACCTGCAGAACCGGTGTGGTCCTTTCTGAATGACCTTGGTTAAAGTCGTGCCTCTGACCCCATACTGTCACCTGGAAGTGTACTCACTCTCACTGCCCCCTGCCTTTCCCCTGCCCCAGCAGCCCTTCACTCCTCTGTGTACTCTGCAAATGTCTATTGATTGTCCTCTCTGCACCAGGCATGCGCATCCATCAAGGGAACTTGCCTTCAGGTTGGAACATTTAAACCAATTAATTCTCTGGCTGCCTTAAATCAATCACAGTGGAAAAGCAGGGGTGAATGTGTCTGAGTCACAGGATGCACTGAGAGAGACAGCCGTTTCCCCAGGGGTGGGGGACACTTTTTAAAAGAGACGTATTTTCCACACAAATATAAAACATAAAACTGCCTGCATTCTTTTCTGCCAAAAGCCAGATTCATCCCTAAAAGGCCCATTTAAGGTAGAGGTTTCTGACACTGTATGACTGGCCTTTCTGTTGGATAAATTGTTGGGACTATCTTGGCCAACTTGGAACCTTAACCATATCCCTGGCCTCCACTTCTAGATGCCAACAGCCCAGCCCCCAATGTGAGAACTGCAAATATATAGGGTAATAAGACATTTTGTTTGACTGTGGTGGTGGTGTTTGTTTGGGGGTTTGGCTCTTTTAAGCAGGGTCTCATGTATCCCAGGCTGGCCTCCACCTCCAGAGCGGAGATTACAGGTGTGCACCACCGCATCCAGTTTCTGGGGTAAACAACTTTACATGGGGTTTCCAATACCAAATTCATTCTTTCTCTCTATCTCTACGGGTCTCTATTTTTTTGCTGTTGCTTTGGTCTTATTGAGGCAGGGTCTCATGTAGCCCCGGCTGGTCTCTGTGCTCTGAAGATGACTTGAGCCTCTACTAGGCCACCACAACTAGTTTTTGTGGTACTGGAAATAAATCCAGGGCTTCATGAATGCTAAGCAAGCACTCTACCAGTTAAGCTATGTCCACAGCCCTTTATTTTGTTTGTCTGTGTCAGGGTCCCACTATGCAGCCCAGAAATTTGCTACCAAGTGTGTCCACCAGCTCCAGTTCTCATAGACTTTGTCTGGATTAGAAGCATCAGTTCAGGTTGCTGCTTTAGGCTGAATTTGTATTCCCCACACATATTCAGCACTAAACACGATATGAATGAATTTCCTGTGAGGCGAATTTTAACCCCAAGCCTTTCATCTAGAATATAACAGGAATGGATCGCTGCTATCAGAGGGAGCTGCTGCGAAAAGAGGCCGAGTGTAATTGCCTCAAAAGGAGAAGGCCCTGGAGGCCACATGCAAGCAGGTCCCCTCTGACACTCTGCTTGGATCTGACTCAGCCCTGTCTCTGTGCCTCTCTGTGAGATCTTGTCCCTCATGGCCTCTCAGCCTCCCACTTGGCCACAGTGGGATTTCCCCACATGCTCCCTTCACCAAGGTTGACAGACCTTGAAGCAGGGCCCAGACCCTCAGTGACAATGGGCAACCTCCATACCATCCATTCCGTGAAGGATCAGAAACTAAAAATGAACACTTTCCTCTCGTGGCTGCCAAACAGCACAACAGCACCAGGTAGAGGTGAAGAGGAGCAGCATCCATTCCTTTTTCCTCTTTTAGAGGGAGATCCTGAAAAAACTTGTCCTTCGTTGATTCTATTGAAGGGGCTACATCAATTGTTGAAGTTAGTAATTTGCAAGATGTACTTACTTCCTCCAGCATCATTGGGGGGTAGTGGCATTGTGCCAGGTTCTCGGAGCCCAGAGACTAATCCAAGGAGTCGACACTCTGATGCAAAAGCAAAAAGTTTCTTTTTATTTCAAGCTGGCCAGCTAGGATCTCACTGCATGGCGGGCAAATGAGATGCCACCCAGCCAAAAAGAGAAGCTTTTAAAGGGGCAGACCATAAGGTTGAAGGCCACAAATTACAGCTTCTGTGGTTACTTAAGGTCATACAACGTACAGAGATAGTCAGTAACTATACATTTTAAGGGAGATACATTTGACTGAGATAAGACAGGGCATGGGCTTGCAGGGTTACAGAGTCACAGGGTCTGTCAGTTACCCCCTGGGCTGGGGGACCTTTATGACCAGCAATTAGCAAAGGAATGTTGACAGGAGTGGTGGACAGTTACCTCTCCTTCTCTGAGAGCAGGGGATCAGGCGCCAGTCATGCACTCCTGATTTAAGGAGTTAAATTTTCCTTTATCATTAGACGTTCCCTTTTCAGGACCTAAGTTTTTAAATTTTTATTAATTTGAATTTTTGGTTCCTCAGTGGATGAGTGTGCAATACGGTGATATGGTCTCCATATACTCTGTGAAATAATTACCACAATCCAGTATAACCTACCAACCACTGTGGGTATGCATGTGTGAGAGTACATGTATGTTCATTTATACACATCTGAGCGTATGTATGTGTGACGCTTGTGAGTGTGTGCATGTGTGTGAGGGTGTATGTGCATGCATGTGTGTAAACATATATGTGTACTTGGAGGCCAGCCTGGTCTACAGAGCGAGTGCCAGGAGAGGCTCCAAAGCTACACAGAGAAACCCTGTCTCGAAAAACCAGAAAAAAAAAAAAAATTCAAGTGAGTGTCTCAGTACTGTCAACCACACTCAGGTGATATATGGTAGAGGCCCAGAAATTATTTGTTTTATCACTGAGAGTTTGTACCTGTGAAATTTGTCAGTCAAAATGGAGTCATTCTTATCGATCCTCACCAGAAAAATTAATAAATAACAAATAACATTTGCCTAGTATGCACAAGGCCCCAGGTTCCATCTCCAGCACTGAAGAAAAATAAATAAATAAATAAAACAAGAAGGATATGAAGTCTTATGCATGTGTGTTTACATATGACCACACAGAAAGTCCATCTGTGAGGACATCTGTCTAACAGCTGCCTGTCCAGTAAGAGCTGAATCCAAATTACATATACAGTATGCTGTAATAGATCTATTTTTATAAACAAGAGTTGAATTCAAGTTACATACAAGCACGCAGGAGCAAATTAAGATTACCTATGAAAAAAATGTAAAAAAAAAAAAATTTTTTTTAAAAGGGGGCTGAAGAGACGGCTCAGGGGTTAAGAGCACTGACTGTTCTTCCAGAGGTTCAGAGTTCAATTCACCACATGGTAGTTCACAACTATCTGTAATGTGATCTGGTGCCCTCTTCTGGCACGCACTGTCTACATGATAGATAAATAAATAAATAAATAAATAAATAAATAAATAAATAAATAAATCTTAAAAAAAAAAAAGAAAAAGAAAAAGAAAAGATTACCTATGTAGCCAGGTGGTGGTGGCACACACTTTTAATCCCCATCACTCCAGAGGCAGAGGCTGGGGGAGGTCTCTGAGTTAGAGGTCATCCTTGTCTACAGAGTGAATTCCAGGATAGCCAGAACTACATATGTCTCAAATAATAATAATAATAATAATAATAATAATAATAATAATAATAATAATAATACCTATGTATCGATTTTTTTACTATCAGCCCTTTATGTTACATGGTTTTTTTAAACTTATTTTATGTGCATTGGTTTGAAGATGTCAGATCTGCTAGAACTGGTGTTACAGACAGCTGTGAGCTGACATTTGGGCACTAGGAATTGAACCCTGATCCTCTGGAAAAACAGCTAGTGCTCTTAACTGGCTGAGCTATCTCGCCAGCCCCAGATTTTCTTTTTTTGTTTCTTTGTTTCTGTTTTCTTTTCCGAGACAGGGTTTCTCTGTGTAGCCCTGGCTGTCCTGAAACTCACCAGGCTGGCCTCAAACTCACAGAGATCTGCCTCCTCTACTCCCCAGTGTTGGGATTAAAGGTGTAGGCTACCACTGCCAGGCTTCTTTTCACTTTTTAAACTAACATTTGTTGCAGATTTTAAGGATTTTAACCACACCCAGTGAATAAAATCCTGAGATACAGAGTTTAACCAATGATCTAAGACTTTTTTTTTTTTTCCCTTTGATTGCAGAGAGCAAAGAAAGAGTAGAGAAATAAGAGGATTTCAAGACTGGAAAGTAGGACAGCTTAGAGATAAGAGACTTTGGGATCATTTGCTCTTGAGGTGGCAGAAAGTGTTACAATCCGCAAGAATTTGAAAACCAAGTGTGCTATTTTGTGGCCATTGAGCTGTGCTGAGGCCAAGCCCTTGGTAGTAAAACATCTAGGCTTAATGGAATCTAGGAGGAGGAAAACAGATTAGAAAAGGTGGGACTGGGTCCCAAACACTAGAGGAAGGAGGCCTAAGGTAGCAGTCTGGTATACCTGGGGGACTTAAACAGCAGGCTCCAGCAAGGCTATGAGGACCAAGCCAGAGCAGGCAGCTGTGTGTATGTGTGTTGGAGGGAGGGGATATGGGGGGGGGGGGTAGCAGTTAGGAGCAGAGCAAAGGGATGGGCAAGAGAGATAGAGCAAGCTCTAGAGGGGAGCTAAGAGCATGTGGGGAAAGAGAAGAGGTAAGAGACAGAAGAGTAAGTGTCTTAGTGACAAGAATTTCTGGGGTGCCCCTAAGCAGACCCAGACCGAAAGACTTGTCAGAGAGAAATGTCCCAAATCACAGAGGAGAGGCATTCCCTCCCAAGTAATGGGGGCCCAGTAGCACAAGAGGAGCCTCCCGGCACACTGATATGACTTTGTAGTTGTAGTAGGCTCCAGGAGCCAACCGAGACAAAGTAGGCAGCTCTGGGATGACTCTTACCAGTACACAGGAGAAAACAGGTGGAGAGAGAGACACAGCCTTTCCATTTGACGGGCATGGGGGGTGGGGGGGGCGGGTGTTAGCAGGCTCCAAGAACCAGAAAAACAGAGATGCCCAGAATCACGGTGGAAAAGCATAGCAGGTGAAGGGAAGAAGCAGCTGAAGAGGCCGACTCTAAAATCTGGAGTCGTATGAGGTGGGTGGCAAAAGCCAGCAGAAACAAATGGTCCACACATACCTTAGGAGAGTCAGACCAGCAGCTTGACTAAGTTAGGAGAGACCATGCCCCTTAGAAAGGGGTCCATTTATGTTCCACCTGGAGGTTTTCAACACCAGTTGTGTTAACTGAGGGTTTCAGCACCAAATGTGCAAACTGACAACCTGATCGCTCCATGGTATGGTTGAGGGGAAGGTTGTCATTGTAGGTATGAGGGAGAAGGAAGCCAGAGGCATCTGGAGGAGTCCAGAACAGAGAGAAGTAGACTGAACATGGCCAGCAGACTGGATCTGGTCAGGGGGATTTGGGTGACAAATGATGAAGACAAAGAGAGGACCAAGCGAGCATAGCCAAAATACCGGGATTATAAGAAATGAGTAGCTGTGGGGAGGGAGGCTCCAGAGCTGGAGAAAGTTCAGAGAGGCAGTGGGTGAGCAGAGACAAAAAGAGCCAAGATACCAGCACCAGCTCTAAAACGTGTAACCATTACTTAGCCTGAGGCCAGCAGGAGCTTTGGTATGCTAATAGGCACCACGGATAACCATTTGTCCCTTCTGTAGTGATAGAGGAAGGACCTCCTTTGGTAGAGAGGAACCGGCTTCACCAGTTCCTGAAGAATGCTGCTTTTAACTGCCAGAAATTCTCCGATAGTCCAGGTGGAGACTATTTCTGGATATTTGGACTGCCTTTTGAAGTTTTTGGAACTGGAGTTTCCTTTGGACCTAACAGAGGTGAGCCCTCCATCTTAGCTGGGTGGGAGAGCCAACCCTGGATCTGAGGGACTCAGACTTTAAACACGCCCGCCTCTTTAGCCAGATGTGGTGGTGCATGCCTTTAATCCCAGGACTCTGAAGTTCCAGGATAGCTAGGGCTGCATAGAAAGACACTGTTAAAAAGAAAAAGAACAGAAAAGAAAGCTCCCCTAGCCCCTGTAGTCAGGGTCTTCAAGTCCATAGTATTCTATCATTTGAGTATTCACTCCTGTGAATTAGAAAACTAAGAGCTATTAGTGGGTAGACACTGTAGTGAACTGTCAACATTTTTTACAATTTTTATTGAAACAGAATAGTCTTGGGCTCAGGGTAGGCATCTGGAATATCCACTCTCTGTCACCAGCATATGCAGGCAACCCAAGGTCTCTGGCCCTGGCAGAGGCAGCCTGGCTTCAATGTGGCCTTACACATTCCACAGGAAGACACCTCCCCTCCACACTAAAGTCTCAGCTCTTCCTCGTTTTTTTCAGCATCCCCCCAGGAGCATAGGATCCACAACCAAGGGTCCAGCTGCTGCCCTCGACATTCAGAAGGACTCAAGCTCTTGGGCCAGCTGCAAGAACCACTAGGAGTGCTGAGCCTGTGCAGTGGACTCCCTGTGTGCCCTTGACCTTGGGCCACATTCTTAACTGTTACAAATGTCTGTTCTCTCCTTCACTGAGACTTAAAGACCAAGGCCTTTGACTCTGTCGGTTCTGGATTCCCCAAGACATTATCTAAGCATTCCCTCTAAGTCTGTCATAAAGATTCTTTCCTCAATCCTCTAGCAACCTGGAGACCAAATAGTCAGGCCAGCTTTGGCCTGAGAAAATCCAGCCGAGCCACGGGCAGGGATGTGCACTCTTTTCCTCTTCCTGAGACAGGGTTTCTCTGTGTAGCTCTGGCTATCCTGGATCCCCATTTATATACCTGGTTGGTTGGCCTTGTGATCCACCTGCCTCTGCCTCCCAAGTGTTGGAATCAAAGGTGTGTGCCACCACACCCAGCCTAGTGGTGTACACTCTTAAACTCAGCTCTTGGGAGATAGAGACAGGAAGCTGAGAATACCAGGCCATCCTGGGTGTGTGATGAGATCATCTCAAAATAGGGTGAGGAGAGAAGAAGAGTAGGGAGAATGAAAGGGGGAAGGAGGAGAATAAAAAGCAAGAGAGGAAAGAGGAGGAGGCGGATGGAGAAGAGGAGGAAGAGCAGCAGCTCTGGCCCACTCATAGCAGGAAGAGCTTTTTTTTCTCTGGCTCCTAAATAAAGGATGTTCAGTTGGAACCTCCAGCTTGCCCCTGCATGATCCCATTTCTGTCGCCCTCCAAACCCTACCCACTCAGAAGCTCCAAACAAAGGAAAGGTGTCAAAAGCCCAGTTCTGCATTCTTGGTGACTACTGCAGCTTCCTCCCCTGAAGTTGCCTCTGCCCAAGTCCCTGCCTAAAACTCTCCAAGTTTGACCATACTTGGACACAAAACCAGCTTATGACAGATAAGTCATCACCCCTCACCTACAACCTATAAAGTCTTCTGTTTCAGTTCAGGGGTTCAGCTTCTCTAACCTCAATCTCTGGGACTGAAGAACTCATCCCAGAGTTGCTTTGCTCAAATAAACCTGTTGTTATACTTTTTCAATTCAGCTTGATCTGGCTTACTACATCAGCAGAAAAACCTATAGGGGTAAGAGTAGGGGGCAGAAAACCTATTAGAGGAGTTTGAACAAAGCTTTGCTGTCTCCAGCTAGGCCTGGTGAGGGAATCCCAGAGCAAACATCAGCTATGAAGCTGGCTTCTCTCTTTGGTGTCACTTTCAAAGGCCCAGCTTTCTGCTTTGTAATTTCAAATGGAACAGCTGATTCTTCAACAGGCCAGCACGGGAGTGGATGAGAACAGGCACAGCAACACTCCAGTACTCCCTGGGCTTAGGCATCAGACTGGGCCAGGACATTCTGTCTTAAGAGCAAGAGTATTTTTTTAAAGAGAGTTTGTACCACATCCCTGTCCATTTCTGTCCTTGATGGCAGAGACTACAAATACTGTCAGTGCCAGGGGATGCATGAAGGTCTGGGCAGTGGGTGCCTCTTCCCCCTTCCAGGCATCTGCCTCTGAGCCCTTGATTGTTCCAAGACTCATTTCACTGAAGAGCTCCATGGATGCTGAGATATGGGGAAAGTTTCTGCTGTGCCAGAGAATAAGGAAAACCCATAACACCAGGAGGATAACTATGAGTGGACCAGGCAGAATTCAGGAAGTCACACCTCTATGGATAGAGCTCAGGGATCCTAATGGTCTTGGATTCCCCTCTTATGGCTACCACTAGGACACTCATCTGGCTGGCTGATCACCCTCATTTTGCTTTCTAGTATTGACTGGGTGAACCTTCTTCATTGAGTTCATAACATGGTTGTGAAATGCAGCAGTTGCCACCACATCAACCACTCAGAAGATGTCCCACTCAGGAAGCCCAAAGCCCTGCCAACATCTCCATGGCCCTGTGCCCTTAGCCTGGGTGCCCCTGGCAACTTGGATATGTGGAGAACTGTATAGTAGCACCCGGTCTAAGAAACCTTGGTCTCCCTTAGGAAAGGACACAAAACACCATGGAACAGAACCTAAAAACAGCTGGCTGTGGTGGTGCATACCTGTAACCCCAGCAATCAGGGGATAAAAGCGGGAAGAGGAGTTCAAGGGCTGTCTCAGCTACATGGAGTAAAGGCCAGCCTGGGCTACAGGAAGCTCTGTCCCAAGAAACAAAGCAGGGAAAAAAGGGGTTGGGCGAGAGAAATGAAAGAAAAGGGAACTAAGAAAAGAAAAGAGAAACGGAAGGAAGGGAGAGCTGGCCCACTTACTCGGCTTGCCATAAAATCCCTGTACCATGTTACAGGACGGATGGCAGGAAGACTCTCACTGGATGCTCTCAGGCTTCCCAGCTTCCAGAGCCTTGAGTTGCATAAACTTCCTCTCTATATCAATTGCCCCATGCCAGATATTGTGTAACAGAAAAGGAGCCAAGCCTCCTTCAGTTCCTTTTGCTCTGGAATGGCTCTACAACGATCACAGTAGTCCTCTATTAGCCCTTCATTGCCCTCAAACTAATCACTGCAAACTTCAAAGATCACTACCATCCCATGTTTCAGAATATAAGATTTTTGTCTTATTATTCACACCCGCACGCGCACACACACACACACACACACACACACACACACACACACACACAGAGACCTGTGTTCTTTCCTAATCTTCTTTCTCTTGAAGGAGGATGGAAATAGGATAATCTTCATGCTTTCCCTTCTGCACCTTGCTCTCTCTCCATGAGTGGGGAAGCATGCCTGTGGGAACTTTTCCTCCTTCACATCTGCCATCGGCATAATCCTGCCAGTTAAAATTCTATTTTGGGGTTTTCAAACGTAAGTCATACAATCTTAGAAGGCCTGACACATTTTCCACAGCCTCTTCCTCTGCATGTAGTTTCAGCAACGGGCTTCAGAGTTCTACAAAATTAACAAAACCTTTGCCTAAAATAGAGAGCGCGCCAGCTCCTGCCAGAAACTCGGAAATCAAAGATCCGGCATCTGCTTCACAAGGCTGGGAGGGTAGTGGGGGACATAGACCAGATGCCCAAGTCCCCTTCAAGGCTCAGCAGTCCTTGGTAGTCAGAGCTTAGCCTGTCACAAAGGCCAACACACACTTAGGACTGCCCCACTCTGACAGTCCTCGGAAAAGGGTCACTGCATGTGGTGTAAGCCCACAGAGGCCCAGTAACCTCAGTGAGGACTCTGTGAGGAGCTGCCACAGCTCTGGAGTGACAGGCATCTTCAACTGAGGCCTCTATGGTGTCAACATGACAACAGCTGTACACCTGTCCACTTTTGCATAAGGGTGCTCACGTCAAGTCCCTCACATTTCCTTCTCCACTGTGTGGAGACCTCCTGTGGAAGGCCTCCTCCCTGTGTGAAGACTTGTGGGGCTCCCATCCCAGAGATTTTCTTGATCTAAGAAATATGATCTCCTCTGACCTTCATCATATTTGCTTTCTCTGCACAAGTTCTCATGCCTTTGAAGACTGGCTACTCTGATCCCTCTAGGCTCCCCTGAGTCACCTCACTCCCAGGTCTCAGAAGCCTAACTGTGAGGGAAAGAACCAAGCTCCACAAAAATGAGTTAATAAGAAGCAAGGCTGGAGAGATGGTCAGTGGCTAAGAGAGGCTTGCTGCTCTTCCAGAAGACCCTGGTTCAGTTCCAGCACCCATGTCAAGCAGCTCAATAAGCCCCATAGCTCCAGCTCCAGGGGATCTGATGCCTTTTCCTAACCTCTGAGGGCATCTGTGCACACACATGCAAATGCAAACACAGAGACATATACATGTACACAGAGATAAAAAATTAATAATTTTTAAAATGAGAAGATGCAGCAGGGCCTTCATCCAATTTATTGTCTGCAAAGAGTCAATGAGAAAATCATTCTCCCATACCCTGACTTGGAAAGGACACCACCCTTGAATTTATAAGTAATTAACTGAGTAAAATGCTGGCCAAAAAAAAAATTCCAAAATCCTAGTACTCAAGGAATAAAACTGAACAAAGGCCTTCAAAGGCATTTCTAAAGTAAAAGTTCTTTTAAAAAAAAATGTTTCCCAGTCTAGGGAGATGGCTTAATAGGTTAAGTGCTTGCCTTGCAAGCACAAGGTCCAAGTTCAAGTCCCAGGACCCATGTAAAAAAAAAAAAGGGTGTAAGGCTGGAGAAGTGACTTAGCAATTAGGAGCACTGGCTACTCTTCCAGAGGACCTGGATTTGATTCCCAGCAGCCCTATGGTGGCTCATAACTCTCTGTAATTCCAGTTCCAGAAGATCCAACACACTCTTTGGCCTCTTCAGGCACTGCGCACATGTGGTGCACAGACATACATGCAGGCAAAACACCCATACACATAAAGTAAATATATTAAAGTAAATCTATTTTTTAATGGCAGGGCCAAGTATGGTGGTGTACACCTGTAATCCCAGTGTTGGGAAGTGGGTCAGGGGGATCAGAAATGCAAGGCTGTCCTTGGCTACATAAAAAGTTTGATACTATACTTGATCTTAGCCAAAATGCTCAAAGGTAATACAAAACAGCCATAAGAGCTAACCTGGGCTAGATGAAACCCTCTCTTAAAGCACACACACACACACACACACACACACACACACACACACACACGGCAAAAATAATAGAATTTTCAAAAGGAATCCAGTTGATGAGGAGCATCTCTAACCTGGGTAAAAACAGGCTGATCCCTTCTGTGGACTCAGAGAAAGCAAGTGGCCCCACCTACCAACTTGTGATTCATAGGTGGGTGCATCTATACAAATGACTATTCTTTTCTTCTTCTTTTTTTTTTTTTTTCATGGTTGCAGAGTTGTTTACTAAGTATTTGGAAGAACTAAATAAAAATAGGTAGGAAAAGTATTTCTTTGCAAAACCTTTTAAAAGACTAAAGAAGTATATAAGCTGTGTGTCATGGAACACATGTGTAATCCTAGCATCTGGAGGCAGAAGCAGGAGTGTTATGACAAGCTCAAGGCCAGCCTGCTTGACATAGTGAGTTCCAGGCCAGGACTACACAGTGAGACTCCATTCAAATAAACAAAAATTAAGAAATATGTAAATAGGACATTCAGTTGATTTTTCTCTAAAACTTCTTTTTTTTCCAGCGCAGGCAAGGTGGCAACACTTAACTGCCAAGCATAATGACCTGAGCCCTGCAAGGTGGAAAGAGAGAATTCTTTTTTATTATTATTATTTCCTTTTTCTATTTCTTGAGAACTAACTCTCAAAAGTTGTCTTCTGACCACCACCAGAGTGCACAAAACACATACATACATACATACATACATACATACATACATACACACACACACACACACACACACACACACAACACACACACACACACACACACAGGGATAGATAGATAGGATTTTTTTTTTTTTTTTGAGATGGAATCTCACTATGTAGTCATAGCTGGACTGGAACTCAGAGATCTGCCTTCCTTTGAATAAATAATAAACACACAAACAAATGTAATTGTTTTTAAAAGAGGGGATGATGAGATGGCTCAGTAGTTAAGAAGACTAGAGTTCAACTCCCAGTGCCATCAGGTGACTTACAACTGCCTATAACCTGGAAGATCCAACACCCTCTTCTGGTTATGTAGCTCTAGCTGCCCTGGAATTCATCATGTAGACTAGGTTGACCTTAAACTCACAGAGATCCACCTGCCTTTACTTTCCAAGCACTGGGATTAAAGGCGTGCACCACCGCATCCAGCTCCTTTAACAGTTTTTAATTGAAAATAAAGCATTTTTCTGTTTATGGAAGTAATGCTGTTCATGAAAAATTACAAAACACAGAGAGAAGCTCAATCACTCTTGACTTTGTTGCTACTGCAGCTTCAATGCCTCTAATATAGACATGTTCATGACTGAGACAGGCGTTTGGGATCCTTTTCTGTCATGTTTTAGCACAACTCTAGAGAAGTCAAATCACAGCCCACATATAGACTGTCATTGTTTCCATTCCAGAGGTTTGAGTCCAGATCCATGGTTCCATGTTTGCATGTCTGTGATGGGGTAGAACACTGTCGAGGAACAACATGGTGGAACAGAGCTACTCACCTTACGACTGTCAAGTAGAAAGGGGTGGGCACACGCAGCTGAGCCTGAGCCCCTCAGCTCAGTCTCGAACCCACATGGTAGAAGGAGAGAACCAATCCCTGCAAGTTGTCCTCGGATCTCCTGTTACATGCCATGGCACATTCACGCACACAAAATGGGACTTGGTGGTGGAGAGATGTCTCAATGGAAAAGTTCTTAGGGTGCAAGCATGACAACGGGCATTTGAGTCTCCAGCGTGCACGGAAAAGCCAAGTGGATGTGGAGGCCATGCTGTAATCTCAGCACTTGGGAGCAGGAGACAGATCCAAGGGCAGCCCTACTACCCAAACTGACTGAATAGGTGAGTTCTGTGTTCAGTGAGAAGCCCTGCCTCAGTAAATAAAGTGGAGATCAATCCATGAAGATACCAGATGTCATCCTTTGGCCTCCACACACAGCCACACACCTACACACACATGCGCCCGAATATGTGAACATGCGTACAGACACATCTCTCTCTCTCTCTCTCTCTCTCTCTCTCTCTCTCTCTCTCTCTCTCCTCTCTCTCTCTCTTTCACACACACACACACACTTATGCAAAAAAGTATTGAGAGCATGAATATTATTTGTTTGAAAAGGGTCTTGCCCAAGAAAGATAGACATGGTGTGTACTCACTCATGAGTGGATATTAGACATAAAGCAAAGGACAGCCAGGCTACAATCCACAACCCCAGAGAAGCTAGGTAAAAAGGGGGACCCCAAGAGGTACACACACAGAGGGTCCAGGAAGGAAAAATAGTTAAGATCTCCTGGGTAAACTGGGAGGTGGGGTAGAAGGGAAGGGATAGGTAATGGGAACACGAGGGACTGAGAAGGCTGATTTGAGGGAGGGACAGACGGGGAGAGCAATGAAAGAGTTATCACGATAGTGGAAGCCATTATGGGGTTAGGGAGAAACCTGGCACTAGAGAAATTCCCAGAAATCCACAAGGATAACCCCAGCTAAGACTCCTAGCAATAGTAGAGAGGGTGTCTGAACCGGGCCTTTAATCAGATTGGTGACTATCCTAATTGTCATCATAGAACCTACATCCAGTAACTGATGGAAGCAGATGCAGTGACCCACAGCCAAGCACTGGGCTGAGCTCTGGGAGTTCAGTTGAAGAAAGGGAGCTGTAGCAAAAAAAAAAAAAAAGAGGCAGATATTGGAGTTCAAGTTGAAGATCAGAAAAGCAAAGCAACCAGCCATTAGCTCTTACCTCTACTTCAGACAGAAGGGGCAATCCTGTCTCCACGAATCCTCAGCATGCCTACACTCTGAATACAGTTGGAGACCCTGAGCTCCTGTCTTATATTCCTCTCTAGTGCTAAGCATGTACCACCACCACCCAGCTTCTATGGCTAACTAGTGTGGCTGCTGGGATTAAAGGTGGGTACCACCACTGCTTGGCCTCTATGACTGTGGCTACCTTTGCAATCTGATCTTCAGACAAGTTTTATTTTATAATAAACAAAATATCACTACAGGGAGCAGGATCATATGAACAAGGGGGTGGGTCAAGATCATGAAAGGGAAAACCACAGAGACAGCTGACCCAAGCTAGTGGGAGCTCACGGACTATGGACTGACAGCTGGGGAACCTGTATGGAACTGAACTAGGCCCTCTGAATGTGGGTAACAGTTATGGGGCTTGATCTTTGGTGGGGAGGGCAGCTGGCAGTAGGACCTAGACTTAACCCAAGTACATGAACAGGCTTTTTAGAGCCTATTCCCTATGGTAGGATAACTTGCTCAACCTTTATCCATTGGGGAAGGGCTTGGTCCTGCCTCAACTTGTTTTGCCAGACTTTGTTGACTCCCTAAAGTAGGCCTTACCCACTCTGAGGTGTGGGGGGGTACGGGGGGGGGGGGACTAGGGTTTATATGTAAAATAATTTTTAACAAGCAAATAAATAAATAATAATACAAAAAGAAAGAAAACAAAAGGGACTTGCTATGTAGTCCAGCCTTGAACTGGCAATCCTCCTTCCTAAGTTTCTCAAATGCTAGTATGAGCCACCATGTCCATCTTGCATGCATAAATATTTATGTGCCTTTTGCTGGGCAGTGGTGGCTCACACCTTTGATCCCAGCACTTGGAAGGCAGAGGCAGGTAGATATCTGAGTTTGAGGCCAACCTGTCTACAGAGTGAGTTCCAGGACAGCCAGGAACAAAGAATCCTGTCTCAGGGGGAAAAAATGTACTTGCATTAAATATTTTCAACATTTAAGTTATTAGATATGGGATCACGGCTCATGATTTTAAGAGTTCATACAGTATAAAAGACAACACAAACACTAACACGTCCTCTATCTCACCCTACTCTCTATTGAAGGGCACTGTCCAGAACCATCACACCATTCACAGCACCGCCGGGCAGGTGTGGATCTGCCACATCCACCGTGCTCTCTAGGGCATGAGATGATGCTTCCCTTTTTCTGCCACATGGTTTTTGCCCATGACTGTGACCTTGGAACCCCTTCCTGTCAGGACTCAAGACAAATCTCCTTCTTTAGAACAGAGTCCCTGCAGCCAGAGTGAGTATTACGTTGTTTTTCTGCTTTCTTCCATCAGTCATCTCTTAGGGATATGTTTATTGACAAAGAACAGCCTTTACAGCGGTGCACTTGGTCAGTGCTGTGTGTTGGACAGTGCTGTGCGCTTGTCAGTGTTGTGTGCTTGGTCAGTGCTGTGTGCTTGGTAAGTGTTGTGTGCTTGGTCAGTGCTGTGTGCTTGGTCAGTGTTGTGCGCTTGGTCAGTGTTGTGAGCTTGGTCAGTGCTGTGTGCTTGGTCAGTGCTGTGTGCTTGGTCAGTATTGTGTGCTTGGTCAGTGTTGTGAGCTTGTCAGTGTTGTGAGCTTGGTCAGTGTTGTGTGCTTGGACAGTGTTGTGTGCTTGGTCAGTGTTGTGAGCTTGGTCAGTGCTGTGAGCTTGGTCAGTGCTGTGTGCTTGGTCAGTGCTGTGTGCTTGGTCAGTGTTGTGTGCTTGGTCAGTGTTGTGAGCTTGTCAGTGTTGTGAGCTTGGTCAGTGTTATGTGCTTGGTCAGTGTTGTGTGTTGGACAGTGCTGTGCGCTTGTCAGTGTTGTGTGCTTGGTCAGTGCTGTGTGCTTGGTAAGTGTTGTGTGCTTGGTCAGTGCTGTGTGCTTGGTCAGTGTTGTGCGCTTGGTCAGTGTTGTGAGCTTGGTCAGTGCTGTGTGCTTGGTCAGTGCTGTGTGCTTGGTCAGTATTGTGTGCTTGGTCAGTGTTGTGAGCTTGGTCAGTGCTGTGAGCTTGGTCAGTGCTGTGTGCTTGGTCAGTGCTGTGTGCTTGGTCAGTGCTGTGTGCTTGGTCAGTATTGTGTGCTTGGTCAGTGTTGTGAGCTTGTCAGTGTTGTGAGCTTGGTCAGTGCTGTGAGCTTGGTCAGTGCTGTGTGCTTGGTCAGTGCTGTGTGCTTGGTCAGTGTTGTGTGCTTGGTCAGTGTTGTGAGCTTGTCAGTGTTGTGAGCTTGGTCAGTGTTATGTGCTTGGTCAGTGTTGTGTGCTTGGTCAGTGCTGTGTGCTTGGTCAGTGCTGTGCGCTTGGTCAGTGCTGTGTGCTTGGACAGTGTTGTGTGCTTGGTCAGTGTTGTGAGCTTGGTCAGTGTTGTGAGCTTGTCAGTGCTGTGTGCTTGGTCAGTGTTGTGAGCTTGTCAGTGTTGTGTGCTTGGTCAGTGTTGTGAGCTTGGTCAGTGTTGTGTGCTTGGTCAGTGTTGTGTGCTTGGTCAGTGTTTTGTGTGCTTGGACAGTGTTGTGTGCTTGGTCAGTGCTGTGCGCTTGGTCAATGCTGTGTGCTTGGTCAGTGTTGTGTGCTTGGTCAGTGTTTTGTGTGCTTGGACAGTGTTGTGTGCTTGGTCAGTGTTGTGAGCTTGGTCAGTGTTGTGTGCTTCGTCAGTGCTGTGCGCTTGGTCAGTGTTGTGCGCTTGGCCAGTGTTGTGAGCTTGGTCAGTGCTGTGCGCTTGGTCAGTGTTGTGAGCTTGGTAAGTGTTGTGTGCTTGGTCAGTGTTGTGAGCTTGTCAGTGTTGTGCGCTTGGTCAGTGTTGTGCGCTTGGTCAGTGTTGTGTGCTTGGTCAGTGTTGTGCGCTTGGTCAGTGTTGTGGGCTTGGTCAGTGTTGTGCGCTTGGTCAGTGCTGTGCGGTTGGTAAGTGTTGTGCGCTTGGTCAGTGTTGTGTGCTTAGTCAGTGTTGTGTGCTTGGTCAGTGTTGTGTGCTTGGTCAGTGTTGTGAGCTTGTCAGTGTTGTGCGCTTGGTCAGTGTTGTGTGCTTGGTCAGTGCTGTGCGCTTGGTCAGTGTTGTGTGCTTGGTCAGTGTTGTGTGCTTAGTCAGTGTTGTGTGCTTGGTCAGTGTTGTGTGCTTGGTCAGTGCTGTGTGCTTAGTCAGTGTTGTGGTCCTGGACAGTACAGTATACCTGGATGGTGCAGTACACCTGGACAGTGCAGTATGCTTGGACAATGCAGTACACCGGGACAGTATAGTACACCTGGATGGTGTTGTGCACCTGGACATGCTATGCACCTGGACAGTGCTATAGGCCTAACGTCAGGACAACATTCACACCTCACAGACCCACACAGTTTGAATGTGAGCCTATCTTGTGGCACACACACACACACAGCCAGAGTGGCCTCCCAAATATGGGTCTAATTTGTCCTCACAAAAAGGGTCTGGGGTGCTCATATCCCTTGAGTCAAAGACTTCGCATTTTCTCAGATATGGGGTAAGGGTCAATAGTAACTACTGCTATGTGAGTTTTTGATTTTTGTTTTGTTTGGGGGGGTTGTTCATTCCATAAAGGTTAAAAACTCTAAAAAATGATGCCTGTATTTTGCCATTAGAGCTCCAGCCAGGCCCCTGTCTTTCCATATGCATAATACCAAAAGAAGGTTGCAAGAGGGACAGGCAAAAGATCTCAGTGGGTAAAGACACTTTGACATAAACCCGAATGACCTGAATTCAGTTCTAGGATCCAGTGGAAGGAAAGAACTGACTCCCTCAGGTTGTCCTCTGACCTCTGTAGCCATATTATATCACGCATGCATGCACAGAGAGTGGGGGCACCAAATAAATAAGCAAAGAAATAAATATAATTCTAAAATTTTTTGAAGGTCCCAAGAGGTTCTCTGATCCCTTGTATGGGGCCAAAAGGAGGCTTCAAGTGGCACACTGGACACCACAGGCCCCAGAGCTGCTGAGAGGCCTCCACATGCAATACCACAATTGTATTGCAGATGACAGCTATTCTTACCTCTGTCGTCTGAAGAAAACAAAGCTGCAGACTAAAACTGCACACACATAGTACACATACATACATACATGCAGGCAAAACATGCATACACATAAGATAAAAATAAATGATTAACTAAATAATAAAACAAGAAAAGACATGGCAGTACACAATTGTAATCCCAGCACTCAACTCGAGGAGCTGAGGCAGAAGGATCACACAATCAAGGCTAGCCTGAGCTATAGAGTGAGTCCAAGGCCAACCTGGGCAACCTAGAAGACCCTGTCTCCAAATGTTTAAAAAATAAACAGAGCTAGATATATACATCAGTGGTAATACATGTACTGAGGTTATATGCATAAGACCCAGTGTATAACCTCAGTACCCAGATAAAAGGAGAAATGGGTCTAGAGACAGGAAGTTATGTCACCAGGGGTGAAGAAGCTAGAGCCCAGCACCCTCCTCTCACTCTGCTTCCCACTGCTATGAGGTGAACAACTGGCTCTACCACATGGTCCTGCCATGTTCCACTTGGCCATAGGCCCAAGTAATGGGGCAAAAGCAACCATGAAGGGTAACTTCCAAAACCCTGAGCCAAAATAAAGTATTCCCTTGTTATTAAAGATTTATTTTATTACTTTAGTTATTTGTGAAAGAGTGTGGGGTGGGTATGCATGTAGGTGTGGGTGTGTAAGTGCATGGGAGTGTAGGTGCCTGTGAAGGCCAAAAGAGGGCATCAGATCCCCTGGAGCCAGAGTTAACAGGTGGTTGTGAGCCGTCCAACATAGGTGCTAGGAACCGAACTGGGGTCCTCTGCAAGAGTAGTTCGTGCTCTTAAGGACTAAGCCATCTCCCCAGAACTGTTTTTCCTCCTTAAAAAGCTGTTCATCTCAAGTACCTATCACAGCAATGAAGAGCTGACAAGCAAACACAGTCAGTATGCTTAAAGATACTGTGGCCTCGCCCAAGCCCAGTTGTTAGTCATCTGACAAATTGCTACAGAAAAACTAAAACATTGTGCAAAGCAAACAAACAAATGAAAGCACTAACAACCAGGCTGGGTGTAACCCAGTGGTAGAATCTTGAGGCCTTGGATTCAATTCCTGGTACCAAAGAAGAGGAAGAGGAGGAAATTCATAGTCAAAAGAAAGATTATAATCCCTGAGGAGGGACAATTGCAAGTTCAAGGGCAGCAGAGGCTACAGAGCAAGACAAGCATGGAAAGAATGGAGAAAGAGAGAGAGAGGGAAGAAGACCGATAACCTGAGAAACTATGGTTTCTACTACAATGTACAATTTCAAAGGTGGGCTGAAATCCCTAATATGAAAACTAGAATCAGGGCTGGTGAGATGGCTCATCAGGTAATGGCACTTGTCATAAAGCCTGACCACTTGTGTTCCACTTGGTAGAAAGACAGAGACAGTTCTCACATGTGTCTGTGCAAACACACACACACACACACTAAATAAGTAAATAGCCTTCCTAGAATCAATAAGACAAAAACACAGACCAATATAAAACTATAAGGACAGGGAATGTATACAGGCAATTTTCCAAATAGCCAATAAAAAATGAACATATACTCAATATCATCAACAGTTGAAGAGATTAAAGTGACAGCCAGGCAGTGGTACCACACGCCTTTAATCCCAGCACTTGGGAGTCAGAGGCAGGTAGATCTATGTGAGTTCAAGACCAGCCTAGTCTATGGAACAAGTGCCAGGACAGCCAGAGCTACATGGAGAAACCCTGTCTTAAAAAAACAAAAAAAAAGAAAAGAAAAAAATTTAAGTGACAAAGAGGGTTATTCTACACACCAGACTCAGTGGGATGGCATCTTTACAGGATGGCAAGAAGTGGGAAATGACATGCTTGCCCACCATGAAGACAGTGGGGTGGATCCCTGTGGTGGTTTGAGTGAGAATGGCCCCCATTGGCTCATATATTTGAATGCTTGGTTCCCAGTTGGTGGAACTATTTGAAAAGGATTAGAAGGTGTGGCCTTGTTGGAGGTGTGTCACTGGAGGGGTGGGCTTTGAGGTTTCAAAAACCCATTCCATTCCCAGTTTGTTCTCTCTGTGTCATGCTTATGGATCAGATGTGAGCTCTCAGCTACTGCTCCAGCACCATGCCTGCCTGTCTGCTGTCATGCTCGTCACCATGATGGTCATGGACTCACCCTCTGAAACTGTAAGCACCAATAAATTCTTTCTTCTATAAGTTGTTTAGGTCATGCTGTATCTTCACAGCAATAGAAACATAACTAAAGACTATTCCCATCTCTGAAAAGCACCTGGATAATGTATGGCATCTCTGCCAAGCAGACTGCTGTCTCTAGGGATCCATCCAAGGGACATGCTCCGAGTGGCTCCAGGGACACCCAAAGATGTTCCTCACAACACTAAGAGCATGCCTATATAGTCCTATAGCCACATATCTGGGTGATGGCATTACTGGCTGGATAATTCTCTCCAAATATTGGTAAATTACTTCATAAAGACAATAACTCGGGAGCTGGAGAGATGGCTCAGCAGTTAAGAGCATTGACTGTTCTTCCAGAGGTCCTGAGTTCAATTCCCAGCAACCACATGGTGGCTCACAACCATCTGTAATGAGATATGGTGCCCTCTGCTGGCATGCAGGCAGAAGACTGTATACATAAGAAATAAATAAAATCTTTAAAAAAAAAAAAAAAGACAATAACTCAAGCCAGGTTTGATAGTCCATGGCTTTAATGCCAGCACTATGAAAACAGGCAAATGGATCTGAGGCCAGCCTAGTTTATATAACAAATCCCCCCAGAAGAGGTGTCACACAGTGAGACCCAAGAAAGAAAGGGAGTGGGAGCTAGAGAGATGGTTCAGCAACTAACTGCATTTGTTGCTCTTGCAGAGGAACTGGGTTCAGTTTCCAGCACCACATGGTGGCTCACAACCACCTGGTACTCCAGTTCGGGAGGATCCCATGCCTTTCTTTTGGTACTCCTTGAATACCAGACAACCAAGTGGTGTGCTTACACATACATGCAGGCAAAACACTCATATACATAAAGTGAAATAAATGAATCTTTAAAGAAACAAATGAAAGAAAAGGAAAAACCCCAGTCACGGAAGCATTAAAATGTCTTTGTGTTTCTTGAACCCCCAACTCCACCCCAATTCCCCAACCTTAGAAATAATCTGTTTTGTGCTAGGCAGCATTTATTTGTAATCCCAGTGCCAGGGAGGTAGAGGCATGAGGATTAGGAGTTCAAAACCAGCCTAGGCTACAGGAGACCCTATCTCAAAAATAAAAACCAGAGACTGGTAGTGAAAGGAGGGGTAAGAGGAGGGAGGAAGGAGCCCTTCTCTGGAACAAAGTCTCTGCTCCAGTCAGATCCCTGGCACTCACTAACCATTTCATCTGCCCCAGCAGATAGGGTGGTGCCTAGTGCCCAAGGTGGGTGGGCCTGGCGTGCTCCCTGACATCGCTATCAACACAATTATCTACAGACTTAAAAGCAAAAGAAAACTAGGAAGATTTCTGAGTCACGTGATCAGAGTGTGCCACAGAGCCAAGGAATTCCACTCTATAATCTGACTGTGTTGGCAGAAGCCAGTCCCACCCCACCTGTTCCACTAAGGCCACGGATGTGAATGTGGGACAGGTCACCCTGCATGACCCCGGGTGTTTGTTTATCATCACCTCCTCAGCCTCAGGGTCCCTATCTCTTAGTGTGGTCTGAGATCTCGCCAAGGTCGGGGTAGAGGACATTGTGAACAAACACATAGAAGCATTCTGCAAAGTTAGAGGTTTTGGGCACTCCAGAAGGCATGGGAGACACGAAGGACCCTGGCAGAAGGCCCAAGGTGTGCAGCGCAGGCGAGCTAAGCGCAATCCCCATCTGGGTGCAAACTGTAGGCAGGGAAGCACACCTCTGTTGGCTTGAGGATGGGGAGGGCAGGGCTGGGCAGATGCCAAGCACGGAGGTGGGTGGGCACTGGATCTGGACCAGCACAAGGCAGCTTAAGCAGGTATGTACGAGGGTCCGATGGCCCTCCTCCAGCTGTCCACGGCCACGCCCCTCGCCGTGGCCAACTTGCCAACGCGCGCGACCTCCAGCACCCCTGGGCTGTGCGCGCTCTCGGCGCCGGGCGCTGCGCCAGGTCCGGGTGGGAGGACAGGAGGGTCCCTGCGCAGGCTCGGACCCCGGCGGGCTCTGCGGCCGCTTCCGCACTGGCCCGTGCGCTCCTCCCGCGCGCCGTGCGTGTCCGAGCGCAGGCACTCGCGGTGCAGGTGGGCGCGCTCTCGCGGGCGGGGGTCCGGCCGGGCCGCGCGCCTCCCCCGGAACTCGGCCGTGCCATTCCCATGATGCCCAGCCACCGGGCACGGCTTCCGGAGCGCGGCTACCGCCGCCACCGCCGCGCGCGGTAGGTGACGGGAGGGACGGCCTGGGGGGGGTCGCCACGCCCTCGCCGCGCCGCCCCCCTCCCTCCGCGCTTCCCACGGCGCGCCGGCCCCGGTCCCCGGGTCCGCGGTGCTGCGGGCGCCAGACCGAGGGAGGGCGGGGCGCGTGTGTCCGCCTTTCCCCGCGCTCCGGGCCGGGCGCCTCCAGGGACGCGGGGCGCAAAGCGGGCAGCTGGGCCGGGTTCGCCGTGCAGGCCGCGGCGGGCGGGCTCCGGATCGGGTCGGTGGCTGGGTCTGCTCGCTGCCATGGGCAAGGGTCGCGGCCCCCGGGAGGCGCCTCCCGCGCGTGCCTGGCGCTTGTTGCGCCCTGCGTTCCTCGAGAGCCAGCGGGTGCAGGTCGGGCCCAGGTGAGGCTCAGGTGAGGGGCGGGCTCCCGGTCACCGAGGCCTGCCTGGCCTTGAAGACTGCCTTCGAGGACCCCGGATTCCCTAAGCCTGGGATCCCAGAAAATTACTTCGAGGATGGATAGGTGAGGCACAGACCAGCCGGAGGCCCTGCCTCTGCCTGGAGAAGGGTTGGCATTAACCTGCTCAAGACTGCTACTCCAGCTGCCTCTGAGGCAGCGAGATGAGCAATCAGTGCTCAGGCAGCCGTGGGAGTCTGTCTCCGCTTGCTTCCACTCCGGAGATGACAGACACAACAGTTTTACTGGGGGCTGAATCTTGTCAGCACCTCTGGCTCCTAAGGAGCAAATCTTATCCATACCCACTTCAAGTCAGAGTACAGGGCCCTCTGCATCATAACTTAAAGTCAGAGTGGCCATGCTGGGGTGAAGGGGCTGATTGTACCTTCAGCCACCCTGGAAACCTGATTTCCATAGATACCAGTTTAAAGCCCCGATCCTGTCTTCAGCTCCCATTTCTAACTCTCTACAGTTCATGGTTCTCCAGAATGACAGCTCCCAAGACTGATGTAGACGAGGTAGTTGGACCAACAACCATTAAGACTGTCGGAGGAGCCCAGCTCTGGGTCCATCGTTATAAGCTGTGAACAGGTGAGTGGAGATAAACTGATCTATCTCCCCAACTCTGCACCTGGTGTAATGGCTGCTCTCTTGTTAAGACATTAACGTTACCCACACACCCCCATCCCAACACACCTTTTGTTTTGTTTGCTTTGGTCTGTTGAGACAGGATCTCAATAGCTGAGATGCAGTCTTTGAACTAGATAAGGAAACAATACTAGCTTGGACTCTTGATCCTCCGGCCTTCACCTGGAATTACAGGCATGCACCACCACACCCTGCTTGATTCAGACCCTCACAGTTGAGCCGTGCAAATGTTATTAGGTTTCTGATGCATTGCTCTAGCAGTTTGAACAACATCTACAGGAGAGGAAGGTGTGGGTCCCCTAGCCCATGAAAGAAGCCACTTTCTCCCATTAGTTCCCACTACCCTGTGCCTGTGGAGTGTCTCAGAAGGCAGTGTTATTGGAGAGTAGGACTGTGGTAGCCAGGATGTGAGGTCTGGTAGCTACTATAGGAAAGCCCTCCCCACCCTATGGCTCTCACCCAAAAGAGTGGTAAATTATCTACAGCAAATGTAAATGGTGTCTGGGCAAGCTTTCCTGAATTTGTTTTGAGTCTTTTTTTACATTAACAACATATCATGACAGAAAAAAATGAATGAGCTGTCACCAATTTCTAAACTAGATGTCACCAATTCTCTATAATCCTGGTAGTGAAAGCTAATTTTATTTATTTATTTATTTATTTATTTATTTATTTATTTATTTATTTGGACAATTTGATCTGGCTGTCCAGGAACTCACTATGTATAGACCAGGCTGGCCTGAAACTCATAGAGATCCACTTGCCTCAGCCTCCTAGGTGCCAGGATCAAAAGTGTGCACCAGCATGCCCAGCCCTCACAGCCAGTTTTAAAAGCTGGTGGGAGAGGCTTTGAAGTAAAAGAGGAGCAGTGAAGACCTCATCCCTGAAGCCCTGTGGAACCTCAGCCTGCACTTGAGAATTTCAAGAAATTGCAGTGGATTTTTGTATATTAGTTTAACCTTTGAAGCACACATTGATAATCATCCATGAGTGTATCTGCAGTGACCTCTAATTAGTTGCCTGTCCCTCTGAGCAGATTTTGTTCTAGGGTGAGCCCCACCTCTCTGGGAAGGGAGTTCAGCATGTATACAGCACATATTGGCCTGTCAGGAAGGCAAGTCCTGATGAAACAGCTAGTGGAGAGGACAGAACACAAAGCAAGGCAAAAAACAGGTCAGCTCTACCATCCTGCCCTGGGTTAGGGGTGGGACAACCTTCTGTGGCTTCCCTCAGGGGAGCTCAGGTCTCTTTGTCCTTTAGCCTTGTAGGTGCTCTCCAATCTCAGGGAGGCAGAAGGGGATCAAAGGAGCCTGGAAAAATTAAGAGTGACACAGAGCAGATGGTATTTTTCCAAATGACCCTGTGCCTCCTGCATTAGGCTCCTTTTTCTAGTGATTCTGTAAACTTGTCTTCAGTGTTCTTGACACCAGGCTAGCTGACATGTGGATACCTGGCTCTGACCATACAGGCTTGTGTCACTTTATTCCACAGCTTCTTCTCTGTCTGCGCTGATAAATCCATGATCTGTTTACATGCCACACAGTCTTTTCTCCAAAAAGACGTAGCCTGCCACTAGACTCAGACCCACCTGTATGATGTTGTGACTGCCAAAACGTTGGGACAACTTTCATGCTGATTAGCAGAACTTGATGTCACCCTATGAAAATCATCTGTCACATATTTGACATTTTCATACACAACAATGTAGTGAAGGCAGCTCTGAAAAAAAGCTTGAGAAAGTGCTTTTTGGGTCCTTCACTGGGTGCAGCTTTGGTTAAAGAGCATATTGGTCATTCCCAGAAAAAAAAAAAATCCACCTATGAAGTCCAACTTACCTGGGCATGTGGATAGTCACTCTTTTGAAAGCACAGAGAAGCATTTATAGACTGCTGTGACTCCTCCTGATGACACTGGGAGGTAAATGATGTCTCTTTTGTCCTTTTACAGCAGAAAAGGTAAAAGCCTAGAGAGGAAAGGAAAGGGCTCCTGGAATTTGCAAGCATTCCCCCTACCCCACCCCCGAGTCTTCCACCTACAGGATGGAAGTGACTCCTAGTACTGCTGGCAAAACTGAGGTTTGAGAGGCTTGCATGAGCCTCCCCAGCCAACAAAACATTAGGTTGTAGCCCCAGGGATGTTATCTCTCATGGTGGTGTGGATGTTTGCTGATATTACCAGTTAGCTATAGCCTTCATTATGTTTTCTTTGCTCCTAGGATGTGAAATGGGCTGACCCATAAGCCCTGCCTCCCAGCACCCAGCCTGCCTGCTAGGATGTTCCTCATGAACGCCCCTCCAGTGGTGGCGCTCCAGTCCAGATGGGAGGCCTTTGGCCAGCCCAGGAGCTTCTGCTTTCCTGACTGCTTCTCAGAGTCTAAAGAGGACACCTCCAGGGCCTCAGTGAGTGCCAGGGTACAGATGCTTATCAGCACACTGCAGAGAGACAAGGCTGCCCTGGGCATGAGCCATGAGCGTGTCACACAGAGAGGCCAACGTGCAGAAAGGTGCCAAGATACCAGACTGGCCCCTAAACCTGTTGTGTGCAGAGAACCTCCAGAGTTCCGTGCCTGTGGTCTTGTTGCAGACTGCAAACCCCTAGAGAAAGATGAAGCTGGGAGACATGGTCCCTTGGAGATAGATTCTGACAGTGATGACTCCGTGGACCGGGACATCGAGGAGGCTATCCAAGAGTACCTGAAGGCAAAGGGTGGGGCTTCTGAGCCTATGTCCCGAGGGGTCCCCTGTGTCCCAGAGCCTGCCCACAGCTGTCCCCTACCCATCCCATGCCCTCCACAACTCACTCCTGGCTCAGGTAGTGTTCCTGTGGGAACCAGTGAGGACCAGGGCTCCACCTCCCCAGCTAGCATGAGCAGCGAGGACTCCTTTGAACAGAGCATCCGAGCTGAGATAGAACAGTTTCTTATTGAGAAAAGACAGCATGAAAACCCAAAGTGTGATGGGTCTGTGGATAAAAAATCAGACTCAAACGAAAGCCCTGCCAGACTTAGAGGAAACCGAGAGACCTCATCCAGGGCAGCTCTGGTAGGAACCTGTAAGGAGTTCATCTTCCGCAAACCTCCCAGGTTAACAAAGATGAGCATGCAGCCCAGAAACTTCCGACCTAAGGTCACCACAGAGCCTGAGACCCCAGTGAGCACAAGGCTGGCTGTCCACAGACCAGAGGCTGCACAGAACCGGGGTGGGGTAAGGAGGAGCACGCCTGCCAGGCGCAGCAAGCGCATCAGGAACTCGGCCCCAGTGCATCAGGCATCCGACTCCAGCAGTGATGATGGCATCGAGGAGGCCATCCAGCTGTACCAGCTAGAGAAAACCAGGAATGAGGCCAGTGGGGATCCACCTCTGAGAGCCCAGCTGAAAGAGGAGAGCCCTGGCAGTGCTCAGCCAAGTGCCTTGCCTGAAGCTCACAGGAGACCCCCAAGCAAGAAAAAGCTAGCAGCCCCAAAGGTTATGGACACCACCCTGGGAAGTCTCCACCCTGACCCCCTCTCCAAGCTCCTAAAGGATGTGAGAACCTCTGTACTTCCAGGACACACAGCTGCCAAGAGCGAAGCCGTGCACCCGGCTACATCATGCCTGGCAGACACATCCACCGAGCTGATGTGTGCAGAAGCAATCCTGGACATTTCCAAGACCATACTGCCAGTACCCATGGAAGGCAGTGACAGGCCTCCATCCATGAACCCACTCTTCTGTCCCCCACCCATACCTCCCCGCTCTGAAGGTGACAGCAGCAACATTGACAGTGATGATAGCATAGAGCAGGAGATCCGGACATTTTTGGCCCTCAAGGCACAAGTAGGGAGTCCACAGCCTGCCCAGGGCCCACTGTCTCCACCTGGCCCCAGTGGCCAGACTGGCATCCCCAAGGCATCTCTTGCTAAAACACCAGAACTTCCCCTGGGCTGCAAACGGAAAAGGAGAGGTGGAGGCAGCACTATAGTGCCCAAGAAAATACGGGAGGGTAAAGAAAGTGCCCAGGACAGTAACCACATCCAGGGGAAAGGTCAGCCTGGCCATGATGGTTGGGACCCTCCCAGCCAGAGCAAACTCCCAGAGGCCCCAGGAGGGGAGGCTGAGGCCAAGGACCAGGCTGTCCCTTCCAGGACAGCTGGGCTCAGTGATGCACACCTGTCACAAGGCCAGGGGGGCCTCGGGAAAGTCAGTGAGGGGAAGTGTGCTGGTGAGAAAGAGAGCTCTGAAGATAAGAGCAGTTCTCTGGACAGCGATGAGGACCTGGACATGGCCATCAAGGACTTGTTAAGATCTAAGCGGAGGTTCAAGAAGAGGTGCAGAGAACCCCGGGCTGTGTGTAAGAAGGTCAGATTCGGCACCACAGAGACTCGGTGTGGAGAGAAGCTGAGCAGCCTCCCTGGGGACTGGAAGGACCACGGGCAGCAGGCACTACGGAGCTGTCTGTCCAAGTGCAGAGGGGACAATACAGACAGCCCAGGAAGAAGCCCAGTGAGCATTTTCAGCAGTGTGGCAGAGAGGGCGAAGCTGGGTGGTACAGGTGGTGAGGATGCAAGCCCAGCCTTGCTTCCCAGGAAGAAGAGTCCAGAAGGGACTCCTCCTGCTAAGGACACAGGAGTCAGCGGTCGCCCTTCTGCCTCCAGCCCCCTGTCTGAGGACAGCTCAGTGGACAGTGATGACAGTATCGAGTTAGAGATCAGGAAGTTTTTGGCAGAAAAGGCCAAAGAGTCTGTACGCAGTTCAGAACCTCAAGGGGGTCCTGCCAAGCCAGAGATGCCATGCAGGAAAGAACCAACCCCGGGATTACAGCCTGGAGTGTGCACACGGAGCCAAAAAGCCAGGGCAACCCCTCACCTGGCTGAAGGAAGGAGAGGCACAGAGAAATCTCGGACACAGGCAGCCAGCCTCTTAAGCCAGACTGGGAAGGGTACTTCCCGTGCAGAGCAGTCCACTCGTCTCCCCACTGCTCTGGGCAGAAGCGAGCCAGCACTGCCTAGGAACACCAGCAGGAACAATTCTGCCAAAGTGTCTCCACCAAGCAGGAAAAGTGCCAGTATTCACAAAGACCAGAGCCCACGGGGAACACAGACTGCCATGGCAGAAAGTATTTTTGGTCAGCTGCCCAGTTGTGCCAAAGTGGGTGCTGAGGCCAGGGGGACATTTCACCTGAACTGTGGCAGTCAGAACTTGCTGGCCCCCAATCCTGGACCCCAGGCTGACCTCACCCTCCCCTGGAGTGACTTTGCACACCAGAGCAGGCTGTCCAGCCCATGGGCACTGAATTCCGGACAAGGCACACTATGGACAGGGGTCTTTGGGGGTGAGAAAGAAAAGGGGGTCACATCACAGACTGGGGGCCCACTAAGCCTTTCCTCAGGCCCCAGGAAGGGCCTGCCTTTCCTCTCCACCCAGCTCTTCCACTTCGGGAAGAGTGTCTCCTGGGGGGGCAAGCAGGCTGGCCTCTTCAGCCCCAACCTGGGCCTACCTCTGCAGGGCCCAGCATTCTCGGCCTTCAGGGAGACCCAACCTGGCCACAGCCCTGTGTTTGGAAGCCCACACTTGCTTATGAAGGACAGTGGGCACTGGCCAAGCCGGAAGGCTCAGGGATCCCTGAGACAGCAGGACAGGAGGAATTCTGGCTCCGAGGGCAATGTCCTAGACCTGAGATATCGACACAGGGTTGACAGGGAACACCAGGACCAGGAGGCCTTGGGCAGTGATGCCAGCGAATTCAGTGACACCTCTGTGGAGGATGGGGGCAGCACCATAGTGAGCAGCAAAGGCCTCTAGCTTTGACAGGCATGCCACTCTCTTGGCATAGCTGTGGGAAATGTGTTCTCTCTCTCTCTCTCTCTCTCTCTCTCTCTCTCTCTCTCTCTCTCTCTCTCTCTCTCTCTCTGTGTGTGTGTGTGTGTGTGTGTGTGTGTGTGTGTGTCTTTGCAACATGGGGTAGGGTAGGGGATACTGACTGTTAAAAGAAACAAAAAGAAGGGTCCCTTCTGTGCAACCCCCCTGTATAAATATGTACGCTAACCTCAAATGACATTTTTATTTAATGGATGTGTCCTGGTACATATGGTTTTTGTAGGAGATTTTGTAAATTATTTAAAGTAGTGCAAGAAACATTTTTTGAAAATTGTTTGATCTTGCAGGGTCTCTGTGGTCTCCATGCATGTGTGTAGATGAGCAAACACTTGATTCTCACGGTCCCTGTGAGGGTCAGACACAGAGGATGGATCTGTGGGTCATTGCTGGTGCTGATACTCAGGCCTGGAGACAGAAGCAGCTGTCCACCTTAAAAGTGCTAATATGGCTGAGGTGTGTCAGGATGCCACTGGGTCAAGTGTGCTTCATGAAGGACTCTGGTCCCTGGCCAGAGACTGTCTCTGCATCCTGTAGCCATGGCCTGTAATTAGAAAGCACTTCAAAATACAACAGCCAGCAGATAGCTAGACAGTCATCCCTACCTAGTGTGGGAATCTGGCTGCTGGCTCTACAGCTCAGCTGAGCCCAGATCATCCAGTGTCCAGTCACTGGGGCATTCTAGCATCCATGTAAGCCTCTCTATATAGAGCTACCGATTTGCTTTTATTCGTGGCTCTAAAGGGTGATTCCATGTGTTCATTTTGACTGTCCTGTTGTTGTATGTATGTATGGGTGAGTAGTAAGGCCATGCGATGGCGTGGTTCCTGAACACTGTAGCCACCTGTGATGGTGAACCCCAGCCCTGAAGGACTCAAAGCACAGTTTTGTGTGACCAATGATAACACCAGCAGCCTGCATGGTTCTCTGCAACCCTGCCTCTATTCGGGAGAAAGAGGGGCCTGGCCAGTGCTGAGGCTAGCTATAGGCATCAGTTTGGGATCCTGAGAATTAGCCAGAGTGATACTGCCTTGGTGCCAAGATGCCAGTGGTAACTGGGGGCTGAAGATATGCTGGACCCCAGATGTGAGCATTACATCTGTGTTGTGATTATCACCTGCCACCCCTGAGTTCTGCAGCTCAGTATACTGGGTTGCTGTGGCTCTACTTTATGGCTGAGTTCTGTTGGTATTCTAACATTTTAATATGGAAGTGAGTCTTATACTTTATGCACCTGGGTCTTAATTGTAATTCACTTCTGTGCCCAAATGCAGACACACACTCCCACCATCCTCAGTGCCTGCCATGTTGGAGCTGTGACATGCACAGGGCTCTGAGGTCCTGTCTTGCCCCTGAATGATCTTGATCTGTGTATAATAAATTTCATGTGCATATTATATTTGTTCATGTGTTTCTGGAAGAAACAGCTTTGTGTCATCTGTGCTCCCACTTTAAATTTTTAAAGAGTGCTTTTAACCCTTGAAAACAAAAAGCATCTTGTTTTGTATGTAAGACCCATTGGGTTTTTGTTTTTGTTTTTCTAATAAATAAACTAAGTACTAGCCACAAATTAGTTTGTGCTTTGTTTGGCGGGGGTGGGGGGTGGGGGTGTTCTACAAACATGACCTGGCCTGGATGGAGTGATAACATCACCACCAAAGGAAAGGAGCTTCACCCAGAAACATAGCATCTCTCAGACCCATCCCTGCTCCCTGCCTGTGGATGGCACTGGTCCAGTCTCCTGAACACAGGAGCAGTAATGCTTTCCTTCCAAGTTTGCTGTGCTGTGTGCAACAAAAGCTGCTCCCAATTCTGGGAAAGACAGCACCCTTGGACTGAGGGCTGTACCATCCATCAGCTATGACCAGTGCAAGTCCCACATGTACACTTATATCTTAGTTTCTTGTCCTGTCTCTGTGACAATATACTCTTGACAGCATGATAAAATGTTCTTGGCAAAAGCAACTTTAGGGTTGATTCTGATACAGTCCATCACTACAGGAAAGGCCAGGTGGGAAAAGCTTAAAGTAGCTGGTGACATCACATCCACAGTCAGGAAACAGACAAATGCCCCTATGGTGGCGCTGGTGGCTTTGTGAGAAGCCTGATATGGCCGGCTTGTTCTGCCTCGTTATGTGCTGCCTCTGTATGTTCTGGTCCAAAATGAGGACCTTGCAGATGCCCAGGAGATACCAGGTCCTTGATTTGGAATTCCTAGTCTCTAGAACTCTGATCCAGATAAACTCCATTCTATATAAATTACAAGCCTGAGATAATTTGTTATACCAACAGAAAATGGAATAAGACTATCAGGTGGACCACATGAGAAGTATTTGGGCTTTTTGTCTTTCCAGACACTTCCTCTATTTAACATGTGGTGTCTACCTTTGTGCTCTCATCATCAGCTCTCCCAGGAAAAGCATTTTATTGGACATGGCCAATTAAAGCAATTCAGTGCCAGAATGAAACCCACACAGCCCGCAGGCAGACTTGGTCCTTCTGCCAACCCACATTCTGTTTGCCAGCTAACAATTCTGGCCCAGGCCCTATATTACCCCTGGGCTTAGAAGTGGGGACTGTCCAGTACACAGGTTTTCTCAAATGTGCCGATTGCTGAGACAAATCTGCCCCATCCCATGGCAGGACCAGAGCTTAGACACTCTGGTTCTTCCTACCATGGCACTGTCCACCTGCTCTTCAGGATGGCTGCTATGAAGGCCTTCCCTCTTTTCCGAACTTGGTTGGTGGGGCTTTTTCCTTTCAACAGAAGGCAGAAGGGAGCTGAGGATGTAGCTTGGCTGAATTTGATCTCCAGCACCACATAAACCAAGTGTGATAGCGTATGCCTGTCTTCCCAGCATCAGGAGGTGGAGAAAGTCAAAAGTTTAAGGTCATCCTCAGTTATGTGGAATGGGGAGAGGCTAAACACAAGGCCAGTGGCATTTAGGAATATTTTTAATGGTGGTTAACCCATTTTCAGCAAGACATGGTAGCTCACACCTTTAATCCCAACACTCTGGAGGCAGTCAGGTGATCTCTTTAAATTCAGGGCCAGCCCTGTTTACACAGTTCCAGGACAGCTAGGGCTACATAGTGAGACCTTGTCTCAACAAGCTACAGGTTGATTAATTCAGGGGCTGGCGAGATGGCTCAGCAGTTAAGAGCAGTACTGCTTTTGTTGAGGACACAGGTTCAGTTCCCAACACCCAAATCAGATGGTTCACAGCCCTCCTGTAACTCTAGTTGCAGAGGCTCTTCTTCTGTGCTCTTCTGGCACCTGCACTTGTGTGGCACATAACAAACACATAAAGGCGCACACATGTACACAAATAAGTTTAAAAAATTTGTTTATGTTGTGATGGTTATTCTTGTCTGTCAACTTGACTACATCTGGAATGAACTACAATTTAGAAATAGAGGGCATACCTGTGAGAGAGTTTTCTGCTCAGTTTAAAGTGGGTGAATCCACATCTAGTCAGTCTGGACCTTTGAAGTAAGAAGACACATCTTTGATCAGGATCTTGAGGCTAGAAGACACACCATTAATCTAGGCCACACCTTCTGCTGGAAGCCTACATAAGGACATGGGAGAGGAAGCTTCTGCGCTTTGCCTGCTTGTTCTCACCTTGCTAACAAGTCCATTCCTTCACTGGCATTGGAGTCTACCTCTTCAGGATTCCAGCTTCTACAGAAGACCAGCTGAGACACCCAGCCTTGTGGGACTGAGTAACTACTAGATTCTTGGACTTTCTGTTCACAGTTAGCCATTGTTGGACTAGCTGGACTGCAGCCTATAGTCATTCTAATAAATCCCCTTTATATACAGAGAGGGATTCATTCCATAAGTTCTGTGACTGAACCCTGATTAATACATACATGAATAGGTGTTTTGTCTGCATGTGTGTCTGTGCACCACATGGTGCCCTCAGCTGGAGTTACTGACAATTGTGGCTCACCAGGTGGGTGTGCTGGGAATTGAACCACGTCTTCTGAAACAATAGCCAGTTCCCTTAACCACTGAGATATCTCTCCAGACCCTAACTAATTTCTTTTTGGAGACAAGGTCTTTCTATGTAGTCCTGACTATCCTACAACTGGCTACATAAACCAAGCTAGCCTCACACTCACAGAAATCTGCCTGCCTCTGCCTCCCTAGTGCTGGGATTAAAGGTGTGTACCACCTCTGCTGATATCCCTAAATAAACCTTATAAAACTGTCAGATGTAGTGGTGCATGCCTACAGTCCAACACTTGGGAAACAGAGGCAGGTGGATTTATGTTGTTCGAGGACAGCCTGGTCTACAGAGTGAGCACCAGGGCAGCCAGGGCTACCGAGAGAAACCTTATCTTGAAACAACAACAAAAACAAACAAAACCTTTTCAGCTGGACACCCAGCCTGCTGGTTTTTTTTTTTTTTTTTTTTTTTTTTTTTTTTTTTTGAGACAGGGTTTCTCTGTGGCTTTGGAGGCTGTCCTGGAACTAGCACTTGTAGACCAGGCAAGCCTGCTAGTTTTCTACTACAGAAGAGCAGTCTGTAGATTCTGGCTTCACTGTTGGCTCATAGCCTTTTAATTAAGCCAATCGATTTTTTCTAGAAAGCACTCCCACTCCAAACGAGACATTAAAACTGGTGCCAAATGTTTACTTTGTGCTTTAGTAATGGTGAAGGAAAAAAGCAGGGCGTTTAATTTCTGTGAATAAAGCATTAATGACAGTGTGTAAAGATTTTCTTCTTTCTGATCTCAACACCTCCCCCCTCAAAAAAAAAAAAAAAAAGGAAAATCAGGTCAAGTTATGGTAGCGCACAACCTTAATCCCAGGATTTAGGAGGCAGAGGCAGACTGATCTCTGTGAGTTAGGGACCAGCCTGGTCTACAAAGAGAGTTCTGGGACAGCCAAGGCTGTTACACAGAGAAACCCCATCTCAAAAAAAAAAAAACAAAAATTAAAAAATATCAAAATAAAAAAACCAACAACAAACGGCTAGAGAGATGGCGCAGAGGTTAAGAGCACTGACTGCTCTTCCAGAGGCCCTGAGTCCAATTCCCAGCACCTACGAGGCTCACAACCATCTACAATAAGATCTGGTGCCCTCTTCTGGCCTGCATGGATACATGCAAGCAGAACTCTGTATACATAATAAATAAACCTTTAAAAAAAATCACAAGTAGAGAGATGGCTCAGTGGATGAAGTATTTGTCACACAAACCTAAAGGCCTGAGTTTGGAGCCAGGCACAGGGACATGCATCTATAACTCTGGCACTAAAGGACAGATGCCAGTGGATCCCCAGGTTTCACTGACCAGTCAATCCAACCAAAACATCAAGCTCCGGGTTCAGGGAAGGACCCTGTCCCAAAAGACATCTGATGTCAACCTCTGGCCTCCACACATACACACCTGGCAGAGGACAGCCACACATATGTACACCCAGGTTCAGGAGTACACTTACATTTTAAAAAGTAATCTAGATAAACAAGATGGCTAGCAGGGTAAGGTACTTGCTGCCAAGCCTGACCAAAAAAAAAAAAAAAATAAATAAATAATGAAAAAAAAGAACAAAAAGAAACTAAAATGAGAACTGGAGAGATGGCTTAGTGGCTAAGAGCTCATACTACTCTTATAAATGACCCAAGTTCAGGTCCCAGTACCGACATGAGACACAGTTCACATCTCATGTAACTCCAGGAAATCTGACATCCTCTTCTAGACTCCCAGGCACACACACACAATTTAAAACTAAAATCTTTTTAAAAATAAAATAAAATGATCAGAGAGAGCCTTTGTGTAAACCTGAGTATTTCCAATCTTGGAAGCTAAGTGAGGTCAGACCTGAATGGTACTTGGATGGGAAACCTCCAATTTCCACAGTTATCAACAATGACTGTCATTGTCAACCTTGGTGCATGGCATATGTCCCTCCCCTGACCCTCACTGTGCACTACCAGTTGGAGCACCCCACACTCTCTGGGAACGTTCTAGGGCCTGTGCCTAGTATGGTCACACACATGGCAACAGCTCTCAAAGACATTTTGTGGCACTCCCTGGCACACCCTGAATTTCAGATTAAGATTTGGGTTCTAAGATGTTCAGTTCCCTGCTGCTCCAGGACAAATCTGAGACAAGTCAGAAATTGAGGCTGTGGCAACTTTTTTTAATAGAAAACCCAACCATCATCATCTTTCCTTTGTAAAATACAAAACGAAAGACATAATGGCTCTATTTGCATATTTCTCTCCTCCTGGAAGTAAAAGTGTTTTCTGAGAAGGCAGTGAAATCTGTGCCTTTAGAACTCGGCACTTGTCAAGGGGCAGGGGCAGAATGCTCCCTACAGTAGCACCGAGTCAGGAGACACCCCCACACACACACCCTGGGGCAGGGCAGGCATCCAGCTCCCTTAATCACAGATGGATGGCCTGTTAACATTGTAACTGGGGTGAAAGTCAAGGGGGTCACAGTGGGTGACGTAATTGTCAGGTCCTGTCACTACGCTCTTCTCCAAGCCAACATTAAAAGTATTACTCCGGAACATTCCACAAACTGCAAGTTGTCTGGAGAACTTATTTGAAGTTGGATAAAATTCTTTCTGGAAGTGAAAAGAAACAAGAAGATTAATGGTGTGTGACGATACTCAAGCAGCCAAACTGTTATTTTAGAAGAGTAAGAATTTGTGAGAAAATACAACCTCTGTTGCTAGGAAGCACAGAAACCAGAGTGCCCCAACTGTCCCAATTTGTACTTAATATGTCTAATATAATTAACATTGCCCAGTTTCCACACTGCATGGACAGCAAGGGAAGTTACAGGCTCTCCTGTGTGCAGCACCTCCACTCCCAGGTGTGACAAACAAGCATTAATCTGGGGTCAGGCCAGAGCAACACGCCCCCCCCACCCCCCCACCCCCACACACAGGTCTATTCCTGCCAACCATGCTACACTGGGCAAGTCCCTAGACCTCTGAAATCTTCAGTTTTTTCCTCTGTGAGTGTAGTCACCATGCAACACTCTAACAAATACTTAAAATTAACTTAGGAAGAGAAAAAGTTAAAGGGCATAGTGGGCCAGACCTTTAATCTCAGCATTTGAGGCAGATCTCTGTGGGTTTGAGGCCAGCCTGGTCTATATAGAAAGTTTCAGGACAGTCGTGATTTCATAATTCTAAATGAGAGGAGAGATGTAGTGGCATCTTGCTTTGCCAATGAACTTGAGGTGGTGGCCGCATCTTCAGCTGCAGATGTGACCCCTTATAAGGAAGAGGAGGGGCTGGCTCACTCTCTCTTGGGTTGTGGTGAGAGCATCAGAAGGGCAGAGACTGCGTCTTCAGGGGCAGGGAGACCATGGCGGTTATTTACTATTATTTGTGTAAGTGCTTCCCTAATAAATACTTGTTTATCATTTATCTTGGTTCATTTGGACTCATTTAAACCCCACCTTCAATGGGGGGGAGAGGGAGGGAGGAAAGGAGGGAGTAATGGAGGGAGGGAGGGAGGGAGAGAGAGAGAGAGAGAGAGAGAGAGAGAGAGAGAGAGAGAGAGAGAATATAATAATATCTGGGCCTCACTCCTAGAGTTCCACTCCCATGCTTTGGCCCTCAGCTGGGGTGCTGGGTGACAGTGATCAAAGCAAACTTGAGTTTGGAGCCATGAGGAAGAGCGAAGAGAGGACTGGCTGGATGCCAGGATCCCTCTCAAGGGCATAGCACCAAAGCCCTGAAAACTCCCATATAGTCCCACATCACAGGAACACACACCAGTAACCCTGCCTTTAACACACAGACCTTTGGGGTCACCCCTCCAAGGCATAGCAATGGTGTCTGTCCTGGCTGTCAGCCAAAATCCTCTGGCAAGTGCTTTAAAGACTCCAGAGAATGCACCACAGGCCCAGTGTGTGGGAGGGGGCTGCCCTGTGGAGGCCCGAGGCCTCGCACAGGAACTGTGGTGAGAATCAGCCTAGCTAGACAGACTCATTACATGATAGGGAGATGTCTGACATGTGCAAACTAACCTCTACCACATAAAGAGTAATGATTTCAGAGCATTTTTCCTTTCATTCTTTCTCTTTCTTTCTTTCCTTCCTCCATTCCTCCCTTCCTTTCTTCCTTTATTTACTGAGACAGTATTTCTTTATGTAGCCCTGGCTGTTATTCTTTTTTAAAAATATTTTATTTATTTATTATGTATACAACATTCTGCCTCCATGTATGCCTGCACACCAGAAGAGGGCACCAGCCAGATCTCATTACAGATGGTTGTGAGACACAATGTGGTTACTGGGAATTGAACTCATGACCTCTAGAAGATCAGCCAGTGCTTTTAACCTCTGAGCCATCTCTCCAGCCCCCTGCCTGATATTCTTTTGCTTAAATTAGAAATAAAAGAAGAGGGGTGCAAGATGAGACTATTAGACATGTTAACCAATTTATTATAGGCCCGGCAAAGTAAGGAGACTAAGAAAGAAGAGGAACAGGGTTAATGGCTGACCGCCGTGTGCCACCACTGCCTGGCTCAGAGCACTTTTCAAAAGGCAAGTTTGATATTTCTAGGAAAACTGAACATAAAATAGTATCCAGATCCCATTGCAATGCACACGGCTCCCCCATAGTTACCAGTGCATTGCAAGGGCACCTGCATCTGAGTCGATACTGCTACTTGGCTGTTCACCAACAGCACCATGCACTCAGGGGCCCCCTCTTGGCCCTCCACATTCAGTACCTTTTGACAAGTGTATGATAACACATATCCACCACTGCAGTATCATGAGAATACTATTAAGAGCTGCTCACAGAGTGCAATGTAGTCAGGCAGGAAGCTGAACAGCCAATCTGAGAACACAACTGTAAAAAGCAGGGACTAGCCATCTCCTAACCTGCCTGATAGCCTCGGCTTGTGGCCCATGGCCTGCTAACCTGAATGTAAAATGCCACTGTTGACCAGAGCAGCATTTTCTCAGTGGCCTTTTATAAAGGCAGAAGCAGAAACTGGGGCTGGGGCTCAGCTGGTAGAACACTATGTCTACATTAGCAAAGCCCCAACCGTCCACAAAACAGGGTATGGTAGATGCTCTTTAGCCAGCACTTGGGAGACAGAGGCACTAAGTTCAGGAGTTCAAAGCCATCTTTGGCTATATGGTGAATTCAAAACTGACTGGGGCTAACTTGAGACCCTTTCTCAAAGATAAAGTATTGCCTGCCTTGATGACGTGAATTGGATCCCCAGGACTCACACGGTGAAAGAAGAACCAACTCTTACAAGTTGTCCTCTATCCTACATACATGTGCCGTGGTGCACCCACAGATGCAAAGGCTGTTGGGACCCAGAAAGTACTGATTATAAAGTATTGGGGTCCAAAACTCCACTCTGTTTTCCAGGAGCCTGATCTCCTATTGTCTTTCAGATGCTGGTCTCAGTGGAGAATGTCTCCTAGGCCCTGGGTGTGCCCACACCTGAGCTAAGAGCCTCATGTGCCTAGGGACTGTTTAGGTGCCTCTTGAATTAAAAGAATTACTTGATATCAGCTTTATACATAATAGTAGATGCCATCTGCGGTCACCCTCACTGTTGGAAAGCTATTTAAGAGGATGCTTGAATAAACCAGGGACTCCAGTTTTCCAGCATGGACTGAGAGCCCTCCTGAAATGACAAGATGCCCGTGTCTAGTCTTTATCACTGTTGGGAAGCTAGGAGTTTCCCAGTCCAGCTCCACCACCCACCACCACCCACCCCCAACTCAGGGATGGACTGGGGGCCATTTGGCTGGCTCTGATTTCAGCCCCAGAGACATCAGTCTGGAATAGATAGCCTGTGTAGCTTGTGACTGATACAAGCCGGGCCCTGGCAAAAGACAAGTAGAATGCAATTTAAGACTACAGAAGCAGCCAGGCGTCGCACACCTTCAATCCCAGCACTTGGGAGACAGAGGCAAGTGAATCTCTGTGAGTTTGAGACAAGCCTGGTCTACAAAGCAATTCCAGGATAGCCAAGGCTTCATAGAGAAACCCTGTCTCAAAAAAAGCAAAGCAAACAAGCAAAACAGAGTACAGAAGCACCGGTCCCCATGTACCTGCTTCCCACAGGAACACATTTTCTCTGATTTTGGAACACTGAATCCAGGAAATCTTTTCAAATAGTCTCTTCACAGGAGTTCTGTCTCTCAGAACTATGACACAATTAAACAATCAACTACCAGGTCTTCAAAAACGGCCACTGTTTAAGAAAATAACCCCCAACATCCTACTTCCAAAGAGGGAGCCCTGTGATCTGCACATGCTCACTGACTCCTTTAGTGCTTTCCCTGGATCTGAGTGACTTCAGTCACAATGGCATCATCTTGCAAACTTAGCTCTGACCACTGCTGAACCCCCATGCACAAAGCACATCTCATTGCTGGAAACAAATTCCAAGGAACACTTGGCTTCATTGATTTGACTCTGGGTACCCATATAAAGGTGTGTGCCCATGTGAAGAAGAAGTGCACACCCATCTGAGGGTATGAGTGAGCAGAAGGACAATGCAAAACCAAGTTTACTTGGACTTCTCTTTTGTTGTTTTGTTTTGTTTTGTTTTGTTTTTCCAGACAGGGTTTCTCTGTGGCTTTGGAGGCTGTCCTGGAACTAGGTCTTGTAGACCAGGCTGGTCTCAAACTCACAGAGATCCGCCTGCCTCTGCCTCTTGAGTGCTGGGATTAAAGGCGTGCGTCACCAACGCCCGGCTGGACTTCTCTTTCTACAGTGTATTTTGCTTCTAAATGTATTCCATCATCTCTCTGCCCCACCCCATTCTAACATGATTTGAGGTGCCTCACATTTATAATGGGGTCCCAACCCCTGACTCCTCACAACTCTGTTCTTCTAGATGGCTCCTCATCCTGACATGTCTGGCATGCACCTACCGGCATCTCATGCACCGTAGGTGCTCTGCTCCCATAGGTTTGGTTACTGGTCCTGTATATGGAGACAGGCTCGTTGGTCCTGTAGAAGAAAGATACACTCTGTTTCCCAGTCAGTCTAAGCCAGCCAGTCATACTCTGGAAGAATGTGATTGATGCAGCTTTTTGGTGATGTCCCCAGATGGCAATACCATGCCAACAGGGCTCCCACTGTGGCCACTCTTTCCCAGCAGGCCTACCTCCCTGGCTTCCTCTGCTGGCCTTTGCGGGTGATCCTTCCAAGATAAACCCCTACAGAGCACCCAGCCAGCAAATGCTGGAGGGAGGGGCCTTGGTGGAACCTTGGCACAGATTGGGGAACAGCATCTCAGCTCCTACCCTGTCACCCAGCTGTCTCTCCAGTTCTGAGCCCCAGACCTGACAGAGCTTCTGTAGTTGGATCAGAGGAAGGAAATCTGGTTTGTGAAGCTGTGGTCTGTGATACAGAGGCTACTTGTGGGACACCGCTCTGCTTCTCACTCAGAGGCCTCAGCAAGCTGTCCACTTACTTGTGGGGAGGGGTTGGGAGTGTGCCTGCACATGGCTCACAGAAGCCAAGAAGGCTTCCATCATTTACAAGGGAAGCCTCAAAAGCGAACACACACACACACACACACACACACACACACAAGCTCACGAGCACACGCACTCACTTTCACGGTTACTCAGACAGCAGGTCCAAGACCCTGGTAGTAATGATGACACAAGGTACAGGGTCCGCCTCTGGCTTCTTTTAACCTCAGCAGCCAGGCAATTTGGAGTTTTCACACACAAGCTAGGGCCACCGAGGGCACCTCCTGGAAGAGGTAACCTCAGTTTTCCTCACCTGTAGCCACGAAACCACCCCGGGTTGTTGAACCTGACTGGGAGCTGCTCGCTCACGGAGTAGTAATCGCTCGTCTTCTCTGGGGCAGGCTTAGCCTTGGGCTCCACCAGCTCCGTGCACTCTTGGGGGTTTTCTTCCGACATTTGACCTCCACAGGAAAGTAGCCTCAGACTAGTAGTCAAAGCTGCGGCTGCCGCATCAGGGCGTCTTGTTACTAGGCAACTATGTCGCCTGGCCGGAAGGAGGGGCGGTCCTTTGTAGGTTGCTTGCCACTGGAGCTATAGGCAAGTCTAGAATCTTTCAGAGGGCGAATAACAAAGGGAACAGTGAGGAATTCTAAGCTAGGACTGTCGCGCTAAGGAATCCCAAGCTTTCTGACAGCAGCCCCTCTGGGAGTTACGCTGGCCTTTTTCTGGGACTTACGCTGGCCTTTTTCTGGAACTGTTGGGAACATCCTGGTATCATCCCAAAAGGCAGTAGGGATAATATCCTGGGCAAATGAAACCTTAGGACCTGGGACTTAACAAAAAACATACAGGAATTATTAGATGCTTCCAATCTCTACCTGAGCAAGCACGCACTGGTCTGCAGTTTACTATTCTTGCCAGGACTTCTCCTTAGCCTCTGTTACCCCTCGCTCCCCACAATTCAGCCTAAGTTTAGATCCGAGATGTTGCTAAATTTAGGAAATCTTCCCAGGCCGAATACTATTGAAATATAAAAAAATTATCTTGTGAACAGTGCATGTTCATTGCTAGTGCAATGCCAGAAAGCAAATCTTGAGTTAGAGGCCAGACTGATCTACACAGAGTTCTAGGTCAGCCAAGGGTACATAATGAGACCCTGTCTCAATAATAATAAATAATAATAATAATAATAAATAATAAATAATTTAAAACAAACAATAAAAGTCACACGGGGGATAGTGTGGTGGTGCACACCAATAATTCCAGCACTTGGAGACAGAGACAGGCAGATCTCTGTGAGTGCCAGGCCAGTCAGGAAAACTTAGGTTAGTGTTGTCTTCATTCTTTAAAGTAATTTGGGGGCTGGTGAGATGGCTCAGTGGTTACGGGCATTTATTGCTCTTACTGGGAACCTAGGTTCAACTCCCAGCACCTACAAGGTGACTCACAAACATCCTTAACTCTTTCTTACAATCTCCACGGGCACCGGGCACTCATAGGGTGCACATGTAGGCAAAATATTCATCCACAAAATATATACATCTAAAACAAATTTCAAATTTAAAAAAAGCAATTAAAAAGCAAACAATAAGACAGGCCGTGGTGGTGCAAGCACTCGGGAGCCAGAGGGAGGTGGACCAGCCATTCAAGGCCAGCCATTCCAGCCCAGCCTGGTCTAGCCTGGTCTACAGAGAGCTCCAGGATAGCCAAGGCTTCACAGAGAAACCCTGTCTCAGAAAAACAAACAAAAGCCATTTTAAACCAGAGGGTCGCCTCCTTCTAACCGGTTCTGAGAGGACGCTGTAATTTTACCGGGAGGAACGAGCAGTAGATGAGAACCCTCTCGTCCTGGTTCAGTCCCTCCCACCTTCCAGCCCTGCACTGATCGCCAGCCTCAGCAGAGAGATTCTCTCGGGCGGAATCCCTCCTACAGGGTCGCTCGCAGCGGGAGCCGGCAGCGGTCCTCCGGACCTGCAGGCGGCGCTGCGGCCTCACGCACTCGGCGGAGGAGGCGCTCTGCTCGGCAGGAAGCGTCTCTGCGGCATCTCCTTCCACGCGCCAGCCATGGCTCCCGCTCCGGCTGTCCTCACCCGGCTGCGGTGTGCAGGTGAGCTTGGAACCCCCCGCCCCGAGACGGGAGGGACCCTGGGATCCGAGAGAAGAGGGCAGGGACGTGGACAGGGCGCGGCCTCACCGGCTCTCTCCCCGCAGGTGTGTGGCGCTGGCCAGGTTTCCTGCAGAAGGCGACCCCGGGCCCAGCGGGGCTGAATGGTAGGATGGTGACGGGAGCCCAAGTCCCCATGGTCAGCGAGCCTCAGGATGGCGACGGTAAAGACCAGCGGCTGGGGCAGGACCGAGGTGCAGAATCGTGGAGGGGTTGTCATTGCGGGATCCCCGAATGAACCCTGTGCTAATCGCATTAAGTGGGGTGGGAGGGAGAATGCCCCCTCCCTCCACCGTGTCCCAGTAGCTCCCGAGACCAGTGAAGACCAGTTTGGAATCTATCCACCTTGCCGGTCTCCTTGCGGGCCATTTGAGGCGCCAGAAGTTGAGGAGGCCCCGGTCTCTTTCTCCATGGAGACTAAGAGGAGAGAAGTGACAGGCTTTCCCCACAGAGAGTCCACCTCAGACTTTGGCTCTAGCCCTTCAGCACCATATAGCCCCTTGTCTTCCAGATCTTTCCCAGCATTTCTCCTCCTCAGCCTTGAGGTCCCCACTCCCAGGAGACTCGTGAGCCTTTGGTTGGTGGTGGTGTGCCACGGTGTCTTCTCTTCTTCCCTTTTCAGATCTCCAGAGCAGGATTCTAGATGTGCCACTGCAGCATTCGGACTTCTTCAATGTCAAGGAACTGTTTTCTGTAAAGAGCCTCTTCGAGGCCCGAGTACACCTGGGCCATAAAGCCGGTTGTCGACATAGGTAACTGGCACAGGCAGTGTGGGCAGAGTGGTGGGATCAGGTCAAGGTTGGAAGTGGCGCTGATTGGAGCATTAACAGTACCATCAAGTGCAGTGCTAGTACTGATGCTGTTCATAAACGTAGTGAAAACTGAGGGTCATTACATGCTGGGGACCCCTGAATTTTGGCCACCCGAGTAAAGAGGTCCTGCTATATAGAACTGAAGAGGCCAGAGGCCATTGAGAGCAATACTAGACAAGAGTACCTTGCCTGCGTTCGTGTTTAATGTGCAGTTGGCCTTCAAATCTCCATGGGGGAAAGGACAGGTTGGGACACACACCTGGTGCTAGCTGCTCAACTCCACAACACTGTGTCCCCCATCCTGCCATTCACTAGACAAGATGTAGAGGGAAACAGGTGAAGTAAAAGTGCCTCGAAGTCTGCAGTGCCCTCATTCGAATTGCTGGTAGGGGTCTGTGGAAAGGGAAGGGTAGCTCTGTGAACACTGTTCCATTTTACTTGGTTTTTTTTTTTTTGGCAGGTTTATGGAGCCATACATCTTTGGTAACCGCCTGGGCCAAGATATCATCGACCTGGAGCAGACAGCCTTGAATCTACAGTTGGCCTTGAACTTCACGGCTCATGTGGCCTACCGCAAGGGCATCATCCTGTTTGTGAGCAGGAACCGACAGTTCTGTCACTTGATTGAGAATACAGCCCGGGACTGCGGAGAGTATGCTCACACCCGCTACTTCAAGGGTGGTTTACTGACTAATGCACAACTCCTCTTTGGGCCCACGGTCCGCCTGCCAGACCTCATCATCTTCATGCACACACTCAACAATGTCTTTGAACCCCATGTGGCTGTGAGGGATGCTGCCAAGATGAACATCCCCACAGTGGGCATTGTGGACACCAACTGCAACCCATGCCTCATCACTTACCCTATCCCTGGCAACGATGACTCACCCCAAGCTATCCATCTCTTCTGCAAGCTCTTCCGGACAGCCATCACCCGGGCCAAGGAGAAGAGGAGGCAGATGGAGGCACTGCATCGGTTGCAGAGTTCCCAGGGATCTGAGGGCAGTGGGACATCTTCTGCACCTGATAAAAGCCAGTCCCCATGACAGGAGCCCCTGCTCCCACACTAGAGCCAAGCCTGCTCTGAGCAGGAGGCTCCTTGTCCAGCCTTGGCCTATATATCCCTGTTCCCCATCCTCAGCATCAGAGACCTATAGTTCCCAAGATCTGGCCACCCCAGAGTCTGATCATCCTGAATTAAACCTTGTCTGCCTCGTTTTGGGGAACAAACTCAAGTACATAGCTGTGTGTCCTCTGGCTCCATTAAGACATAGCTAGCCAATTGGAAGGCTCTGTTTCTCTTTTTGTCAAGCCCTTGCTTCCACTTTAGAAGTAGGTCTACATCAGGAGGGTTCCATTTGGTCTCTGTTCAATTAAAATTAACACTTCATTCTCTGAAGGAAATTCTAAACAAGGTAATATTGATGTCCCTCGGGGGGGGGGGGGGCAATAGTTGCCTCTACACCTAAAACCAGACTTAAAGACTAAGCAGGCACCTAAGAGGGGTAGGAAGTATAGTTCTAAGGAGGTGCACTATACTACTAAAGAGCTTAATGAGTTTGTTCATTCATTCAAGCAGTCTGGGGAATGTGTCAGAATGGATTTTAAGGGTGTGATATAATAGTAGAAGGAAAAGAAAACTGAATCAGGCTGAGTTTATTGATATGGGCCCTCGAGTGGAGGTCTAGATTTAATATGGAAATTTGCAATTTTAAAAGGTGCCAAAAGTTTGCTTGAAAGATTGGCTAAAGCATTCGAAAAAACAACCTACTGTTGGGAGCACAAAGGTCCTTGTGTCCACAGACCACTGGGAAACCAGAAATGCTACACACAGTTGTCTCTAAAGGAAGAAATAAATACCTGTTTTTCTCGAAGGCGGCCAGGAGTGGATAGTGTTATGACCTGATGACCTTTGCTATCTGTAGAGCCAGACCAGACACAAACCCCCAGAATGTTTATCTCACTCTCCCTCCCTAAACCTTTATTTTTAGCTTTTTGTTTGTTTTGGTTTGTTTGTTTTTTCAAGACTGTTTCTTCTGTGTAGACCAGCTGGCCTCAAACTCATGAAGATCCGCCTGCCTCGTGGAATTAAAGGCATGTGCCAACTCTGCCCAGTTAGCTTTGTTTATCAGTCAATAAAACCCATCCTTAGGTGAGATGTCTGATATTTTATAGCCTTCAGATCCCTATGCTGTCTGGGTCAGAGACCACTCAAGATCCTTGGCCCTTAAGCTATAGAAACCATATTCATGGTCACAAGTACTTTGAGCTGAGTTTCAGTGTAATTATGCCTCCTTGTGCATCAGGGATTATATTACACCAGGAAGCCTTGTTCCAAAATTGTGCTGTGTTTAAATATGCTTAAAATAAACTGCCTGGTGTCAGACTCTGGAACTTTGAGCCAGCACCAACTTAGTCAGGCTTAACTTGAGTTTTCCTTCTTTCAGGGTTTGTTTCCCTACAGGCCATGACCCCAACAGCTTACTGAAAAGCAGCTGGAGATGCAGGATATCCCTTGGTTTAGCGTTGGCAAAGGGACTTTTAGGGAAATTGCAGTGGTAGAAGTGTGTATGCTGTGTGAAATGTAATCCTCCACAATGAGAGGGCCCAGAAGACATGCCCTTCACTAACATTGTAACTCAAAATGGCGAGGGACACCAGAACATGTGAAGAACCTTACTATCCCTTTTCCTTGTGCCAGACCTGAGGGTTGGAGACACTGCTGCTCATTTGGATTAATTAAATGCAATGGTTTTGCCAGGTGGCCTGCTTTTAATCCCAGTGCTTGGGAGGCAGAGGCAGGCAGATCTCTGAGTTCAAGGCCACCCTCCAGCCTGTTCTACAGAGTAAGTTCCAGGACAGCCAAGGCAACACAGAAACCCTGTCTTGAAAGAAAGAAAGGAAAAGAAAGAAAGAAAGAAAGAAAGAAAGAAAGAAAGAAAGAAAGAAAGAAAGAAAGAAAGAAAACAGCCAGGCCTTTAATCCCAGCGGTGAGGCAGGCAGACCTCTGAGTTCCAGGCCAGCCTGGTCTACAGAGCGAGTTCCAGAACTGGTTCCATAGGTACTGAGAAACCGTGTCTCGAAAAACCAAAAAGAAAAGAACTCAGTGGGTTTAATTGGGCCCGGAAGTAGCATGAGCCAGGTGGCAGCTCCTAATCACCAAAGACCAGGTGAGGGTAGTTATGGTAATGAGCAAAACAGACAAAACATTATCTGACCATAATGGGTTTTATGGTGGCATGATTGGTATTAATCTCTGGTACTAGCTAATCAATATTGGTTCTTCCAAGCATGAATTTTTGTTTGATCTGCATAATTGGAAATATTCTCAAATGAAAGAAAGGCTACTTTGCATCATAGCTAAAGGGATTCTTGGCCCATGAACCAATTTCCAGATTTGAACCAGTTTGGAGAACCACAATGAAGGGATGGCCAGGCTCTCTGGAGGAAGGACCTTGATAAATTATCTAAATGTTTTACTGTTAGCCTTTCCCCCATTGCTTCCCCAGAGGGTACTGCAGCCTTTAGTAAGATTAACTACACTGGCGGGGAGGAAACAGTCAGACCTTCCAGGGTTTATTGGATACTGGTTCTGAACTGACTCTGATTCCAGGAGATCCCAAGAAACACTGGCCCTCCAGTTAAAGTAGGAGCTTATGAAGGTCAGGTGAGTAGTGGAGTTTGGACTGAACTCCCACTCATAGGCCCAATGGATCCCTAAGCTCACCCTGTAGTTAATTGCCCCAGTCCCAGAATGTATAACTGGGATAGATATACTTAGACGTTGGTAGAATTCTCACATTAGTTCTCTGATCTGTAGAGTGAGGGCTGTTATGGTTGGAAATGGAAGCCCTTAGGGTTGCCTTTGCCAAGGAAAATAGTGAAGCAAAAACAGTATCACATCCCTAGAGGAACTGCAGAAATTAGTGCCACCATTAAGGACTGCAGGGGTAGTGGTTCCCCCCACATCTTCCTTTAACTCTATGGAGAGGACAGATGGGGCCATGAAGAATGACAGTTAACTATTGAAAACTCAATCCAATAACTAATTTCAGTTGCTAATTTCAGTAACAGATGTGGTATTTTTACTTGAGCAGATGAATGCATCTCCTGGTGCATAGTATACAGCTATTGACCCAGAAAAATTCCATTTTCTCAATACCTGATCATAAGGACCACCAGAAGCAGTTTGCTTTCAGTTAGCAAGGCCAGCAGTGAACCTTTACAGTTTGACCTCAAGGAGGTAATTAACTCTCCAGCCCTGTGTCTTAACTTAGTTAAAAGGAATTTTTGTTGTTTTTGTTTTATTTGTTAGGTTTTTTCTTTTTTTATTATAAAGAAAATTATTTTATATGTCAATCCCAGGTCCCTCTCCCTCCCCTCCTCCCCTGTCCCCCTGTTTTGTTTTTTAAGACAGGGTTTCTTTGTATAGCCCTGACTATTCTTACTGGCCTCCTGTTAGATTTTTGTTTAAATTAGAAATAAAAGAAAAGGAGGAAGAAGATGAGACATATTAACCAGTTTATTAAAGGCCCAGCAGAGTGGAGAGACTAAAAAAGAAGAGAAACAGGATTAATGGCTGACCACCATGGCTGGTCGCCATTGAGAGAGTTCGAGTAGGTGGAAGCAGAGAGAGGAGTAGAGAGAAGAGAAGAGAGGAGAGGAGGGGAGGGGAGGGGAGAAAAGAGGAGGGGAGGGGAGGAGAGAGGAAGAGAGGAGAGGAGAAGAGAAGAGAAGAGAAGAGAAGAGAAGAGAAGAGAAGAGAAGAGAAGAGAAGAGAACATAAATGGGCAGGGGTCTGTCTTTTAAAGGGGTCCTTTGCACCTGCGTACAGACTTAGTTCCCATGGAACCCTGGGACAGGATTCTGCCAGGTAACGGGCAGGCCAGCATAATGGACAGGCTCCAAAGCTACACAGAGAAACCTTGTCTCGAACCCCCCCCCCAAAAAAAACAACAAACAAAAACAAACAAACAAACAAAAACAAATTTTACTTCCAGAGAGTGTGGTGCTCCTGCCAGGAGACACTACAAACACTTCATTGAACTAGAAACTCAGACTGCCCCGTCAGATGTTCTGTGTTGCATGAGTCATTCAAAGGAGTCACCCCAGAATGGAAATTGAGGCTCTCTGGAAGCAGGGAGAAACAGCTCCTATGAACTGAACCACAACCCTCCTTTCAGAAGCATATTTATTGATTTACACAAAGGCTGTGTTTGGAGCACAAGTTTCTCAAACCAAAATCCCTTTAATCTCTTCTATACATTCTCAAAAGGAAAGCATCACCCTGCAACCTTTAGTCCTTATTGGGTACTGTCTGAAGTACCCAATAATTCAAGACCTCCAAGTGTGCTGGATAGTCTTGTGAGCAGAGTCATGTAATAGATGGAAAACTCCATCAGAAAAACAACTCAAAATCATAGAAAACAATCAGTTTGTTGGAGCCCAAATGTTATTTCTCAGAAATATGCTTGACCCAGCCAAGAATTCTAGGAGTTCAGAACTCCTATTATCTTTCAGATGCCTGCTGATTACCTCTGGGTGTCTGGCCTCGGTGGAGAATGGCTACTAGTTTGTGTAACAAAAGACCTAGGCCCTGGGCAAGCCTTTGCCCACCCTGAGGGCTAGTGAGACATCTTGCCTGAAGGCTGTTGAGACATGCCATTATGGAGTGTCTCTAGGATTAAAGGAAATATTTGATATCAGCTCTATACATGATAATAGATGTCTTCTGCCAGTACCCCTGCTTTTAGAAAGCTATTTAAGATGATGCTGGAATAAACCATGATCTCCAGTATTGACTGAGAGCCCTCCTGAGGTAACTAGATGTCTGTCTCATCCTTAATGTCATCAGATAGCTAGGCTTTCCCTCATCCACACTTCCTCACTCAGGATCGGAACCGGGGCTGTTCGGCTGGTTCCGATCACAGTCCCAAAGACATCAGTCCAGAATAGATGGCCCCTGCAGCATAGGACTGATACAGGCCGGACTCTGGCAACTCTTCTCTACAAGGTCTGGGTACCTTCAACAAACACTAATACATTGAACTGTTACCCTAGATACAGTGAGAAACAACTCTTCCATTCTAAATGTTTACCCTAGACACAATGTTTCTACTAGATTTCCACTATGGCCACTTTGAGCTACTGTGGTGATATCTTGTTTATATTTTAACAAATAAAGCTTATCTAAAGATCTGAGGGCGAAGCTAGCCACTAGCTAATCATAGAGGTCTGGAGGTCTGAAGAGATAGACAGGAAGTGAGATTGCTGGGAAGAGAGAGGAAGTATTAAGGCAAGAGGAGACAGAAGCTCAGTCTCCTTTTGGCTGGGAAGTTGAGAGGGAGAGGGAGCCAGCTGTTTGAAAAAATGCCCACGGGATTGTGCAGAAGAAGCACTGTGGCAGAAGCTGCATGAAGGCAGAGCTGGACTAGGGCAGGTAAGTCCTGTAGTGTGAAGGGACCAGCTCCCCATTTCGGCAGCCATAACAGCCGAACATGTGCTTGCCCTGACGTTGTCTTGATCTGACATTGTCAGATATAACATGAGTTCTAATAGGTCTTAATAATAAAAGCACAGAGTCAAATATTGGGGGGTGAAAGCTGAAAGATCAGAGAAGCAGAGCAGCCAGCCACTACAGCTCTTACCTCTATGAAATCCTCAGACTGAAAAGAGACCAAGTTCCTGTCTCATCCCACCTATATTCCTCTCTCAGCCAAGCCATTTCACTTCCTGTCTGTCTGTACAAATCTCCAGACCTCTATGGTTGGCTAGTGGCCAGCTCCACCCTTTGATCTTTGGGCAAGCTTTATTTGTTAGAGTATAAACAAGATGTCACCATAAGCTACTAAAGCCAATAGATTAAGAAAGTCATAACAGTATTAGGAGGTGTGATTGATCCAGATTACCATGGGGATATTGGATTGTCTAGAATGTAGGAGATCCTTTAGGGCATCTCTTGGTGCTACCATGGTTTGTGATTAAAGTCCATAGAAAATTACAACAACCTAATCCAGGCAGGATGGCAAATGGCACAGACCACTCTCAGGAGTGAAGGTATAGGTTACCCCTCCATAAAAACAGCCAAGACCTACTAAGGTTCTTGTCAAGGGTGGAGGAAATACAGAATGGGTAGCAGAGGAAGGTAGCTATAAATATTAGATAAGTCCATGTGACCAGAAACTGGGAATATAATTAATATGAGTGTTTTTGTTGTATTTTGTTGTTAAGAGTGTCCTTATCCAGATATTTGTGTTTTCTTTCTTCCATCTCTTTATTATGTAATATAACATCAATTAAGAGAATATCAGTGATTAATTATGGTGCTATCTTTCTTGCACAAATAAAGCCTGTCTGGGGGTCAGAGTATGGAAGTTGCCACTAGCTAACCATAGAGGTCTGGAGGTCTGTACAGACAGGCAGGAAGAGATGTAGCTGAGCAGTAACAGGATATATGCAGGGACAAACAGGAAATCTCTCTCTTCTCTGCTGAGATGCTTAGGAGGTAAGGGGTGCTTGGCTTGCTCCTTCTCTCTGATCTCTCAGCATTTCCCTCTATATCTGACTCTGGCCTTTTATTATCTAGACCAACTAAAAACTCCTTTTACTGTTAATGTAAGGTTAAAAAGAGCCAAAGAAAGAACACCCTGCCCCTGACTTGACCCCCAAGGCCAGGGCTAAAGAAAGAACAGCCTCACCCTGACTTGACCCCAGGACCAAGGCTTGAAATCCAACCTACCCCTGAGCACAGAATCCCACCAATCCCTGAGATCCCTGAAAATGAAATCCCACCAATCCCTGAGCTTGCCCCAGAATTAGGCTACAAAACCCCACCAATACCAAGCCCCTCTGGAAAAGTTCCACCCTCCCCACCCCCAAGAAACCCTATATAAACTCAGTACCCTGTTCAGTTTGCTGCTGCTTCTCATCCTAGAGGCAGCCACCCTCCTGGATTTTTTTTTTTCCTCAATAAATCTCTTGAGTGAGGTTTGTTGTGTGGTGTGACCCTTTTGACTGAGTGGAGCCTAGCTGTAACAACTTGTGCCAGAACCAGAGCCTGAGAAGAACTGTAATGTAATACTTTTGAAGGGACCAGCTCCCCTTTCATAGCAGCCGAACACGTGCTTGTATGACCTTGTCCTGGACACTAGAAAGTCAGATGCCTGCCTTGTGACAAGGAACCAATCAGAAGTTAGCTAGTGGCCCTATGCTTTACAACTCTGGGTGTACAAGCACACAGCAATGACGCAAAGCATAGCAACCACCCTGGGAGGGCCTATGGGCCATAACAACCAGTTGACCAATCAACACAGGGCAAGCCCTCCAAGGCTGGAGGCACACCAATAGTGAGCCTGTGCGTACCCCTAGACACTCCCCTTACGCTGCCCTACAAGATCAGTACGCAGCGGGTTCAGCTGTCTTTTGCTAGCCATCCGCCATGGCGGGTGGGTGAAAGACCCGAACTAACATGGGGTTAGCTCGTTAAATTACAATAAAGCCTCATGCAGTTTGCAACAAGCTCTCGAATCTGCCTGGTGATTGGGGTGACCGCAGTCTCTTTAATTGTTCGGTTTGCCCGTTCTACCTGACCTGAACTTTGGGAGCGATATGCACAATGTAATTTCCAATTGATCCCCAATGTTTTGGCCACCAGCTGACTTACCTGGGAGACAAAGGCAGGTCCGTTGTCGGACCCTATTACCTTAGGCAGTCCGAACCTCGGGAAGATCTCTTCAAGAATCTTCTTGACCACCACCTGGGCGGTCTCATGCTTAGAGGAAAAGCCTCAGTCCATCCTGAAAAGGTGTCTATAAAAACCAGGAGGTACCTGTTCCCAAAGCTACCAGGTCTGATTTCGGTGAAATCAACTTCGCAGTTGGTCCCTGGACGTTCTCCTCTTACCCTGGTTCCCTCAGGCAACTTGAACCGTCCTGTATTCACCTTTGCACAGGGGCACAGGTGCTGGTGATCTGTTGGATGAGAGCATTGGGGTTGTGGATATAGTAGGTTTGTTCTTCTCGTTGTAGAAGGGCTTTTAGCTTTTTGTGCCCGAGGTGGGTCCATCGATGTAGTTGTGACAAAAGTTCCTTAGCGGCCCCCTGTGGCAACAGAATTTTTCCTTGGTAGCTCCAGACGTTTGCCTCCTGATCATAGTTGGCCCCCAGATTTTGAACTGTTTCTAAGTCGCTGTCCGTGTATTCGAATCCTTGGCATGGGGTTGGATCAGAGGTCTTTAGGGAGAGGACTTGTGGCCCCAAGGCTGCTTTTCTGGCCTCTTCATCGGCCATTCGGTTCCCTCTAGCCACTGGGTCATTTCCCTTCTGGTGTCCGGGGCAGTGTATAATGCTCAATCTTCGTGGCAGAGAAAGAGCCTGCAAGAGCTCTAGGATCTCAGTCTTATTTTTAATGTCCTTTCCTGCTGAAGTTAAAAGTCCCCGTCTCCGATAAATTTCTCCATGTACATGGGCTGTAGCGAAGGCATAGCGGCTGTCTGTATAGATTTGACTCTACGACCTTCAGCCATTTTGAGTGCTTGGGTCAGGGCAATCAGCTCTGCTCTCTGGGCTGAGGTTCCTGGCGGCAAGGCACTGGCCCATATTGTAGTCTGCCCGTCCACCACCGCCGCCCCTGCCTTTCGTATACCGTCTTGCAGAAAACTGCTCCCGTCTGTGAACCAGGTGTGCTCGGCTCCTTGTAGCGGTTGATCCATCAGGTCTTCCCGGGCTCCGCAGGTCTCGGCCAGGATCAGGCGGCAGTCATGGGGCAGAGCAGTTTCGGCATCCGCATCCGGAAGGAGGGTGGCCGGGTTTAAGGATGTTGCTGCCCCGAATCGCAGTCTGTCTGGGTTGAGGAGCAGAGCCTGGTAATGTGTCATTCGTGCATTCGAAAGCCATCGATCAGGGGGTTGTCGGACCACTGCCTCAATCGCATGTGGGGCTATCACTGTGAGTTGCTGACCCAGAGTCAATCTGTCCGCGTCCTTGGTCAGAACCGCCACAGCAGCCACCATCCGGAGGCAGGGGGGCCAGCCCATGGCCACATTGTCCAATTTCTTAGAGAAGTATGCTACAGGTCTCTTCCAGGGTCCGAGCTGTTGTGTTAAGACCCCTTTTGCCATCCCAGCCTTTTCGTCCACATAAAGGGTGAAAGGCTTGTTTATGTTGGGGAGGCTTAGTGCAGGGGCAGACAGTAAGGCCTTTTTGATGCCATCAAAGGCCTTCTGATGCTCCTCTGTCCATGAAAAAGGGGTGTTAGCCTTAGTCAGAGGATACAGTGGGGCTGCCAGCTCCGCGAAACCTGGGATCTAGAGACGGCAGAACCCTGCGCTGCCCAGGAATTCCCAAACTTCCCGGGAGCTCTTGGGTGGTGGAATCAGGGCTACATCTTGCTTACGGCTTTCTGTTAGCCATCTCTGGCCACCCTGGAGCCGGTATCCTAAGTAGGCGACCTGTTCCCTGCAAAGTTGGGCTTTCTTTGCTGAAGCTCTGTACCCCAGTTCCCCCAGCTTTTGCAGTAAAGCCCCGGTACCTTGGAGGTACCTGTGGCGGATTCCACTGCCAGGAGGAGGTCATCTACGTATTGAAGCAGGATCAGGTTAGGGTTATGGATCCGGAAGTCTGCTAGGTCTTGGTGTAAGGCCTCATCGAAGAGAGTTGGTGAGTTTTTGAACCCCTGGGGGAGCCGTGTCCAAGTGAGCTGGCCAGAAAACCCAGTCTCCGGGTCCTTCCATTCAAACGCGAACATGGGCTGGCTCTGGGGACTCAGTCTGAGGCAAAAGAATGCATCCTTAAGATCTAGCACCGTGTACCAGATGTGGCTCGGAGGCAACATGCTCAGCAAGTTATAAGGATTGGGCACTGTCGGATGGATGTCCTCAGTTCTCCGGTTGACCTCCCGAAGGTCTTGAACGGGCCTGTACTCTCCCGTACCTGGTTTCTTTATGGGGAGAAGGGGGGTATTCCAAGGGCTGTGACAGGGCCTAAGGATGCCTTGTTGTAATAGTCTATTAATGTGTGGCCTGATTCCTTCCCGGGCCTCTTGGCTCAAAGGATATTGTTTAATGGCCGCTGGAGTGGCTGAGGGCTTGAGGTTGATAATTAAAGGAGGCTGTTTTTTTGCCAACCCCATGCCTGCTGTTTCTGCCCAGGCTTGGGGATATTTTTCTAACCAGCTAGACTCCATGGTTGGCGAGGGGGGTAAGGGATCCTCTAGAAGTCTATATTCATCCTCGAGCCTTAAGGTCAGTACCTGGAGGGGTTGTCCCCCCTCTCCTGTGATGGTGGCACCCTTCTGATGGAAGTGAATGTGGGCTCCCACTTTAGAGAGGAGGTCTCTCCCTAATAAGGGGTAAGGACATTCGGGCACCAGCAAGAAGGAGTGAGTCACGTGTCCAGTGCTCAGGTGCACATTACGTTCAGTTGTCCATCGATGTAGCTTTCCTCCGGTGGCACCCTGGACCCAGGCTGTCCGGGTGCTCAGGGGTCCCTGGGTCTGAGTCAGGACTGAGTGCTGAGCTCCCGTGTCTACCAAGAAAGTTACGGGTTGCCCCCCGACGTTAAGAGTTACCCGGGGCTCAGGGGGAGGCACCTGGCCCTGACTGTCCTAATCTCCCTTTTCCAGAGGGAGAATGGGGGTGGGCTTCCGCCTTGGATTCTTCGGGCAATGTTTGACCCAATGTCCTTTTTCCTTGCAATAAGCACACTGGTTTCTCTCCACTCTTGTTCTCCTTTTGTCTCCCAGGTTCCCTGTCTGACCTGGTCTATGTTCTGATCCCTGAACTACAGTGGCCAAAATTTTAGCTAGCTCTTGGTTTCGCTTTTTGTCTCTTACATTTTCCCTGTCCTCCTGTAACTTTTGTAATCTTTCTTCCTTTTCTTCGGGAGTCTCTCTCATATTGAAAATCTTTTCTGCTTCCTTTACTAAGTCTCGAAGGGTGTACCCCTGTAGCCCCTCAAGGCGCTGTAGTTTTGTGCGTATGTCAGGCGCCGATTGTCCAATGAATGACATGATTATATCTGCTTCCCTATCCTGAGCCTGGGGGTCAAAGGGTGTATACATTCTGTAGGCTTCCATCAAACGCTCTAGAAACCCTGCGGGGGTCTCTTCCAAGCCCTGAACTACCGCACGTACCTTGGCCAAATTTGTGGGGCGCCTTCCTGCCCCTTTGAGACCCGCCAACAGAGTCTGGCGATAAAGACGGTGACGCTCCCTACCGGCTGCTGTGTTGATGTCCCAGTCTGTCGGTCTGATCAAGGGAAAGACTTCATCTATTTCATTTGGGAGCTGGGTGGGTCTGCCATCTGGCCCCTGGACGTTCTTCCGGGCTTCTAGGAGTACCCGTTGTCTCTCCTCGGTTGTGAGGAGAGTCTGTAACAACTGTTGGCAATCATCCCAGGTGGGCTGGTGGGTGATGAGGATAGATTCAATAAGACCTGTCAAGGCCTGGGGGTCCTGTGAAAAGGGGGGGTTATGTGCCTTCCAATTATAAAGGTCCGCAGAGGAGAAAGGCCAGTATTGGTAACGCCCCTCCCCCATCGACCGGAGGGGAAAAGCCTGGGAGATTCCAGAGCTGTCAGGCCCCTCCAGTGTTCTGTCTCTTCGAGATCGAAGTCGGGTGGACGGTGGCGATGGGTCCCCAGGGTCTCTGGTAGTAGAGCTCGGTGGTGGTGGGGGCTCTGGTCAGGTGCTGGGAGCTGGGATGCTGCCTGCTCAGCATTAGGGTAAGGAGGAGGGGAGTCCAGGAGGAGGAGATCCTCCTGTGTATCGGGCAAGACGGCAGGGGCTTTGGGCCTAGGGTTGGGAGATCGGGGCTCTGTCAAGGGGAGCAGGGAAGAAGTCGAAGGGGGTGCAGAAGGAGTAGGGATAAGTGGAGCAGGCGAAGGCAGAGGTGTTGGGCGGGGGCCCAAAAGATGGGGTGGGAGGAAGGGCCTGACCCAGGGAGGAGGATCACGGCTCAAGCTCTCCCAGGTGACAATATAGGGTACCTGGTCGGGGTAGCCCCAAGGTCCTGGCTGGAAAACACGAGTTTTGACCTGTAAGATAGTAGTGAGGTCAAAGGTACCGTCTCTCGGCCAGCCTGTATTGAGAGCATGCCATTCCGAGAAACAGAGAGTCCACCACTTTTTCTTCCGGATCTCTACTGATTCCTTGCGTGCTCGGCTCAAAACATCCTGCCAGTGACCTAAAGTCAAATTTAAGGGGGTAGTTAGTTGCTGACCCATGGGGAGAAGCAGAGATTGACACGAATAACAAGCACACTGGAACGAAATACAACAGACAGGACGGACCGCAGTAGACAGTTGGCGCCAAACAAGTTACAAAGCGGGAGGGAGGCAAAGTCCGGGGTGTCCGCTTCCCCAGAGAAATGAGACTTCGTCTCTTCTCCCTCCTCCAAATGGCCCTCAGACTCTCGTCTGGGCCGAACCAAAAGCTAATCAACCAAAAAACAAGTTACAAAGCGGGAGGGAAGCAAAGTCCGGGGCGGCCGCTTCCCCAGAGAAATGAGACCTCGTCTCTTCTCCCTCCTCCAAATGGCCCTCAGACTCTCGTCTGGGCCGAACCAAAACTCCTTACAAGACACAAAGACACAGAGACACAGAGACACATACACACAAATACATAGACTGTCTTACCTCCAACTGGCTGTGAAATTGAGTCTGGGGGGTGTCCTGATCTCGGTGGAACCTCCAAATGAAAGACCCTCGGACCGAGGAGTCTCTACAAATCGGACGATCCCCCCAAAAACACTCAATGCCCAGTCCAGCTGATGCAAAAACAAGAGGTAAGTTTATTATGGGACGTTTGCGCAAACGGGCTTCCCAGTCCGACAGACAAAGAAAAGCCCTGTTCCTCTAAAGCAGGCTCCTTTTATAGGAGAAAAAAAACATAGGCTTTTAGGGGTTTGGGTACGTGACCAGAGTCACAGATCCTTTGGAGATCTCTTATCTTTGGGGCCGGATGGTCTCCTGGCTCAGTGGGATAGTCTGTTTTTATCTTCATGACCCTAGGGCAGGGTGGCCCTCTAGGAATTTTTGGTATTCAGTTAGGTTGTCTTGTGGCCTTGTAAGGGAGTTATTTCTGCCAGCTAAGAAATTCCAGGGGCTTGGGTCATTGTGACCTTGGTTAGGTTTTAAGTCAGGTCTCCCTGTTCTTAGGGTGAGAGGATTGTTTTTCTTCTTAGTTATTTCTTTGTTAATTCTAAAGTCCTTTACTTTGACTTTCTTAAGGTATGTGTGGATCATTTGTTTCTGCTGGCTTCTGCTACCCATTATATTTGGTTCCAAGTTCTAGAGTCTATCTCTTCAGCCACTTCTCTCCACCTGCTCTAACCATCCATCTTTCCTTGCCTACTAGGCAAATATTCTTTCTGACTCTTCGAGCCTTCTACAGTCTCTGGGGCCCCACCACGTGGGCAACTCTCTAGTTACTAAGACACTTACTTGTTCCTCTCCCTCTTTTGGAACCCTCCTGTTTCCTTGCCCCCTCCCCCTTGGAGCTGCCTGCTAAGTCCAGCAGCTTCCTTAAGTTGTTCTTGCCTCTGCAACCTTGTCCCTCTGTCGCTCTACTCTGTCTTGGAAATCTCACAGCTTTTCTATGCCCTCCTGAGCTTTTCTCCTCTCTTAGTTCACACTTGGAGCTTCTAAAACTCCCTTCCTTCCTCTCTTCCTCCACAGACTCAGATTTTATTTAAGCCTTGCTCTGTTACTATAAATAGCTTGGCTTCAGTGCAATTCAATGGCCAAAATTGGCATGCTCAATTTTCAATGGTGGCAACTTCTGCCACTACACAAACAAACTTGCTCTCTCCTCCTCTATTTCTTCCTATCTACACGTGTCTGGAGTACTTCTTACCTATGGATGTTTATCATCCAAAAGAGACCCTCCCCTCTAATCAACAGCCTGGCTAATAGGGCTGGAAAATTGCTCTATAGCAGGCTGTCAAATGCTGATCCAGGGAGGCTGGAGAGATGGCTCAGCAGTTAAGAGCACTGACTGTTCTTCCAGGGGACCTGGGCTCAATTCCCAACACCCACATGGCAGCTCACAACTGTCTGTAACTCCACTTCCAGGGTCTGACATACAGACAGGGAAAACACCAATCAAATTTTTTAAAAAGTCTGATCCAATTCCCTATAACTCCCTTATTCACCTGTGAGTTCGAAGCCAGCCTGATCTCCAAAGCAAGTTCCAGGGCAGCCAGGACTGACACACAGAGAAACCCTGTCTTGAAAAGCAAAACAGAAAGTCACGTAGGTGGTATTAGTTTTAAAAGGACATGGAAGGAAAATGAAACTTGGCACTGTGTGGCAGGACTGAGGTTCCTAAAGAGAGCCCAGGAGAGACTATTGGTGGAAACCAGCCCAAGCAATGAGAGTCTAAGAAAGTGTATAAAGGTCTGAGGATGTGGACAACTTAAGAAAGTTCTGAAGGTATAAGAAAGTGATTTAAGGTAATGAAAAAATGTTTCAGATTTTCTCCCATCTATGCTATTGCTATATTAAGGTTTCAAAGGTTTAATAAACCTATACTCAGTGGTTCAACCAGACCATTACTGTGGTGGGGTCTGGAGACTGCTCACTAGCAGGTTGCCAAAAGGAGACACTTGTCCCTGTAACGCCTAAATCAACTTCCTAAACACCTTTCCCCTTGCTTGCTTTCTCTATGATCAAACTAGAGATTACTCTGGTCTTTGGCCAGAGACTTCTGGAGGCTGCCCTTATTGGTCCCTTAGGACAATTGCTGTGTATTCAGGAAGGTGGTCTCTTTTTCTGCAGAATGTGGGCTCTTTTATATCGTAATTAAGGACCCATGGCAGCCCAGATGGGAGACAGGGGTCATTGGTAAACTTTACTATAGCATTTTTCATAGCTATCCAATGAAACTACCGAGGGTACACGCCCCATTCTCTCAATCCCTAGGTATAGACACGGTAGAAGTGGTCCAACATTCATCAAAGATTCTTACCCCCCTAACATCTTCCATATTGGATGACACTGATTCTACCTCTATGCTCATGGTCACTCCATCTCTTGTTTCAGACCTTAACCTCCACATATCAGCTACTAAATAACACCCTGCCTGGCTGCTTTGGAGAATGCTGGTAGTGTGTCCCTCCCTGGTCAAACTCACGACCACCATTCCTGACCTGACCTATTGGACTATTAGACTCCCTCACTTGCTGCTCATTAACTGCTCTGAGCTGGAGGGCTGTGGCAGAGGTGCCAGCGCTTCAAGCTGCTTTGTGACCCTGAGCATCAATCTTTCAAATCCGTTCTTCATGTGCAGGGTTTCTCCCCTTCGATCCTCCCTTCTAGCGGAGTCCTCTGCATCCATCTGCTTGGCTGGTGGTGCTTGGCTGGTGTTGTTCTTTTGCACCAATGTTAGGATAAAGCTGGAAGGGGGTCCTGCGTGGGGGACCGTGGCGGATTCCATGGCAGGCAAGGGTGACCGAGGTGGGTGGGGTGGGGGTGGGGACAAGCCAGGCAGACAGAGCTTGAGTGAGAAGTTTTATTAGAAAGGGGAGGGAAGGGGATGGAAAGAGAAAAGAGATAAAGAGACACGGAGGACAGGAGAGAAGAAGGAAACAGGAGCAGAAAGAGAGGAGAGCAGAGAGAGCAGAAAGAACAGTAAGAGAGCAGGTATCTGTCTTTTAAAGGGTCCTTTACACTTGCCTGCAGAGTAATACTCATGGAACCCTGGGCTGACCATGGTACTGCCTGAGTGCATTCTGCCAGGTGACAGGGGCAGGCCAGCATAATGTCTGAGTCCTTACAACTGGTACTTGATCAGACATGTCACTGAGTCCTTCCTGGGACCCTGGGGTGGACGAGGGAGGCCTTTCCTGGAACTGATAGGCGAAAGAAGGAAGCCTGGCCACTCAACTGGACTGAGGAAGACACGGGGCCTCTGGGAGATTTTGAGAGGCATGGTCAGGTTCAGAGCCCCTGGTTCCCCCCTTCCTTGACTACTTGGAAAGAAGTTTTCCCCCAGTATCGTGTCTCACATCTCTGCAGATGGATGCAGAGGACTCCGCTAGAAGGGAGGATAGAAGGGGAGAAACCCAGTGTTCTAGGACCTGCGAACCCTGCCTATGAGATGGACGCTCTGCATTCTAGGCCAGGATTTAGACGGCTAGAGACAACACTTGCAGGGTCCCTGTACTCTCTCCTTACAGGAAGTGCAAGGCTGAGGCCAGTGGGCGGGGCTCGAGTGTAGCTCACCAGGCAGTGGGAGGGCGTGGGAGGGGCGTGGATGGGTGGGACTCAAGCTTTGCTAGGCCCCAGAGACCAGGAGCGCAACCGCAACCGCGCTAGCTTTGCCTGGTTCCACCCTGTGTAGGGTCGTAGTGAGCCACAGGGAGTCGCCCAGTTCCTGTTTTCCTAGTTGGAAGAGTTCCTCCCTCCGTCCTAACGCCGGTCAGCCCCAAGGGAGTGATTCTGTACCTCCAAAGACAGTCTCGCCCTACTCTGCCCCACCCGGCTCGCACCACATCCCACCGCAGTCGCTGAGGAGGAGTGAGTCCTGGAGTCAGCACAAGTGGGCCAAAGTTCAGGTGCGTGTCTCAACCCCAGCCTCCTGGAATTGAATCCCTTCTTGGACCTGCAGGGTTTGCATCTGGACTTAGGTCTGCGAAACAGTTATGTCCGGCTTGAGCTGGATGCTAGTGAGGTGGGAAGTGGAGAGCTGGGTAGGGAAACTCAGGTCTCAGAGGGCGAAAGAGAGAAAGGATTTGCAGAAACAATGGAGTATGTAGAACCCTAACTCCCAGGACCCGAGGCCTGGGAACTTTCTCCGATTTCAGGTCCACCACACTCTCTGTGACCTGTAGCGTCATCACGTCTTCCCATAACCTTTGGCGGTGGAAAACCACCAGGCACGAGATTTTTGAAGGGAAGATGCAGAAGTGCCTTCTGCTGTATCCTACAGAGCCTAGACTCCACCTCCCCCAGGGGGCCAGGAATTGTTTTCAGAAAAATTCCAGGAACTGAGGTCACGGGGAATAATTTCTGATCCTAGTCTGATCCTAGATGGCCCTTTACTCACTTTTGCTGATGATGGGACAGAGCCTACCCTACATACAGACCAATGCCTGGGGGAGACATCCTAGTGTCACTGGGCACTGAGGCATTGTTCCCCAGTGAGCCCGAGGTCAGCTGAAGGAGGAAATTAATTGAAGCATTTCTTTGCAGGAGTTTCCGAGACCTCAAAACAGGGAGGCTGCAAGTCAGACAGACCTGGGAGGGAAGTACCTGGTTGGCCAAGGTTCTAGGGGTCTCTAAAGCTTCTTGTTCAGCACCCAGTGATGGCCCGCCGAAGACTGGCCCTGGGCCTAGCATTCTGCCTGCTTGCTAGCACAAGTCTCTGGTTCCTGTGGTGAGTTGCCTTTTTGAGTTTCCTCACTGCCCTTCACAGCACTCCTCCCTGTCTCTGAATGTCATCCCTAAGCCTCGATACTCATACAGTTTCCTAGGTCCCATCAACCTCTCAAGTCTCAGGATCCTCCAGCCCCAGCTAGACTTTTATGTTTTGCCTTGAGTTAGCTTCCTAGCCTTTAACTTACCATGTTTTCTGCCTAGACTGTCCTTCAAACCATGTTGATAAGGAACACTGTGCGTGGTCCTGAAGTCACCCCGTTGGCCTTGTGGGGAGCTACTGGCACTGCATGCCTCCTTATTGTTTATGTGTGGGACCTGGCATCAAGGACATAGCCATGCCATAAGTGAATAGCCATATGAACAAAAAGACAAGTACACACTAGGCCCTGTGCTAGATACAGGTGTTGTCGTTTATAGTCAACAACCCTAGAGTGACAGGGCTTCTTCCCAAATGCTCCATTGGAAGGTCTTTGCTCCTGATAAAGTGCACCAAGATATCCTCTAAGGCGGAGTAGCATTAATAGGTACTTTTTCTGTCTAGGGGATATGTCGAGGACCTGCTGCTGGTCTCATACTTGCCTTATTACCTCCCCTGCCCAGCGTTGTTGTAAGTATGAGGCTAGAGGATTGGGGGGCAGTGTGGGCTGACCATATTTGGAGAGACAGGAAAGCTTTTATGATGACATTGTTTGAGGGCTTATGGTTCTGAGAAGTGCCACAGCTGCCACAGACATACAGTGACCCTGAAATTTCAGCCTTCAAGTATCCTGCTGCCCTCAGCATGCTTTGGCTTTAGACCAAAAGCATGAGCTATGGGTCTTGCTAATTGCTTGCCGTGCCTGTTAGATGGGATGGTAGAGATACCTTTCCTGGGCTGCTGCACCTGAGTAGCCTGGCGTCTTGGTACATAGAAGGTGGTCAGTAAACAGCCCTGGTAGGAAGGGACCTCTTGCTCCATTTTGTGTGGGTGCAGGGAACTGAGTGGCTTTAGCCTTCCCTACTTGGTGAAACTGTTTGACAGCTGAAAATGAAAAGATAGGCCTCGTGTTGAGGCTAAAGAAAAATTAAGCATCTGAACTGTAAAGCTATTTGATAACACACATGTATTTTTTTTTAAGAGAACTAGGCTTTATTGATCTTAAATGTACAAAACCAAAATTGCCAACTGAACGTGAGGATTAAAAATTATTTTAAACATTAGGTTTAAAAGTTGACTCTGGGGATCAGGGAGGTGGTTCAGTCTAACAGAACCCTGGTTCAATTCTCAGCTTCCCACATCTAGGAGATGAGATTCTAGATTCTGCATGCTCATGCTGCAGACTCCATAAACAAACAATTCAAATGTTTAACTCTGGCTGAGACTGCCCAGGACCAGGTCCCAGGTGTCCTTACTCAAACCCCAAGAAGCCTGGAGTTCCCACTGTAGCTGGAATTAACTATCCCCACCTAATGCCTGGACAGTGAGTGAACACTCAGGTCTAGAAAAGCAACTGAAGACTTTTCAGAGACAGGGGTCTGGGAGTGGTGCTCCCAGGAGATAACACACATTTTATTTATTTATTCATTGGGGTTTTTAGCATTTTTTTTTTTTTTTGGTTTTTTGAGACAGGGTTTCTCTTTGGAGTCTATCCTGGCACTCGCTCTGGAGACCAGGCTGGCCTCAAACTCACAGAGATCCACCTGCCTCTGCCTCCCGAGTGCTGGGATTAAAAGCTTGGGCCACCACCACCGACTTTGTTTTCTTTTTTAAGACAGGTTTTCTCTTTGTAGTCCTAGCTGTCCTGGATCTTACTCAGTAGACCAGGCTGGCCTCAAACTCAGAGATTCACCTGCCTCTCCCTCCTGAGTGCTGAGATTAAAGGCACAAGCCACCACTGCTTAGCTATTATTATTTTTTAATATGTATGGGTGTTCTGCCTGCATGTGTGTCTATATACGATGTGCTTGATGCCCTCAGAGGCCAAATGAGGATATCAGATCCCCTGGAACTGGAGTTGCAGGTGGTTATAAACCACCATGTAGATACTGGGAATTGAACCCAGGTCCTCTGAAAGAGCAGCCAGTTCTCTTAACCGTTGAGCCATCTCTCCAATTCCTGTACATGGTCTTATGTAGATAGAGTGTCTGTCTTAATCACTGTTCTGATGCTGTGAAGATACCATGACTCAGACAACTCTTAGAAAAGGAAGTATGAAATTGGGGGCTTGCTTACAGTTTCAGAAGTTGGTCCATTATCATAATAGTTGGGAGCTTGGGGGGCTGGAGAGATGGCTCAGAGGTTAAGAGCACTGACTGCTCTTCCTGAGGTCCTGAGTTCAATTCCCAGCAATCACATGGTGGCTCACAATCATCTGTTATGAGATCTGGTGCCCTCTTTTGGTGTGCAGATATACATGGAGGCAGAATGTTGTATACATAATAAATAAATAAAATCTTTAAAAAAAATAGTTGGGAGCTTGGCAGAACACAAGTAGATGTGGTGCTAAGAGTTCTACATCCTGATCTGCAGGAAGAGAGATTGAGTTTGGCATGGGATTTTGAAACCTCAAAGCCCACTCCCACTGGCACACTTCTTCCAACAAGGCCACACCTATACCTATACCCAATAGAGACCACTCTTATTCAAATTACCACCCTGTCCTACTTAGATTTCTATCTATTACTGTAATAAAACATCACAACTAGCCATGGTGGTGGTGCACACCTTTAATCCCAGCACTCAGGAGGCAGAGGCAGGTGAATCTCTGTGAGTTCGAGGCCAGCTTCGTCTACAAAGCAAGTTCCAGGACAGCCAGAGCTACACAGAGAAACCCTGTCTCAAAAACCAAAACCAAGCCAGACCAAAACAAAGCATCATTACCAAAAAGCAGCTTGGGGCAAAAAAAATTTATTGGCTTACATGTCCCCATCATAGCCCATTATGAAAGGGAAGGCAGGAACCTGGAGTCAGGAACTGAAACAAGCCATGGAGGAACTTGTTTACTGGCTTGTTCCTCATAGCTTGCTCAGCTTGTTCTCTCTCTCTCTCTCTCTTTCTCTCTCTCTCTCTCTCTCTCTCTCTCTCTCTCTCTCTCTCTCTCTCTCTCTCATTTCTTTCTTTCTTTTTGTTTTTGAGGCTTTCTCTGTGTAGCCCTGGCTGGCTTTGAATTTAGAGACCCACCTGCCTCTGCCTCCCAAGTGATGGAATTAAAGACATGAGCCACCACTGCTCAGCCTGTTTTCTTATACCATCCAGGACCTTCTGCCCAGCGATTGATCAGTAATTAATCAGGAAAAAGGCCCCCGATAGACTTACCTATAGATCAATCTGATTGAGGAATTCTGCAGCTGAGGTTCCCTGTCCCAAGATCACCTAGATTGTGTCAAGTTGACCAGAAAACTAAGCACATTGGCCCTGAAATCTATACATATGAGGATGACTTTGAGCTCCCAATTTTCTTTTCTTTACTTCTGGTTGCTGGGATCACCGGCATGTGCTAACATGCCAAGCTCATCTGTACTTTCATTTTATTGCCTTTAGGCACTTAGAGATACGAAGTTCTTTTTTGACAAGTGTGCTCGGCTAAGGCCAACCCCCTTGGCCTCCTATATGGTACACAGGTTCCCTTCCCCTGAACTACACTCTCAGCCTCAGCTTCTGTATTCTTCTGTGTCATTCCCCAATGGAGCCAGAGCATGTCTGGACTTGTAGGAAAATGAAATCACTGTCAGGCCGCACAGAATGCTGCGTCCTGGTGTAGCATCCTCTTCCTGATTCTAACCTCCTCCTCAGAAACCCTTTATTTTCTGAGCAGGGACATAGTAAATGGAGTTTAAAGAATGGAAATCATGAAGAGCAGATACTATGCAAGTTCACTCAAGAATATTGCAAGAATCTTTCTGGAATAAGCACTTTGATGCCAGTGAGAATGTAAGAGAGATGCCTCCAGGGGCATCTCCGCAGCCAGAACAGTCCCTGAAAGCCTCTGCTCCCAGACCCAGTTTGTATTCTCATTGTAGACTCTGAAACTGCAAGGTGGGGCAGGCAAGCAGGCAGGATTTTTTTTTGGGGGGGGGCGTTCAAGACAGGGTTTCTCTGTGGCTTTGGAGGCTGTCCTGGAACTAGCACTTGTATAACAGGCTGGTCTCGAACTCACAGAGATCCACCTGCCTCTGCCTCCTGAGTGCTGGGATTAAAGTTGTGTGCCATCACCGTCCAGCAAGAAAACATTCTTGACACAAGTGATAGTGATGGTTTTGCAACCATTCCAGTGAACTGTGCACTTATTGAATAATGATTGAAATAGGGCCAGTGAGAGGGCTCAATAAAGAAAGTGCTTTCCTTGCAAGTTTGTCCTCCAGAAAGTGTAAAAACAATGGGTGTGGTGGCGTGTACTCCTTTATAGTTCCCATATCGAGGAGGTGGCGACAGGTAGATCTCTAGGGCTTGCTGCTACCATCCTAACCTTTTGGGTAAGTTCCAAGCCAGCGAGAGACCCTCTCTCAAAGAAAAGGTAAGGTGACCCTCTCTTGAGCCTGCATGCATCATCTCGGGTGTGTTTTATTTAAGAGCCTCTCTCTTAACCTTCATGTTCAAGCCTATATTAAAATGTCCTGAACAAATCCCACTCTTTTCTTTGTCACCAGCAACATGAAGCTGCAGTTCAGGCAGAAGTCATTCCAGCCCGTGACAAAGTAAGTATACCTTTTCTCCCTAGATTCTGGCCCCAGGAGTTGGGGCTGCCTTTCTTACACAGGCCCTTCTTGATTACAGGTTGCAGTACCCTCAGCCTATGCTGCTAGAACACAGGTAGGTATCAGGGAATGTCCTGGTAGTGGCAGGGAGGGGAGCCAGAGAGTTACAATGTGGCTAGAGGATGGTGGCAGTGCCTATAGTAAAGGGGCCTTGGGCCCCAGAGAGTCAGGGAGCTGAGCTCCATCTTTCACTAGCTGTGTGACCATAGGCAGTTGGCTGTCTGCTCTAAGCTTTACCTTTTGAGGAGATCATAATATTCCCTACTTTTCAGGAGGCTGGAACAGTAGACAGTGGTACTGTATCACATGCCTTGGATAGGGGCTTGTCCCCAGTGGCATATTCCATCACTTTATAGACACCCCCTGGTCTGTAGTGGGAGTGCTAGGACCCACTAAAATAGTGGTTCTCCACCTTTCTAATGCTGTGACCTTGTACTACAGTTCCTCATGCTGTGGTGACTCCAACCATAAAATTATTTTGTTGCTACTTCATAACTGTAATTTTGCTACTGTTAGGAATTATAATGTAAATATCTGATATACAGGATATCTAATATATAAAACCCCACCCCCACCCCAAAGGGGTCACAACCCACAAGTTGAGAACCACTGCTTTAGACACTGTCCATGCCAACTCTTAGACTTCCCAGCTTTAGCAGGAGATAGCTATTATCTCACTTTCACATGGGGAAACTGAAGGCCAGCAATAAGGCCAAGATGCTACCTAGGCTTCTAAACAGGAAGGCTCCCACAGCCTGAGCCTCCCCCATGCCAGGCCCACAGAGCTGCTGACGCTTACTCCCTGGTTGGCACCCATCATCTCCGAGGGAACCTTCAACCCAGAGCTGCTGCAGAATATGTACCAGCCATTGAACCTGACCATTGGAGTCACCGTGTTCGCCGTGGGGAAGTGAGTAGTGGATTACGCTGTGGTGGGTCTGGGCCTCCTTGAACCACTGGGGTTTCTAGTCAATGGAGAGGCCATCCTGGCCAAGTGCTGTGCAGTGCTGTGGCAGAGCTTTCTGATGTAAGGCCTCACCTGCTATGGAGAAGGAGGCATGACAAGCCCAGGTGAAGAATAGCAGAGTATGGGAAAAGACTTTATCCTCCCTATCTTTCCTGTCCCTCCCTGGCCTTCTCTTAGTTCACCTGGAAGTACTGGCCAGATGACAAATGGACCTCAGAGGTCAGGTAACCCCTGTCTTAGGGATGGAGCCATGTCATCCACTGTGCTATATGTCCCCAACATCTGGCATCCATCTTCCCTGGATTCTGTCTTCTGTTGGCTTCTCAGCCACTTTCATCCTCCTGGTGCTCAGTATTTGTGCCTATAAAATGGTCATGTTTCTAAGCAGATCATTAGTGTTAAGATCAAAGGTCATGGGCATACCTAACAGCACTGTCTGGCATTAGTAAATGCTCTTGCCTCTAACCCCGATGACTTCAGTTTGATCCCCAGAACCCACTCATGGTAGAAGGGGAGAACTGATTCCTGAATGTTGTTCTTTGACCTCCATAGGCACACTGTGGCATATATATATATATATATATATATATATATATATATATATTTATTTCCATTTTAAAGAAGCACAGTAGACACTGGGGAAGATAGTTCTGTTGGCAATTGCTTTCCATGCAAACACAAACATGGGTGTTCCATACCCAGCACCCACATAAAAAAGCCAGACCCCACAGCACATGCCTATAATCCCAGCCCCAGGGATATAGATAGGAACATCACTAAGGTTTGCTGCCCAGCCAGCATTGCCAGATGGGTGATTTATTAAGACCCTGTCTCGGCCGGGTGGTGGTGGCACACACCTTTAATCCCAGCAGAGGCAGACGGATCTCTGTGAGTTCGAGACCAGCCTGGTCTACAAGAGCTAGTTCCAGGACAGCTTCCAAAGCCACAGAGAAACCCTATCTCAAAAAACCAAAAAAAAAAAAAAAAAAAAAAAAGACCCTGTCTCAAAGAATAAGGTGGCAAGCAATGAAGGAAGATGTTAAACCTCTGGTACACATATGTGTGTACAGATACACATATAGGTACAGACACACAGACAATTAAGGATCTGCCTCAAATGGTTGTCACACTCTGACCAGAAGTGTCTCTCAGTATAGATTTTAGAATTTGTGTAGACTTTAACAATTACAAATCTTAACCCAGAACTCTGGAGTGGGGCTTTCAGATGAGGGGTGTTCAACTTTAATAAGGATTGTGGGAGTTTGACAGATGAGGACTGCCAGGAAAGACCTGAATGACTTCCTGAGGTGGGGAACTAGGATGTAGACTCCAGCACATGCTGGGGACCTGGGCAGTGATGGATAGCGGTGATTGATAGAGTTGTCATCCCCAGGTACACCTGCTTCATTCGGCCCTTCCTGGAGTCAGCTGAAAAGTTCTTTATGCGTGGGTACCAAGTACACTATTACCTCTTTACCCACAACCCTGCAGCCGTTCCCAGAGTCCTCCTGGGCCCCGGTCGCCTCCTCAGCATCATCCCCATCCAGGGTCACTCCCAGTGGGAGGAGATCTCCATGCGTCGGATGGAGACCATCAACAAACACATTGCCAATAGGGCCCACCAAGAGGTAGATTACCTCTTCTGTCTCGATGTGGATATGGTCTTCCATAACCCATGGGGCCCCGAGACTTTGGGGGATCTAGTGGCTGCCATTCACCCAGGTTATTTTGCTGTATCTCGCCAGCAATTCCCTTATGAACGCAGGCAACTTTCCGCTGCCTTTGTGGCAGACAATGAGGGGGACTTCTATTATGGTGGGGCAGTGTTTGGGGGACGAGTAGCCAGGGTGTATGAGTTTACCAGGGGCTGCCACATGGGCATCCTGGCAGACAAAGCCAATGGCATCATGGCAGCCTGGCAGGAGGAGAGCCACCTGAACCGCCACTTCATCTGGCACAAACCGTCTAAGGTGCTGTCCCCAGAGTACCTCTGGGATGACAGGAAGCCTCAGCCCCCAAGCCTGAAGCTGATCCGATTCTCCACAGTAGAAAAAGATAACAGCTGGCTGAGGAGCTGACAGTGGAGCTGAGACCCCACCCCACCCCAAAGCCCTGTCAAACCCCACCCATGCCAAGCCCAGCCCTGCCCACCTCAGTCTACTGGGGAAGTCCAGCCAGGAAAATGGGTAGAGATAAGGTGTAAACTACAAGGGACAGCACGAGTGGTTAGACAAGAAGGAGACCAGAGCTTCAAAAAAGACAGGGCCTGGCACGCCTCCTCACATCCACCCAAGGATTGGATGTGCCTTCCCAGGATAGGCCCTGGAATCCAGCCCTGCTCAAAGTGCCTAGAGGCCTGCTGCTACTCTCATTATGTACTGTTTTTTAGTTTTTTTTTTTTTTTTTTTTTAATCTGCAGTGTTGGGGATCAAACCCAGGGCCATGCACATTAAAAGGAAGTGCTCTGCCCCTGAGCCCCAGCCTGCTGCCTTGAATCTGCACTTTAATATCCTCATCCCAAGACCCATGTTGTTCTGCCAGCCGTGTGTGTTCTTCATTCAGGATCCCAGAGCTATCTCTGAATCGGACCTCACTCTCAGGGACTAGATGTCTCCTTGGTTACAGCGTTTGTGGTAGTGTTCAATAAAGATGATCAGGGTTTTACCTGCTCAGCGGACTGTTTTGCCAGTCGAGATAGTTCTGGGGGACACAAAAAGCCTGGATTTCAAACAGTTCATGTCAGGAGAGGGTTGATTAATGTTTTTTGTTTGTTTGTTTGTTTGTTTGTTTCTGGGAGACTGAGCCAAAGCTGGCTGATACCACAGACATTGCTCATTCCAGTTCTTGGGGGTCTAGGTGACATAGGGTCCTGTGGTCAGATATGCCACACCTAGAGGGCAGCAGTGCTTATCAGCTTTATTGTGCCTTCAGTCCCTGGACATATAGGAGGTATGCTCGTGGTCCCCTCTGTACTCATGGCCACTATGCTTGTGGGAGGCTACTGGTGGGTGTAGTGGGATAGATAGGCCAGGTTCAGAAGGTGTTCCCAGAGGAACCTCAAAAGCCCATGGAGGCCAGGCAGAGATGGAATTGGACATTGGTTGAGAGCTTGGTTACCTAATACTTCTTAGGCAACAGTATCATTTCCATGAAAGGAAGCATCATAGTGGGTTGGGGGTACACTGTGAAGTCATGCAGGTACCCCATAACTCACCCATCCCTGGCAAAACTGGAGGCTCATCCTTAGCCTGTTTTTCCACACCTTGTTGATCTGCCAAGCAGGGGTGGTCATAAGAGTAGGCAGGCAGAGAGTCTCCAGTACAAGGACACAGCCTGGCCAAAGAGACCCAGAGTTCAGAAGAACCCTCAGGGCTCTTCTGAGGAGGAGCTGGAATAGTCCCTAGCCTCTGTCTTTAGGAGGAAGCATCTGCCCGAGGCTGCCAGGCATCAGTGGTCCTGAAGCAGAATTGTGCTAAGAGGCAGGCCCTACCTTCAAGGGGTTGTTGCTCTTTGGAGCAGGAGGTTCTGGACATGGAGACCAGAGAAAGCCTCTGGAAAACTGAGACCCAAGGCAGCATTGATCAACAGGGGAGGAGATGGTACCTATATCTCTCCTAGCTTAGCTTTGTACCCATGTGTAGCCAGCTTGGTACTGCCTCTCCCAGGGCCAGCTGAGACCTTCACCTGGTTCCTAATGAGGGCATGGTCCCAGACACTAGCTAAAAGACTGACCCAACTTGTAGAAACAAATCACCATCTGTGTTGCTTTCTGGAAGAGGCAAAGGACTGGGGTGGGAGATGCTCCAGACAGGAGCCTGGCCTGCTGTCTCTGAAGGTGTCCAGGGACAACCCCAGCAAGGAGTCCTAGGCCTCTGTATGGAAGAATCAGATTTGAGGTTTGTGGAGTGATAGACACCACAGTTCCAGGACAAACTGAGGTTCTATGGGCCCAGAAGCTTTAAGATCACAGAGCATCCTCTTCAAGAAACAGGTGAGCAGGCCAGGCAGTGCTGGTGCACGCCTTTAATGCTGGCACTCATGAGGCAGAAGCCTTTAATGCTGGCACTCACGAGGCAGAAGCAGCCAGATCTCTGAGTTTGAGACCAGCCTGGTCTACAGAGCAAGTTTCAGGACAGCCAAGGTTACACAGAGAAACCCTGTCTCAAAAAACAAAAGAAGAAAAGAAACAGGGGAGCAGCTTGGTGATAGCTCAAGGTTAGGTGATAGCACAAAGACCTGAGTTCATTACCCACAACCCATTCATCTTAGTCAGGGTTACTATTACTGTGATGAAACACTGTGACTGAAGAAAGTTGGTAAAGAAAGGATTTATTTGGCATACACTCCTATATCACTGTTCATCATTGAAGGAAGTCAGGACAGGAACTCAACCAGGGCAGGAACCTGGAGACAGGAGTTGATACAGAGGCCATGGAGGAGTGCTGCTTACTGGCTGTGGTGGTTTGAAGTAAAATGGTCCCCACAGGCACTATTAGGAGGTGTGGCCTTGTTAGAGGAGATGGGCTTTGAGGTCTCATATATGCTCAAGCCATGCTCAGTGTGACACACAGTCTACTTCCTGTTGCCTGCATATCAACATGTAGCAGCTCCTTTTCCAGCACCACGTCTACCTGCACACTGCCATGGTCCCCAACACTGATGATAATGGACAAAACCTCTGAAAATGTAAGCCACTTCAGTTAAATGTTTTTCTTTTATAAGAGTGCTTTGGTCATGGTGTCTCATCACAGCAATAGAAACCCTAACCAAGACACTTACCTCCTCATGGCTTTCTCAGACTACTTGCTTATAGAACCAAGGACCAGCCAGGTGTTGGTGGTGCACACCTTTAATCCCAGCACTTGGGAGGCAGAGAAAGGTGGAACTCTGTGAGTTTGAGACCAGCCTGGTCTACAAGAGCTAGTTCCAGGACAGCCTCCAAAGCCACAGAAAAACCTTGTCTCGAAAAACAAACAAACAAACAGGACCACCAGCTCAGGGATGGCCCTATTCACAATGGGCTGAGCCCTCCCGCATTGTTCACTAATTAAGAAAATGCCATACAGGCTTACCTACAACCCAATCTTATGCAAGTATTTTTTTTTTTAAGATTTTATTTATTTATTACATAGACAGTCTTCTGCCTGCAGGCCAGCAGAGGGCACCAGATCTCATTCAAGGTGGTTGTGAGCCACCATGTGGTTGCCAGGAATTGAACTCAGGTCCTCTGGAAGAGCAGTCAGTGCTCTTAACCGCTGAGCCATCTCTCCAGCCCCATGCAAGTATTTTTTTAAACTGAGGTTCCCTCCTCTCAAGTGATCATGTCGAGTTGATATAAAACTATCTAGCACGCCATGTTTTGCTTTGTTTATAAAAACAAGAAAAAGCTGGCCCATTACCCTGGCTGGCAAGGCCATTTCATTAAACCAATAACATTTCTGACTGAATTCTAATTACTTAGCCTTATACCCAAATATAAGTGTGGCTCTCACCCCCACGGAAGCAACTTCTTCTGCACAGTGGCTGAAGAGCATCACAGAAAGCCACAACTGGTGAAAGTGCAGAGAACTGACCACGGTGCCCAGCCCCAGCTGATAGATCTAAAACACAGCCTCTACACCCAACGCATAGGGAACATCACAAAAGAGGACGTGGAAACACTGGAAGAGCCAGAAGCCTGGGACAGGATATGGGTCTATGTCTGTTTCGAGATAGTATCTTTTACGTTGGTCAGGGAAGCAGCACCCAGAAAAATCTCAACAATATTGTTGCCTAAACAAGACCTAAAAAAATAACACCACCCATGACGTGCCAACATGGATAGGGGAATTCTCACAGGCTTCACCCCTAGAAAGAGAACTATAGGTAATTGATGGTTGCTGGGGGTAGGGCGAACCAGTCTTCTTCGGGCACAAACTCCCTGATAAGGTAGCCAATCTGAGAGATTAGCAATATTAAATGAACTCAGCAGATTGTATTTATAAACTGTGTGTCTCTGTGTGTAACAAGTATAATGAAAGATTAAGCCATGGCTTTGAGGAGTGGGATGGACATGTGAGATGGAAGAAGTGTGTGTGGGGGGGAAATAATGTCAATACAGCACTCATGTGAAATGCCCCAAAAGTGAATTTTAAAAAGCTAGGAGTGGTCAAACACATTTCTAATCCTAGCTCAGAGGAGCTGGAGACCGTCAGCACTCTGGAACCCACTGGCTATTCAGCCTAGCCTAATTGGCAAGCTGCAGGCCAGTAAAAGAAACTGGAGTGCATTGAGGCAGGTGCTTGGGGTCCATGCTGGAGTAACAGTGCCATTTAACCCCTCCAGCCATAATCTCTACAATGCCTTGGCTGTAAGGAGACTTCCTGGACAAGGCTCTGGACCTCTACCCTGCAGTAACCCTCAACTGCTGGCCGAAATCATTGGGCACTTCCAAGTCCTAGCTCCTCAGAGTTCCCAATCACACTTCCTTGGTTCCTATACAGCACGGTTTTGGGGGCCTGATGACCTTGGTTTAAAACCAAAGTTGGGCCTCACCATAACCTGTGACAGGTAGGGTCATGGGTGACTGCTGAAATCCTGTTTCTTTCATTGAAAGTTGGCTAGTGGGTTGGAGAGATGGCTCAGAGGTTGAGAGCACTGGCTACTTTTCCAGAGGACCCATGTTCAATCCTTAACACCCACATGGCAGCTCACTACTGCTTTGAATTCTAGTTCCAGGGGATCAGACACCCTCTTCTGGCTTCCTCCAGCACTGCACACACAGCCAGAAATGTATCATACACATAAAAAATAGTAAAATTAAAAAAGAGATAAAAGTGGACTGGTGATTGCCTCTGTAAGTGTGTTTTAAAATAATACAGGGATATGGAGGGCTGATGCAGAAGATGCCCTGGCTGGGGAGAGCCCAACACAGGATGGACCAATGAGTGATGCTTTTAAGTCTCCCAGGCACAGTTGGATGTGGTCACCAAGGCTGATTAGCTGTGATTGTCAGTGCCACTGCTCATTATAAATGGGGCTTTTCGTTTAAATATTGTATCTATTTTGTGACAGGGTCTGACTGGCATGAAACTCCCTATGTAGACTATGATGGCCTTGAACTTAGAGAGATCTGCCTGCCTCTGCCTCCCCAGAGCTGGAATTTAAAGTGTGCGTGCCTACATCCAGCAAGATTTATTTTACTAATGTGTATGAGTCTGTGCGTCTGTCTGAATGTACGCTGGTGCCTATGGAGGCCAGAAGAGTGTGAGAGTCCCGGCATGGGTGCTGGAAACAGAACTCGGGTTCTCTGGAAGAACAAGAAGCATTCTTAACAGCTGAACCATTTCTCCAACTCCTAAAATGTGGCTTAATCCTGAGTGCCCTAGGGGTCCTTAGTAGCAGTGACTCCCCACACCCCTTACACCTGCTCATCCCCAGGTACAAGAACCTCCTTTAAGGCTCCCTCCTAACCCCCACACAAGCGAGGGACAACCTGGAAGGGACGAGATTAGAGAGATGGAGGTCCGAGGGGACATGACCTTCCTGCCTGTCTCAGAGTCTACTGACACCAGCCACCCACCAAGCTGAATCCTGCAGGTGGCGTAGGGGGTACCTGGGTGACAAAGTGTCCAGGCACTCCATGTCCACTCAGCACCCGTAACAGTGTTTCTAAACCCTACTGGGATGGGAGTACTGCGTAGGCTACTGGGCTGTGGGACACCAGAGACCAGTTCAGAGGAGAACAGGGTACGGGGCGCGTGCGCGCGGCGAGGCGGGGTCACGTGTGCGCGCGCCGGCCGGCCGGCACCGCGTACGCGCCAGGCCGACCTCCCTGCGCCCTAGTCCATTCGCGTGCGCCCCGCGGAAGACAGGCTGAGCGCGTCTCCGAGCTCGCGCGCCTTGGCCCGCCCCTCGCACCTGCGGGCGGGCTGGGCGGGGCAGGGGCGGGGTTGCGCTGTCCCCGCCCACCCGTCCCGAGCCCCGGGAGCTCCGGCGGAACCGAGCAGCGAGGCCTCAACGGCCGGGAGCACGGCGAGGCGAGGCGCAGCTCAGACAATGGGAGCGGCATTGGCGAGGGCCGCGGAGCCCCGGGCCTGGCGGGGACCGGAGGCCGCGCCATGAGCTCCGCAGCCGGACGCCCCGCTGCGCCGCGCGCGGGCCGAGGCGAGCGGCCTTTGCGAGCCCTGGGCCGCGCCCTGAGGCTGGCGATGATCTGCCGAGGCTGAGGATGATGGTAGATTGCCAGGTGAGTCGACGTGGGGCCCTGCAGCTGTGGGTGTGGACGAGGCCCTCACACACCCGGAGAGCGCGCGGGGCCGCGTCCACGCAGGGTGTGCGCTTAAGCTGTTCTGTGTCCAAACCTGTCTTAGTACAATCGGGAAACTGAGGTCTGGAAAGAGGCACACCAGGTGGGCGGAGACCAGGGGAGAAGGGAAGGCTTTCAGCCTCTTGGGTCAGGGCTCAACCTTAGCGTGGGGTTTGCTTTGGGAATGAGAGTCTCCTGAGGTCCTGGGGAACACTGGCCACCCCCTCCATGTGGAGCCCACCCAGGCAGGAACGTACACCCCTACTCACTCTAGAATGATCCTACAGACTTCCTAGGTTTCAGAGGAGGGCGGGACAGTGAAGAGGTGGTGAGATGGAAGAAGAGGCAAGAGGCAGCTCTGTCTTGGGGCTGAGGCGTCCAGTCTCCTAGCAACATTGGGGGTGCCCATTGTATGGGAGGCGCTGATGGACAGAACGATGCTAAGATTCCCAGGGTCTGCTTGACAGAGGCCATCCTCAGACCAGTCTGGAGGGCAGGGAGGAGGTCCTTAGTGTGGAGGGGGCTGCAGAGAAGACCTCAGTTTCCTCCTTTGCAGATTGGGGTGCTTGGTTTTTGTGATCCCTCAGGATCCTACGGGCTGTGGAGTATCTGTTGGCTTTGGTTCTCCTTCAGTGACCCATTACCCATAAAGGTTCTAGGAAAATGTCTTCCCCCTGGTGGACTTGCTGAGCAGAGAGCAAGCAGCCTGAGGGTTTGAGCGACTTTAAGGCCCGAGTAATGCAGAGGGCCGCAAAAATCTAGACCATTCATCCAAGGTCCAAGGACAAGACCACCCTCATTGGAGTATTCGGTCCTTATTTGGAATTGGGGTCAAGTTATTGCCTAGATTGAAAGAGGAGGCCTCCTGAATGAGCCAGAGCCCCAGAGCCATCAGGGAGAAAGAGGGACGAAGTGAGGCGTCTGAGGTCTTTGTGGTAACTCTTGGAACCTACAGGTCCCGTTCCTTGGCCCAACTGGGGCCTGGGAGACCTGCTACCTTGACAACACACAAACAAAAGGTTGTGTTTTGTTTTCTGGGTTTCTTGCCTGGGACTGTAGTGCTGGTTCTGGCCACCGGGGGCAGCAGTGTCAGTGTCCTCAATGGAGTAACTAGGGTCTGGGGACACTTCCCAGAGTCACTCTGGGGGTGTTGTCTATTCACCCTTCCAGGCCTCTCCATCACTAGCATCTCTGTCTTCAGGGTGAGCTGAGGGTAAGGTCTCCAGCTTCCTTGTGTCTTTTCACTTAGTGCCTTGCATGCCTGAACTCCGACCAGTGGTTGCCTTGCTCCTCCTGGGTGTGGCTCTTAAAGTGATGGCTGTAGGCCCTGCCCTCTGGGAACTCCTAAGTATGTAAGAGGAGAAGCAGAGGTTCTGCTTATCCTCCAAGGTGTGACAGCCTGCCCCTAACGCACAACTAACAGCCCCCAGACCTTGGTAATAATCCGTTTGGTTTTGGGTTACTGGACCCAGGCTGGTTCAGCTGGAAAAAGCGACCTCGGAATTCATTCTAATGTGATTGGCAGAATGCAGTAGGGCCTTAGGCTTTAGTTCCATTTTGGTCACAAGAGCCATGGGCCTTTTTGCCATGTGGGCCTGCCTTTCTGTAGGATAGCCCCACAACATCAGAGCCTGCTTCCTTAGAGTCGAGTTGGGAAGATGGAGGACCAGGAGGAAGCACAAGAGAAAGCCAATGGGACAGAAGTCACTTTCTAAACAGAATATTGGTAGTGACCTTGAAGTCCCACTATTTGTTGCTTGGAGGCATTAGATGTCTACCTGATATCTAGGCGGAGCAGAAAACTTAACATGCAAGCCACTGGGAGGTTTATGCCAGAAAGGCATTATCTCATTTGCTTACTTGTCAACCACCCAGTGTGCAGACTGGGAAATGAGACTGTCCTTAGAACTCTGCCCCAGAAGCAGGCTTGTTCGGTTTTGTATTCCTTGCCATTTCCCATTGCCGCCCATAATTTGTCTACCTCTTCAGTTTGTACTTTAGTCACAGACGATGACATCAACCCCCAAGTGTTGAGGGTGTCATCATATATATATATATATATATATATATATATATATATATATATATATATGTGTGTGTTCAAGTAGATGCCAGAATGAGCCCCTATTGTGCTCATGGGGAGACCAGACTGGCCCTGAGAGGCACAGTGGCTACCCCAGGAAAACACAAGGGTGACCCACATGGCCTTTAGCTTCAAAGTCTAGAGATGCAGAAACACAGAGGTTGGTTGTCCAGCATCGGGGTGGCTATGAGCATCAGGAAGCTCCTACCTTCACCTGCCATTACTTCCCCTGTTTCCCACCGGCCCCTTCCACACATGCACTGTGGTCACTTCATTCTTTTTTCTTTCCATTTTCATGTATGTGTGTTATGCATGTATGTGGATCTGTGTATTTTGTTTGTTTGTTTGTTTTTGAGACAGGATCTCTCTACATAGCCCTGGCTATCCTGGAACTCACTATGTTTGTTTGTGTGTAGGCTTGTGTGTGTGGTAGGTGCTGTTTTCCTTGAGGCAGGGTCTCAATTACTAGGGCTGGTCTTTGCTCTGGAGACCCCATCTCCACCTTTAGAGGCTAGATTTATAGGCAGGGAGCCATGCCCATCAGACATTTGCCTGGGTCCTGGGGATCCAAACCCAGTCCTGGCACTTGAACCTCTAAGCCATCTCTCCAGCTTCTGACTTTGATGGGCATCTGAACTCGGTGAAGTCGCAGAGGTGGGGATCCATTCATCCATTTGCTTGTACCCCTCTTAGGCAAGGCCACACCAGAGAAGACAGGAGTAGTTCAGAAAGCAGTCTTCTGGGAGGTGTCCCGAAGGCAGGTGGCAGAGAGGGTAGGTGTGTGATGGTGACGAGAAGGGTGACAGGCCTGGTATGTTGTGTCCTGCGGCTGCTCTAACAGATACCACATACTAGATGACCCTGCGCAACAGAAACCTGACCTCATGGTTCTAGAGACCGGAAGCTTTCAATCAAGGCACCACTGAGTCTTCTCCTAAGGCTCAAGGAGAGCCTCCTTCTTGCCTCTTTAGCTTCTGGCATGGCTGTAGTCCTTAGCTTTAGATTCTCCTAAACATGTCACTCCAAGCCCTCTGCCTTCACAGGGCTGCCTCTGTGTGTCTACTGCCTAGGTGTCACCATTTTTGTAAGGATATTGGGTTAGGATGGGCCCTGACCTTAACCTATCCATCCCAGTTTAACCTCATGTTGACTGTATCTACAGGATCCACCATCTTTTGGAAGGACAAAGTTTACCTGTGATGAGGGCATAGTGAAGGCCAGATTCCCTCAGGTATTAGGGGAGCAGCTAGATGTGGTAAAGGAAGGCTTGGGGCATGAGGGTTAGAGGCTACCAGTGGTGGCACCAGCAGGTGGCGCTGTGACTTCTGGTGTCCAGAAGTTCAGCACTTCCGTCCAACATTGTATTGCATTGCATTGCACTGCACTGAGTTTCCACAAAGGGCCCACCTGGTTGCCAGGAAACAAAAGCAAACTGTAAAAAGATCAGAAGTCATATCATTGGTGACACACACTGAAGGAAACCAGAGTCAGACCATGCAGGCAGCAGTATATTGCTGGCAGCTGTTGAGGAGGACACCTGTGCTCACCTGCCCCTATACACACCTTCCGGCCAGGACTTTGCTTTCCCTTCTTCCCCAGCAAGTTGCTCTGGCCTAGCTGAGGTTTCCACACAGCTCTCCTGTTACCACAGGCCTCAAGACCCAGGTCTGGAAGACTTCAGAAAGTAGCCTTAGGGAAAGGTGATGCTGCCCATACAGTGCATGACTGGAAGGTCCCTTGCCTCAGCAATTTCCCTGTCCCAAAGGAGGTATGGTTACCCAGCTTGCCCTGCTGCCCCTGGTCTCCTTAAATGCCCTGTGGTATGCAGGGTGGTTAGGAAAATGTGGAACGGACTCCAGTCAAAATTGGTGAGGTGGGGCAGAGTGTCTGGAGTGAAGGCCATTTCTCACTGTCACCCTTTACCCACACCACCCCTCCCCCCATGAATGCTGCTGGGTACAGTCTCAGCCCTGAGCTCATAGTAAGTGGACCACTGACCCAGTCAGTTAACAAAGCAGTTAACGGAGAGAACTGCATGCATGTGGCCTCAGGTGGAGAGCGCCTTAGCTTGTTAGTGAACAGGCCATAACACAGGGCAGGAGCATGGGGCCAGCAGCTGGTGTGATGGGAGAGGGTGTGACTGAGGGCTCAGCTCCAGTTCTGACATCCAAAAGTCTGTGAGTGAGGGTCCCATGCCAGGAAGGGACTGTGCTCTTCGGGGTGGTGCTGGGAGCCCTGACAGCCCTTACACCATTGTTCTCCTGACTGCACTGTAGCAGCTCAGAGCTCTTTGAGGGAAAGGGTCTACTGGTATGGGAACAACCCCTAGCTCCTCAATGGCAAGCCCCAGGTGACACTCCTTTACAGACAAGGCAGGGAGGGGCCAGGCGCCAGGGCTGGGGTGGAGAATGCCTTCCAATTACACTGGGCTTCCAGTGGTCAGAGCCCTGGCAGGGCAGGAAGGCCCTGAGGTGGTGATTAGCAGGAATGGAGATGTAAACAAACCTAAACAGTTTTTTCATCCCTTTAACTCTAGTGAGGGCCTCAAATCTGCTTTCTGTGTTTTGCTGGGGTTCTTGGGTTTTGAGCCTCAAAAGAATACTCTCTCAGAGGGTCATTGTGGTCTACTCCTATAATCCCAGCTGAGGCAGAATTATGAGTTCAAGGTCATCTTGAGTTACACTGTGAGATTCATGCCTCAAAACAAATAAATAGAAAAATAAGTAAATAATAATCCCTGAGGAGTCTTTTCTTAGAGGTATGGATAGTTGGCTTTCTAGTGGGTATGGTGGGTTTGGGGGAGCCTCCAGGTCCCCTTACAGGTATCTAAGCCAGCCTGAGGTGGTAGAGATGAACGATTGTGGCATTCCCCCTAAAAATGACAAGCCTTTGAAGAAGAGAGAGTTCCCATGGCAACCTCGTTCAGTTGCTTGGCAACTGCAGTCCCCCAAAATACCTGCAGGAAGGCTCCCAGCTAGGGGCTTTCCCACTGCCTGTGTGTGGCCCTTAGTTCTGAGTTTGCATGGGTACCTCTCATGGTTGATCCACCCACACCCTCCACACAGAACCTAGCAGCCCTGACCCCCTGGATCCTTCCTGAGGGAAACCCCAGTCTACTCCCTCTTCCCAGCACCCCAAGCTGCAGCTGCTAAACATCAGGCCATCCCATAGCAACAGAGGCCATTTCCTGGATACCTGAGTGACAGCTAGGCAATGGTAGAATGTCAGATATTTAGAATCAGAGGTACAGTCAGTTGTAGCCTAGTGCCAGCCATACAGGAAGAGCATACACCCCTATATCTCTGAATTCCCTGGACCTGGGGCAAGGTGACACAGCAGGTGTGGCAGAGACCAAGAACCCACTGGAGCCCCTGAAATACAAGACTATGATTCTAAACCAACTAACTAGCCAGATGACCCCAGCATATTTGATGACCCCAGCATATTTCTCCTTACTGGCCTGTTTCTCCATCTGTGTCTCATCAGCCCCTTTGCCTATGAGCTCATTCTATACATAAACACTACCCTGTGAGTTAGGTCACATACTGAGGACTTACATGGGAAGTGAGAAGTCAGGCCCAGGGCCTCCACTTGCCTGAATCCATCTTGCTGACAGATTTCAGGGCTTCAGTTGAGGCTTTGGGTACACTGGCTGTGAGCTGGACCCCAGGCTTGAATCCCAGTTTGAGGCTTGGTACTGGATATCCTGAAATGATTTCGAAGCCAGTCTGTTTTTTGTTTGTATATTTTTTTGAGAAAGGTATGCCCATGTAGACCAGGCTGACCTTGAACTCATAGAGATGTGTCTGCCTCTTCCTCCTGAGTGCTGAGACTAAAGTCCTGTGCAACCATTCTTCAGAACCTATCTGTGTTTTGCAAGAAAGTTCCTACTCCTATCTTCCCTGCAAGGGGCTATGTGGCTATCTAGTCCCTTAGATGCTGTATTCAGCACTAGCCCTGTACTTGAAAAAGACTGCCCAAAGACACAGTCAGAGGAGAAGAGGCCAGCATAGCTGGAAAAGAGGAGGCCTCTGACCACCTGGAGTGGCCTTACAGCTTAGAGGAGAGGGCAGTATGGGGCTGGGTGGGTAGGGTAGACTTTAGAATGAGGTAGGTATGAGGACATGATTGATCTCCAGACTTTCTGGCTGAGTGTGACAGCAGTCAGTGAGATGTTAGTGACTCATTGCCCCAGGAGGGAGCCAGCCTTGCTCATTCTCCTACTGGATAACATTGGGCTACATACAGTGTCCTCTGACCTGAGCTATGCTAGCCTGATCTGTCAGACCAAAGGGGTGTGCACATCTTTTTTTTTTTTTTAAAGATTTTATTTATTTATTTATTATGTATACAACATTCTTCTTCCATGTATATCTGCACACCAGAAGAGGGCACCAGATCTCATAACAGATGGTTGTGAGCCACCATGTGGTTGCTGGGAATTGAACTCAGGACCTCTGGAAGAGCAGTCGGTGCTCTTAACCTCTGAGCCATCTCTCCAGCCCGGGTGTGGGCATCTTCAGAGTTGGGCGGTTCCTGTGGTATCATCTGCTGTATGCTGGACAAACTTGAGGGACAGAGGCAGGATTTGGGCAAGCTCTTGGTGGGTGTTTGGCCAAGGGGAGAGGCAAGAATGGGTAAACAATGACCAAGATTGCCCTAGTTCATGCCATCCAGCATGGAGGGAATGGAAACCAGAGCATGCAGCCCCAACCCACCACTGCTTGGGCACCCTACCTTCTGCACAGCTCTATCTCTTTCACCCTTCCCCTTACAGAGGCTTCTCACTGTCCCAGGGCTGGGTGAGAGGAATGGGTCCTCTCCAAGCTCTTCTCTTCGACCTGGGTTGGAACTTGCTGTCCTGGAGAGGGCAGACCCATTTCTATTGAGTGCCACCTGTGGTCCTTTATTACCAAGGGAGAGAGGGAGAGGTGAGCCTGTGCAGCCCACCTCTTTGGGATTCCATCCTGACCCTAGGAGACTTGTCCCAGGAGACTGGAGGTGGGTGAGACATCCCAGTAAAATTCAAACTGGGGGGGGGGTTGAAGTCTTGGGGCTGCCCCAGCCTGAACTGAATCCATTTCAAAGGAATTCCTGCCCCTTCCACCCATGCCTGGTTGAGGCCCAGCCCTGATTGCCTGCACCATCTCCTGTCCCCTGTGACAAGGAGAGGGGGGGTGGGTGCTAGCAGGTCTGGGTGGTCTGGAAGGCAGAAGGGAGGAAGAAGTTAGGTTGGTGGAAATTCTGGCTTGGACCTGAGCAGGCTCCTTAACCCCAAGCCTCTATGTCCTCCTCTGCACTCCTAGAGACGTGGAGTGTGTGTGAGGGCACTCCACCAGACACCACTCAAGTAGGCCTTCCAAAGTTACAGGGAGTGTCTGTCTCTAAACTGAAGGCGGATGGCTACTGGGTTCTCCAGAAGTGACTACCCTTGGAGCAGGCAACAGGTTGCTGAATTAACTCCACAGATTTTCCCAGACAGACCCTGAGAAGCTGAGTCTATTGTCTGAGCCATTTGAGGGGGCCTTGCTGTCATCCATTGCCTCCCCCAGGCCAGTTTCAGGCCTCTGAACATGCATGCTCCAAATTAAACCCTAACCTGGCTTGAAGCCCTGAAGGCCAGAGAAGTGGCAGCTGGAGGCTGGAGGGACACGTGTGCCCACTGGGAAGGGGATAAGACTCGTAATCTCAAAGTCTTTGAGATTCTGAGAATGTTTCCTTCCTAGCATCCAGGGTGGGGAAATCCCTTCACAGAGTACTTGCTTCACCCACTGCTCCCAACAACCCTACCAAGGAACAGGGGCTAGGCACAGAAGCCAGATGTAGGGTCTGAGGGAGTGAGCCACCAGGACACCCTCTCTTCTTGTGGGGAAGATGCTGTGCTTCCACGAGCTCTGGGCCTTTAAGATGGAGCAGCTGTATCTTTCACTGCCTTGTGGGGGGTGTGGATCAGTGTGTGCTGTGTGCACACGAGTGGCTGAGGGACATCCCCCTGCCCTCTGATGCCCAGGCCCACATTTGAGTAAATACAGGCCCTTATCATTGCTGTCCACCTGTGTGTGTCCCCAGACATGACAGACCTACAGGTGGCTGAAACAGTGCATATATGAAGGGACAAGTGGCTGTATGTGGGGTCCAGTGCTGAAGGGGAAGAGGAAAATACGTGCTCACATCCTAGCTGTGGGGTAGGGGATGTGAGCCTGTGCCCTCAGTTGCCCCAGTGTCCATTTTCTGATCTGTTCATATGCTGATAATCATTCTCAGATTACCCAGCAGTTCAGTGGCTGGAAAGTGCTCCACATAGTGCCTGGCATGCGTGTCATTCTTTTACCACATGGGGGCATGGAGACACAGGCAGCCCTAGCAGGCCCTGGCAGGAGGTGAGTGCCTGGCCCTTTGCTGTTCCCTTGTTAGGTTCCCAGATATAAACAGATGGACACAAAGTGTCTGAGAGTCCTGCCTTCAGGAAAGCACCAGTGCAGGAACAAAGTCTAAGGGTTGGTAGAGAGCCAGCAGGTAGCCAGAGGGTAGGACAAAGCAGTGCCATCAACCCCTGGTCTAGGGGAACTGCCTTGTGGGAAAAGTTCTGTGGGAAATAGGGCAGCAGGCACTAGCCCTGCCGACTCCCAGCAGGCAGCTGGAATCCTGAGTTCTCTTCAGGCCAGGGCAACTCGGGAGGTCCTTCTGAAAGGGCTTCCCAGCCCTGGGCTGCAGGCTGGTGGCAACTCTGGGCACGCAGTGTCCCTGGCACAGCAAACAGTCCCCCTGCACCACAAGGGCCCATTTGTCCTGACTCCTGTGGTTCCTGAACCCTGGATGACCATGGCCTGCTGGGCACAAGGGCCTGGCTGTGGGCTCCCCTCACCCAGAGCCTCTGCCTATCCCTTGGTGCGGGCTTCTCTACTCAGGCCAAACTGCACCAGAAAAACCTCTGCTTAGCTAGTGGCCAGAGATACTCTTCCCTAAAACTGCTTCTGGCCAGCCTGGAAAGAGGGAAGATCCCTGTGCCAAACCAGAGCTTACTTGGCATCCCAGGGCTGGCTGATTTCTGGGAAGCTCCCTGCTCTTGTTCTAAGGCAAGGTGTGCCTGCTTCCCAGAAAGCCTGGCTGCCATCTCTTCTACCTTCCTCTGCTGGTCTGCTATAGCCTTAGTGTTTCACTTCACTCTCCTCTGGGGAAAGATAACACCTCCACCCTCCATGGGAGCAGGTGGGTAGACAACGTGTTCCTCCTCCTCCATGAAGCTTTCCTGATCCTGAAGAGTTCTGAATAGTCAGGAACTTGAAAGCCCAGGAGCCATCAGATCACCTGTTCATGCAAGTACTCACGCATCTGCTGTGCCGCGTGCTGTGCCGGGGAGCAGAGCCCCAGCTTCCATCCCTTTCAGTTCCAGAAGGAGGGAAGGCTGCAGGTGTGTGCTGTGTTATGTAGGTGTGCATCCCTGTGTCTGCCAACACTTTGGGAAGTCTCTACCTTCAAGCACACTCTAGCTGTGGGTATAGATGAGTAATAGGACACTAGTAGCTGTAGTGCCCATGTAGCGTAGGACTCCCTGGCTTGTTGAAAATTGCAGTGGCTTCCTCTGTACCTGTTCTGTTTTTATTTCTTTGTTTCCCTATAGCATTTTTACTTTCTTTCTTTTCTCTCTCTCTCTCTCTCTCTCTTTTTTTTTTTTTGGTGTGTGTGTGTGTGTGTGTGTGTGTGTGTGTGTGTGTGTGTGTGTGTGTTTCGAGACAGGGTTTCTCTGTGTAGCTATGGAACCTATCCTGGCACTCACTCTGGAGACCAGGCTGGCCTCAAACTCCCAGAGATCCGCCTGCCTCTGCCTCCCGAGTGCTGGGATTAAAGGTATGTGCCACCAGTGCCCGGCACATTTTTACTTTCAAACATGTATTTTGCTCATAATGCTTTAAGGTTACAGGGGTAGGTGGATTTTGAGGGAAAGGAGAAATTTTAACTTTTTGTTTGTTTTGAAACAGGGTCTAGCCTCCAACCTAGTCTGGCCTCCAACTCTATATGTAGCCAAAGATGCCCTTGAATTCCTGATTCTCCTGTCCCCCAACTCCCAAGTGCTAGGATTATAGGTGTGCACCACCATATCCAGTTCATACATTGCTGAGGATAGAATCCAGGGCCTCATGTGTGCTGAACAGCACTCTACCAACTGAGCAATGTCCCCCAGCTCCAAAGGTGGGTTTATATCTGTTCTGTTTTCTGGTTTATCATCAGCTCTTGAACAGACACCCAGTAGGTGCCAGGAAACTTAATAAGGCCAATGTAGATGAGATGCTGTGTGGCCCAGGGCCCCTGAAGTCTTAGATGGCCAGACCTCACCACAGATCCTGCTGCCTTCCTAGTTAGGGAGAGAAACTGAAGCGGTTAGGAACTGTGGCACTGATCACCAAAGCCAAATTCAGGTTACATTTTGCAATGTAGGTGTCATACCTCTGAATTAGCAAAGATGCCTGGTTCTTCCCAGGGAAGACTGATCCTGGGCAGCGTTGGGGAACCATTTTTCTGAACAAGTGGGCCATGTGAGGCCCTGACCTAAGTGTTTGCACTGAATATTTATCTTGAACATACAGCCTGTCTGAGGCAGAGATTAGCTCTCTTTCTGGGCCAGGATCAACAAGGAAAAGAGACCTAAAAACCATCAGGTGGTTTGGAATTTTGTCCTGACCCAGCTCGAAGCTTCCACTTGGACCTTTCCAGTTGGACAGAGGCTACTTGCAGGGCATCCTGGTGGCAGACCCAGGGTGCAGGAGGCAGAGCTAGCCCTAGCTGCCATGGAGAGGAGCTTCAAGCTCTTGGGCCCAAAGCCAGTGGGAGTGGCCAGGGCAGGGCACAGATTCTCAGGGACCTCCCCTTCTTGGCAACCCGCATGACTGGTAGAAGGGCCAGCCAGCAGGCAGGCAGCCAGAGCAGGGGAGCCCTGCGGTGAGCCAGCCTCCCTAGGCTTTTCCTAGCTTCCCCACGCTGGGGCAGGTGTGGCCTGTGCTTGTGCTCCAGGCTTCCCCAGTCCAGAGCATAAGGCAACACCCCAGGGCTTGATGAAACTTCCCAGAAGTCACTTGGAGGCTCTAGTCTTTCAGAGATGCAGGAGCCCCTAAGATGCTCTCCTTGCCTACAGATGACATTGCAAAGACAAAGGCACCCTTGGCGTTTTAAGAAAGGCGGGAATTGTGGGAGGGGATGGCTGGGAGCACCAGTTATAGCCGGCAGCAGCATTGGATGACTCTCTGCTGCGTGGCTGTGAGGGAGCCTCTCTGCCTGGCACATTGTGGTGATTCAGTGGTATCTGCACTGGGTGGTTTTTGTAAATGAGGGCACCCTGAAATCACTGAACTGAACTGCTGCATGAGCAGAAAAGAGTCTCCCTTTGGACCTAACAGTTGTGATTCAGGCTAGTCATCAGCCAGGCTAGAGATGGTAGTGAGGGTAAATGGAAGTTAGAATCCCAACCCAGGCTTCATCCAAAGGACAGATCACCCCTCAGTGACACGAACCCTGAAGCCCTGAACCCTGCAGCCCTGCACCTGTCAGCGCCACCAGGCATAAATTTACCTTGATTCAAAGTAGAGGGAAGTGGGCAGCCCTGGGAACTGAACAGGTCTGAGCGTCCCCTGGGACTTGGTACTAATATGTTGTGTGACCTCAGGCAGATTGTTTGCTCTCCTTGGGCTTCCCTGTTTCCAGCTTTACAGTGGAGATAATGACTGTGGCTTCAGCAGTCTGGCCCAGGCTGGGTAGGAAATGTTTTGTGTTCACTGTGAGGTGCTAAAGGCAGGGCCTGGCTGGGGACCAGTGTGCTTCAGATCTACTCCCACCTCCAGACCCTCTATGGGTAAATGTTGTGTTTGGGCTGCAGGGTACAGATGTTGGCAGTACTACTGCCTCAGGGCCTTTTGATCAGAGCTGAGGGGTATACATATTTCCCCAACCCAAGGCCTATACTCTCCCTGGCCCCAGCAAAGCCAGTGCAGCATGAACCACAGGAACTTGTGTTGAATAGTTCCTGGTGTGGGGGGATGGGGGGAGGTTCCCTTCCTCCCCCACAGGACCCCAAGTGACAGGTCAGCAGGCAACAGGAAAAAAGAGGAGCAGAGCCAGGGCCCCAGTCAGCCTCCTGGACAGGATGTTGTACTGAGTAAACAGCTTCTGGAGGAGTCACCACTCAGCTGAGTCACAGCTCCTAGCGACAGCCATTAGCTGTTTATAAACAATGGACTCCTCAGGTCTTGTCCCCAATTGTGAAGGGTAGGAAGATACTCCCCCAGAGGTAGTATCCCCCGAGATGCTAGCACCTGGGCCAAATGCCACCACAGGCTTATGTGAGTGGTCAGGAGGTACCTTGTCCTGGGGCCACTGGTGTGTAGAACAGAGCAGATGACACGGGTGTCTTGGAGAGTGGGCATGAGCTGTGTACATACAGGTGTGCAGGCAAGGGTGGTGTGCTGTCCCTGTGGCAGGGGCTAAGGGGGCACTGCCTGTCCTTACATCCCCTAGAGACCACTTATGTGGCTCTGGAAGCTCCTGTGGCCATCCTCGTTCCAGGCAGTGACAGTGACAGTGGAAGTGTCACGTGGTTCCCCAGGGCCTGGAACAAAGGGCCTGCTCTCCAGGCCAGCCTGTGGAAGGGTGGGGCTGGGAGCATGTGGATGGGAGGAGGGGCAGGAGGCTTACTGGCTCCTCCTTTCCTTGTCACTGCTCCTGGAAGCCCAGCTTCAGGAGTGGCAGCTGGTCCTTCTGGTCCTGTTCTTTGACCTGGCTGTGACTCAGACCCTCCAGCCCTCTTGGCCAGCCCAGAGCTGCTGCCCCAGGCAGCCCTGCCCTGTGAAAATAGGAATAGCCCCAGGATCAAGCCCTGCAGCCCAAGCTAGAGGCTCCAGCATGGCCAGGAAATGGGGGTACTAGGTCTGGGATGCTGGAAGGAATGAAGGTGTTGGGCAATAGGAAGTGTGCATCAGAGGCAGCATTGTATCTTGTACAGGCCTGGTAGTCAGGAAGTCCATGTAAATGCTCATCCATCAAAGGCACCAGCACAATACCATTGCCCTGTTGGTCCCTTCCCACTCCCTCCACAGGCCTCTGTGAACACTGAACAGGTTCATATCATAGGAAACCCCCGCCTCACTGGTAAAACTGTACCAGCCAATACTGGTGGCAAGATGGGCAGTACAGGGGTGGGGGGCAACATGAAGGATAACCAAGCAAAGGGGATGGGCAAAAAACAGAAAGCCATGCTGGGAACTCCAGAAGAAGAGGACCAGAGCCTGGGTGAATCTTTACATCAGTGGCTATTTCAGAGTTATTGCTGGAGGCCCAGTTATAAGGCCATACTGAGTACTGAACAGACGCCAGACTGTCCTCTGAAGCTCCCTCTGCAGTATGGAGCCCAGCTATGGTACGAGGGTTGTCCAGGCATTGTCTGCTCACATCTGCTCTCTCATGTCCAACGCTACAGTGTCCCCAGGAGAATTAGTGCATCTTACACTGAGTGCTTAATGCCCCAAGCCGGCCCTTACCTAGCTCTTGTGTGTGGAGCAAAGTAGATGCCACAGGTATCCTGGGAGAGTGAGGAGCTGCCAAGGAGCCTAACAGAGTAGGTTTGCAGTACCTGTGATGTGGACCCATTTTACATATGAGAAAGTAAGACCCAAAGATGCTATTTCATGAGCTCACCCTTGGGCGCTGCTGTTCCTCAAAGGTCAGGGCTGACTGAGTGTCAGAATTTGCCAGAAGCCAGAGCTGACACCTGGCCTCCCAGGGGACAGTGACAAGGAGCAGGAAGTGTGCCTGGCACACAGCAATGAGGAGGCTGGAATTGGTGTCGTTGTATCACAGTGGTCTAAGAAACCTGCTCTGAATGCTGGGCTGCTGAGGACATGGGGAGGAGGTGGCTGAGGCCCTATGTAGAGCATTCCAGGCAGATGAGGACTTATGGGCCTCTTCTGGATGCGGCAGAAACCAACTAGTAGAAGGATTTTAGTGGAGAGATGTGAGTGGGGAAAGGGAGGCGTGGGCATGTCAGCGGCAGGGCCCCTGTGCCCTTTGGCCTTGGTTCTTACATGCCTGCCCAGTCTGGCCTGACTCCTCCCCCCAGAATACCCTTCTACATTCCCAGAGAACCCCCACCCCAAGGTCCCTGAAATCCTTTCTTCCATGAAGGAGCCCTCTGGGTTAGTTTAGGGTGAAGATCTTGAGGCTGGGGTATGGGGTAGGAGGGGCCAACAAGAGGTTGGATTCAAGTTTGAAAGTCTCTGTATATGCTTTGCCTTCTCCCATCACAAATGAGGAAACTGAAACTCAGAGACAAATGTGATGGGGGTGTGTGCCTGCAAGTCCTACAGGAGGCAGCACCAAGCAGGGACAGGAGCCAAAGCTTGACACCCCAGCCTCAAGGCTTTGAGCCAGCTAGCCAGTCAATCACACCAAGGCCATTGTTCAGAAGGCAGAGCTATGGTGCTGGTGGGGCTCATCCTGGATGCTGAGTCTTGGCCATCTCCACTGAGGATGGGCGTGCTTCTGGGGAAGCTGTAGATTGACTGGCCACCACCCTTGTTTCTGCCTCTGCAAGTGCTGGGTGCCTAGCCAGGGTCCCAGGAGGGTGAGGATGCAGCCTGGTCTCTTCCTGGCCTTCATGCTGGCATTGGTGGGCTTTGGGTCAGGTCTCTGAATGCAGATGGAAGCAGCTTGTGGGCTTGGACAATATGAGCCATCGAGACCTTGGGCAAGTCTCTTCCCTGGGTCCCAGTTCTTCTGTATTTCAGATGGATGTGTTGAACTTGTTTAGTGACTTACAGTGTTCATTTTGCAGTAAAACCTGGGGAAGGGTGGTGAGTGGTTCTCAAAGTCTAACGCACCAATTTTGCTGCTGCTCCTTTACAGACAGGGTGTCTTACCTTGTTCTTCTGTGGTCTCTTTCTGAAATACTGACAATGGCAGTGTTTGGTTTTCACTGCCCTACTTGATGACATGAATAGTTGACACACCTGGTTTAAAATTAAGTACTGTGCCTGGTGCGGCAGCACTTCCAATCCCAGCATTAGGAGTTCAAGGTCAGCCTGGGCTTCATAGGAAGTTAGAGGTCAGCCTGGACTATATGACGTCTGAAAAAAAAGTCCATATCAGGGCCAGAGGCACTATGAGTTTAGTAGTAGTCAGGAAAGGCTGTGTGTGTGTGTGTGTGTGTGTGTGTGTGTGTGTGTGTGTGTGTGTGTGTGTGTGAAGCCTTAGTTCCTGTCCCTGCTTGGTGCTGCCTCCTGCAGGACTTGCAGGCACATACCTGCACCTCACTTTGTCTCTAGGCTTCTGTTTTGAGTGAACAAGCAGGGCTTCCCTGCTGCCTCCCATAGACCTGGCTTGTGCTCACTTGGTGACTCTGCTTCTCACAGGGCTGCCTTGATTTACTGTGTAGACTTCCAGACTGCCAAGGGAGATCAGTGGAAATGAGATCTTGGGGGAGGGGGATTGGAGGAGAGAGCTGGGTCCACCCAAGGGGTGTGAGTTCAGGCTAGAGCTACTGGGCCAGCCCAGAACAGAGCCCTGGCCACTCATCCTTGCTTGCCCCATGGCCTGGTACAAGCGGGAATTCCTGGTCCTGCCTGTCACAGCAGCAGGTATGACAGCCATGCAGGTGACAGCAGGCCTTGGCACTCCTGGTGCTCAACTCCATTGGGGCAGGCAGGCAACAGACACACTATCCGAAAGCCTGCCAAAGAGCCCACTCCCCCACTGGGCTCCCACCCTACCATGGCCCGGGAAGCGGACGGGATCCATGCCAGGCCTTCTGTGGTCAGGGGGAGGAAGGGCTCAGTGTTCTTTGCCTGTGTCTCAGTGGTTACTGCCAGGCGGTGGGCTATTGCCCGCCACACCACTCTCCGTACTCCTACTCCAACACCTTGGCCGGCATCCCTGTTGGCACCCACTACTGAGGTGAGTGTTTGCTGGGAAGGGCTATCAGGTCACAGCCTAGGCCTGGGCTGGGCTGTGGGAGATGGTACCTCAGGTCTCCTTACTCTCCTTGTCAGAACTGGTTGAAGGAGTTTGGTAAGAAGCACAGGGAGGCTCTGTCTCTTGTTCCCAGTGTCAGCACAGAGGCTGGGGTGCTGTGCTGCTGGTACCTGTGTAAGCTCTGGCTAGCCACCTGTCCCTGACCACAGCAGACAGCATGTAGCTTGTATTGGATGGTGCTTCTTGGATTACATAGGCTTTTGTGTCTTGCTGTCTGTGCTCCTGGGACTCTGAAAACTGGCTGGTTATGTTGTTGTTGTTGTTGTTGTTGTTGTTGTTGTTGTCGTCGTTGTCGCCGTTGTTTTGTTAGTGTCTCCATATTTGTGGGAGAGAAACTGAGACTCAGAGAGGTGTACCTGAGACTCTAAAGACACAGATAGAGCAGGGAATGGGGCTCAAATCTGCTTTGAGATCCTAAAGACACTTCCCACATGGCACTTGGTGAGTGTGTAAGAGGAGGGCAGGGTTGGCAGCCTGCTGACCACCCTCCAGGGAAGGGGAGGGAATGGGTGTCTGATGTCAGCACCTCTCTGGGGTGTGATGAGCACTTTTCTGCTATGGGTCAGATGTCATTGCCTCCTGATTACCAGGCTTTGGGTCAGATGAGCGTGTGGGACACATGGGGCTGTTGGTGCCTTAATCTACTATAGATGCTCAGTGGCTCCCTTGACTGCTCCTCCTCAGCTTCCTGTTTGGGGCTTCACTTTAAGTCTCAGTCTCCATGTCTACATGTTTATGTCCCCACTAGCTGTCTCCCCTACCTCCATCTATCTCGGGCAGCACGTGTATCATTAGTGTTGTTGATGACTCCTCAGGGGTTAGTCTGTAGTGGGCATTTTGTGACTGGGGGACATTCATCAGGGTGGCCTTGGTTCTTGCTCCATGAGTAACACTTCTCATGGTACCAAGCAGACTGCCCTTTGCCACCTCTGAGTGCCCCCAGCTTAGAGTTGAATTGGTGGGACAGAGAGCCACAGCCTAGAGCACCCACTTTCAGGGGCCCAGTGAGACACAGTGAGATCCAGTAAGGCTGACTCAGAACCCATCTGTCCTTACATGGGCCATTTCCGTTGCCCCAGGTTTGGTGAATTTTTTTAACATCTCTGTGTGTGTGTGTGTGTGTGTGTGTGTGTGTGTGTGTGTGTGTGTGCATGTACGCACAAACAACTTTTTTCATTTTTAATTATATTTATATGTGTGTGTCTGCATGTGGGTATGTTCATTTGACATTAGAGATATCAGATCCCGTGTAGCCAGAGTTATAGATGGCCGTGGATGCAGAGAACTGAACTCAGGTCCTCTGCCAGAGTTTAACAATTGAGCCATCTCTTCAGTCCCTTTTTATTAATTAATTAATGATGCGTGTATGCACAAGTGTGTATGATATGTGTGGGCCCACATGCCACAGTGCATGTGTAAAGGTAAGGGGACAACTTGCTGGAATTGGTCTCTCCTTCAGACTCTAAATGAGTTCCAGAGATGGCGCTCAGATGGTCAGATTTGCACTATCTGGCAGCAAGCCACTGAACATCAGGCTGGCCTTGTTCGGTTTTCCTTGAATAGTAATTCCATATGAGGTCAGAGATGTGTGGTAATGATGTCACATCCTTCTACCCAGTGTGACCTCTTGTGGGGGTAGATACTTTAGTTCCCATCTCAGTGTATAGGGAGGCCCCTGGAGGCTGCAAGGGATACAGGATAGAGCCAGGCCTGTCCCACTGTGCTAGCTACACCCACTCTGGCCCAGGTGCGTCACCTCCCGCCAAGGTGTGTGCTCATACACCCACACAGGGCCACCCCAGAATCCAGGCAAGCCAGGAATGATGATGCTCTAGTCGGGAAATGACAGAGCACCTGGGCCTGGCCACACCCTGGCTGTGCCCTCCCTCCATGGACTCTAAATGTAGAACAACAGATGTGCAGGCAGGTCTTTACCTGCCAGCCAGGGGTGAGAACTTTTCTGTTGTCTTGAGGCAGGGTCTTGCTCTGTAGCCTAGGTTGGTCCCAAATTCATAATTTTCCCACCTCAGCCTCCCTAGTGCTGGGATTACAGGCATATACCACTGTGCCTAGATAAGAGACAAAAGGATTTCTACCAGGGCCCAGCCTGGCTACTGTCCTCATTGGCCGTGACCCAGTCCAGGTGTGAAGAACAGGTGTTGGCTTATGTCTGTGGTTGCCCTGACATTGTCTGGTGTCCAGTCTGGCTTTGGTTTGTCTGCTGCACAGCTGTCATGAGCCTGTGCCCCCGGGAGCCAGTGTTGAGGCAGCCTGGTCTGACAGGCTCTAGTGACTTCCTTTTTTTTTTTTTTTTTTTTTTGAGACCCAGTTTCTCTGTGTAGCTTTGGAGCCTACCCTGGCACTCGCTCTGGAGACCAGGCTGGCCTTGAACTCACAGAGAGATCCACCTGCTTCTGCCTCCCTGCCTCCCAAGTGCTGGGATTAAAGGTGTGCACCACCAACGCCTGGCACACTAGTGACTTTCTTACCAAAGTAGGGTGAGGACTTAGGTTTGTCCTAGTGGGGGGAAGCCCAGACTTCGGGAACCCTCGGCAGTTGCACAGATGAGGACTCGGAGAGGCTCATTTGTCAGGGAATCAGGGATGCTTCGGGAGCGGGGAGAAAAGAGACCACAGAATTTGACCTGGACACACCTTTCTCATAAATCAGGGATGGTATCCAGGGGTCTGTGGCAAGCTCAGTGTGCATGCCTAATTAAGACCACAGGTACTGCTTAGCTCCCACTGAGCCTCTGATTACACTTGGCGATACAGCTGGTGTGGGTGGGTCACCCAGAGCTACAGGAGAAGCAGCCTGAAATTTGGATTTTTATGTGAAATCACCTGACCTTTTACCGTTGGCTCAAAAGTTTAAAAACACTTTGTGGTCCAAACAAAATACACATGTGAGCCACACTTGGCTTGCTTCTAGTCTCCGACTGTCAGTTCAAAGCCTTTCTCTTTGAGGAACATCTGACTGTGGAAGGTCAGCATTGTTCTTGAGGGGCCTGTTGTGCCCCCAGCAAGGGGCAGATGCATTTTCAGGAAGACTGGTAGCAAGGGGGAGAGGAAGGGGGGAAGATACTAGTTCCACGTAACCCTCACTTGCAGATGGGAGCAGTATTCTTTAACACCCCAAGTGTTAGGGTTAACGTGAGCCTTGCATTTCAAACTCACCCAGGGTCACTGGGGCTGTCCCAGCCTTTCTCATGATGTGGGCATCAGGACTCTTTCCCAGATGCTCACTGCCTGGCCCAAAGCAGGATCTCCATCCTGTTTTATTGTAAGGATCGGGTGAGTGACTGGGCAGAGTGAAGCACATAGGAAATGGCTCAAACCTATCCCAGGGTCACTACATCCACCAGGTTTAAAACTTGTGGCCTTCCCTCAGTGGCTGCTGAGAGCCCCAGGAGCCTTAGAAGGCAATTCTCCAGCCAAGCTCCTTTTGTTCCTTTAACTTTTATTATGGAAAATCCCAGATAAATCCAGGGTAGAAAAAATGTCATGAAGCTTTAACAAGGTCAGTTCATCCACAAATCCCAGGTACATGGATCCAGCCACACAACTCCCATGGCAACCTGCCATACCATAGTGGCAGCTAAGAAACCATGTCCATGTCCAGCTAGGCATGGTAACAAATGTCTTTTATCCCAGCACACAGGAGGCAGAGGGAGGCAGATCTCTTTGAGTTCCAGGCCAGCCTGCCCTGCAGAGTGAGTCCAGGCCAGCCAGAGCTATGTAGTGAGTGAGAGAGAGAAGAGAGAGAGAGAGAGAGAGAGAGAGAGAGAGAGAGGGAGGAGGAGGAGGAGGAGGAGGAAGAAGAAGAAGAAGAAACAATGTCCATTAATATCCAGTAGTCATCTACCTGAGGTCAACCATGCTCTGAAAATATTAGATGGACAATTCTAGAAATAAAAATTAAATCTCTTGCTGCTCTGAGTACCATGATGAAGTCAAGCCTTTCATCTCCACACCTGCACCAACGAGAAGTCATCCCTTTGCCCACTGTAGCCACAGTAAACACTCTACTTGCAGGTCAGCCACTTGGCTGTCTGGGTCACTGCACCAACCACTGTGGTATCAAACACAGTTCACTGTTATCCTTATTTCAGGCCCTGCTGGGCATCTTAGAACATATTCCCCTCAGTGAAGAGGGGAACCAAGCCAACACACTGGCTGGCATCTCTTTTGTGTAAACCCCCTCCATATTTGTTGGAAAAACAAAAGTCTGTCTACCTGTCCTACAAACTATTTCTGTAGGTTGTAGGCTGGTGGTCTGTCTAGTGTGTCCTTCTGACCCCGACCCCAAATGATGGTTAGATTTAGGTGTGGGTTGCTCACTTTGTGTGTTGTATTTTTCAGTGCCATGTCACATGCTGTCCTTATCCCCTCTCTTTGGACGGGCTTGCCCTTGGTAAAGGATCTACCCTGTAGCTTGGAGCTGATCATGAGGGAGAGCCTATGAATGAGGCCTTGGGGAAGGCTTTGCTTGCAGAGAAACAGGAAAGGAACTTGGTAAAAGAGGTGAACAGCAACCATAGGGGCTAAGTAGATGATGGGACCTCCACCTCTCTGCCAGTGGCCATCACATGCACCTGCCACATGAGGCTGTAGTGTGATTAACTCCCTACTCCAGCATCCTTGGGACTACCCCTCCCCCACACCCTTTTTGAGGCTGAAGGGGTGGGTGGTGCCTCAGAACTAAATATCAGAAAGAAGCTGCCTTTAAAAAATATAAGCTGCCTGGCATTGGTGGCACACGCCTTTAATCCCAGCACTCGGGAGGCAGAGGCAGGCAGATCTCTGTGAGTTCGAGGCCAGCCTGGTCTCCAAAGCGAATGCCAGGATAGGCTCCAAAGCTACACAGAGAAACCCTGTCTCGAAAAACAAAAAAAAAAAACAAAAAAAAAAAAAAAAAAAGACAAACAAACATAAGCTGAGCAGTGGTGGTGGCTCATGCCTTTACCCCTAGCACTCAGGTGGATCTCTGAGTTCGAGGACAGCCTGGGAGTTCCAGGACAGCTGGGGCTACATAGAGAAACCCTGCCTCCCTGTCTCAAAAAACGAGAGAGAGAGAGAGAGAGAGAGAGAGAGAGAGAGAGAGAGAGAGAGAGAGAGAGAGAGAACTGGGATTTGGGAGAGGCCAAACTGAAAGTGGAAGCCACTGCCTTCCTAGACCAGCACACCTGACTTTCCCTGGAAGCAAGGCAGGGCCCCTGAGGCTTCTGAGCAGCCTTAGGGCATCTCCACACCAAGCCAAATCTGCCTATCTTATTCTTAAACCATATTTATCACTGGAGCCTTCTCATAAAAAATACTTTAGGACAGTTTGAAAACTCAGAAAATTTAAGCCTGGGGCTGGAGAGGTGGCCCAGGAATTAAGAGCACTCACTGTTCTTCAGAGAACCTGGGTTCAGTTACCATCACCCATATGGCAACTCATAATGTCCTCTTTTGCTCCCCCTCAGGTATCAGGCACCAATGCAGTGTACACACATGCATGAAAAATAATCATACACATAAAATAAACAAGCCTTTTAAAAGCATGCAGCCTCAGCCAGGTGTGGTAGTGCATGCCTTTAGTTACAACACTCAAGAGTTAGAAGCAGGTGGATCTCTGTGAGTTCCAGGACAACCAGGGCTACACAGAGAGACCCTGTCTTGCGGGGGGAATATATATATATCCTCACCCAGAGGTAGCATTTCTTTTATAAAGTAGGTCCCTTCTAGTTTGTGCACTGAAGCTGAAAGCTGTTGTCTCTCCCAGTAGGGCTTGGGCTGGACACCACCCGCCTCCAGGACACCCAGCACAATCAATACTCAGGGTCACCCTTCCCTGTGCTCTGCCATATGAGCACATAGCTAGTGACTTCATGACATCCTCTCGGTCACACTCTTGTAGGAAGTCATTTTCATTACCCATACTTTCCAGTTGAAGAAACTGAGGCTGCAAGGCTAGAAGGTGTGGCAACTGGAATTGGGAATTCCAGTTCTGACTTCAGCAAAACTGCATCACGGGCACGCCCACACAGCACTCACTCAGCCTGCACGTGCACGTGGTATCCACTGGACCTGCAACTGAGAGGCTTGTGATGATACGCCCCCCGGAGGCCCCGCCCTTCCGCGGGCCCCGCCCCCAGCTGACATCAGCGGGGCGGGCAGCGGCAGCGGGCAGCGGGCAGCGGCAGCGGGGCAGGCACAGCAGCGCGAAATCGCGCTGGGCTGGCCCGCGCGCCCGCGCTGCCCCGGCTCGCGGCCCACCGCCGCCCGCGCCGCGCGAGCCGTCCATGGTGCAGCGCATGTGGGCCGAGGCGGCCGGGCCCGTAGGGGGCGCCGAGCCGTTGTTTCCCGGCTCCCGGCGCAGCCGCAGCGTGTGGGACGCCGTGCGCTTGGAGGTGGGCGTCCCGGACAGCTGTCCCGTGGTGTTGCACAGCTTCACTCAGCTAGACCCGGATCTGCCGCGTCTGGAGGTGGGTGAGCGGGGGGTTGTGGGGGTGGGTCAGGGCCCAATGCCCTTTGTACATTTGTGCAGGGAGTGGGGGTGGGGTTCCTTCCGCAGAAATCTCCCTGCTGCACCAGACCCAGGGCAGCAAGTTGGACATAACAGCTTCCAGCATACTCAGGGACCAGAGCTGGATTTCCGTGTCCCCCTCAATTCGTCCCAGTGCCTGTTCCCACTCATCCCAAGTGTGATGGCCACAATCCCTGCAATCAGGCAGCCCTTTAAGCCTGTCACTGTTTATGTCCGTGGTGCGTGAATGCTCAACCACAAGGGCCTGGCCTCATTGTTAATGGGGCTTGCAGACACGAGGAGGCCACACAATACAGTGGGACCAGCAAATGGTTGGGTTGGCACAGTCCCAGAGGTGAGTGGGATCTCTGGGGCCTCTGGATAGCCATCACTGAGTTAAACATAAGTCTAATGATCTGGGAACATCAAGGCTGCTCAGAGGGTCCAGGTGAAGGAAGGGGAGTGGGGGTGGAGACTGATCTCTAACTTGTGGAACCAGGTGTCCACAGGGCTTCACCGTGACCTGTGATTCATTTCTGCCTGATTAGAAACTGTGCTGACACCCTGACTTTTTAAGAATTTGGGCAGATTCAGAGAAGGGAGACCATTTGCCTTTATGTATGGCAGGAGGTGGGAATAATGGGTCAGGGTAGGAGTTTTTTTCTAGTGTGTCCTGGGCAGGGACTCAGCCTTCTACCTTAGTGTGCACCTGCTCCCATGCCCAGTGGTAGTGGTATCCTGAGGCAGTCCCGAATCCTGCTCTGCCTAGAGAAGGCCTGGACAAAGCATACTTCTGTGCCCAACTTGGGAACTTTTGGTCAGGGAACCCCCAGGCCAGGGAGGCCTCCCAAGCTTGGCAGGTGTCCAAGCCAGGCATCTCATTCGCCCAGTGGTCTCATCCTCATGGCTGCTGGGGAGGGACTCCAGGGAAAATGGTGGTGGGCGGCCTGCCACCAGCCCTGCACTCATCTGGCTTTCATTATGTCTGGCAGAGCCTCCGGCTTTGTGTGTTGGAAGGGTCTGGCCTGATCATTCATGGAGGGGGACTTGGGCTTCTCTATGGCTCTGTTTGTCTACTACACCCCTTAGAACTGCCTGGAGTGGCAGGGTGGAAGGTTCTACCCTGCACAGGTTGCTGCTATAGATGCCTCCTCTGCCCTCACTCTCCAGGCCTCTGTGCTGTCATGCAGACCCATCACTGTTTAGAAATCAGAGGGGCAGCTTCTGGCTGGAGCTGGAAAACCAGGGTCCTGGCAGGAGAGGAGGCCGCAGCCGGAAACTGAACACAATGACCATTTAGCATTTGCCTGGGGGAGGGGGCAGGGAAGTCCCTGTCTGTTTTGCCAATAATTCCCTCCCATCCCCATCCTGGGGCTGATTTCCTGATGGCAGTCCCAGGTCCAGAAAAGAGACTGACCGGCTTGAGATCCCTCCATTCTCTGGAAAACACCAAACTGTCTCTGCCTTTCCTTTTCTGTCATTGTTTCCATCAGCCCTGGGGTTGCCAGATGTCCTCACACATCTGGGCATCTGCCTGCCATCTCAGCTCTAAGTCAAGCCCCCACTGACCTAGTTTGACCCGCCCGAGCCTGTGCTTTTTGGAGGTCATGAGGCCTATGCTCCAGTGGCAGGCAGGCTTCAGCTTTAACCTGGCAAGAGCCATTTGTGGATCTGTGGTATTTGCAGGCAGCAGGCACCAGTGCCGTGTTCTTCTGGCTTACATAGACATCCAGTTTAGATGCCAGTGCCATCTGCTAAGAGGCTGGAGGGCAGAGAGGTGAAGTCCCTGACCTAGATAAATATGTTGTCAGGAAGGGTCGCAGACAGGACTTCAGCACAAGCCGTGTTCCCTGGGGTTGGGGGTGGGGTGCCTGTTGCTTGTAAATCCTGGAAGCAGGACAAGGCAGAGACAGCTAGTGGACAGTAGAAGCCAGCAGAAGCTGGGGGTGGAGGGTGGCCCTGGGATGGTGAGAGATGGGAAAGCTTATTTAGAATCCAGGGGAAGGGGGAAATACCTCACATTTGGGGACCCTGGGGACAGTGGAACTGGGAGCTTAACATACTAGCTAGTGGCCTAGGGCTTTGTGGAAGGACCTCAACTAAATAATTTGTATGCATTTTGTCCTTTGGGGAAGAGGGGCCGGTCAGGCTATTAATAACCCATTTGACAGATGAAACAACTAATTAGATTGCACAGAGTCAATAAGCTGGTCAACTGCAGAGGCAGAGGCCAGGCCAGCTTCTCACCTTGGCAGCTAGCCTATGAAGCCTGAAGGCTGCGTGGGTTGGCAACAGTGAAGCGGGGGCTTCTCCCTCTGGGCTGTCTGGTCTCTTGATCACACTGTGTGCAGCTCTTAGCTTATCCCAAGGTTCTTTTGTTCCCTTGACACTGGGACATAGAGGGCTGTGTGTGTGTGTGTGTGTGTGTGTGTGTGTGTGTGTGTATGTACACAAGATAATCTTTCAGAGGGACTTCCTGGCTGACTGTAAAAGGGCAGCCTCCAGGAACTTTAGGGCCTGTTATATTCTTGGGGGGGGGGGGGAGTCTGGGGAGTCTGGCCATCACTGCTAGGACTCCAGGACCCTGTTGTCCCACTGTTGCTTTTCTCAGAGGTACAGAGGAAAAGGTTGAGGAGGCCCAGATGGCTGGTACTGGTCCTCTGTCTCCAGTCTGGAACACTGAGAGAGACCTGCTGGCCCATTTCCTGGGAGCCTCAGGGCAGCTCTAGAGCAGGAGGAACCGGATTGCTAGCAGGGCAAGAACAGGCTGATTCTAAGTGGGGTGGCCAGACAGTTTTCAGGCCTGTGGGTTGTGGAGGGGGTTCCAAAAGGCTGCACTCCTAAGGGTCTCAGTTTGACACCTGCCCTGGGGGTTGGGCTTTGGATGTGCTCACAAGTGCTATGTTAACAGGCCTACACCCTAGGAAGCTCAGTCTCCACAGCCCAGTGAGAGTGAGAGATTGAGATTGGTTGCTTCCTGATACAGGAGCTGAGGCCCCTAACAAACTCAGTTCTCTGGAGAAAGGACAACCTGAGGGGCTGCTCACTGAGCAGGGCACAGGGACCAGAACTGCTGAGCCATGGGCATTCTGTTGGCAGTCTCCCCTCCTTTGATGCCTCTGCCTGCCACTGTTATCCTACAGTCACACCTGCAAGTGTTCTGTCCTTTTGAACCTGGAGGTGTATAACCTAGCTCTGTGGGGAAGGCAGCTGTGCTGGAATGCCAGCTTGGCTCCTGTGAGCCTCGGAGTTTCTTCATCTGTAAAATGGGCGTAATGCTAATTACTCTGGGGGGGGGCGGTTGAGACAGGGTTTCTCTGTGGCTTTGGAGCCTATCATGGAACTACCTCTTGTAGATCAGGCTGGTTTCGAACTCACAGAGATCTGCCTGCCTCTGCCTCCCGAGTGCTGGGATTAAAGGTGTGCGCCACCACTGCCCAGCTAATTATTCTTTGAGTTCTGGAATGGACCAAGTGAGACCAACAGCCTAACAAGTGCCATCTACAGAGCCTGAAAGTGGCCACAACTAGTTTTCCTGACTAGGTGACAAAGCCCAAGCCTCCTGAATGTCTGGACTCTGGTCTCCTAGGACATGTGGCCTCAGCGTGGCATCACAGGCATTTTCCCCAGGACATGTCCTTAAGCCTTTGCTCAGAGGTGCAGGTGTGAAACCACTGGCCTGGCTACTTTCCCACTTGCTGTGTAGCCTGAGGAAGTCATTTCTGTCTCTAGCTCCTGCCCTGCATCTGTGTGACCAAGGCTGGACCCTGCCCTGGCGTTGGGCCTCTGGTAGAAGCAACAGCCAGATCCGGGTATGTCCCTCCAGGCCTGGGACCAAATTCTTGTCCTGGCTGCTGTTTCCTGGCTCTACCTGAGTAAGCCTCCACCTGGCCCTACCTGGCTGTGCCCTCATCTGCCAGGCAGCATACTGGGAGAGTCACTTGCATGAAGTATACAAAGGACCTGGTACAAGAAATGCCTGAGTAAGCTGGATGGCATATTCATGGTCAGTGGTGTGGGTCTGAACCTTTAACTGGACCTGCTTATGCCTTGTGAGGACCAGGCCATGCCCCCTCCCAGGCCTGCCCAGCAGTGGTCATTTTATGATAAGAGCCCAGTAGCAAATGGGCAGCAGGACTGGGTATACAAGTTATGGGTTTACTAGGCTAAAGGGATAGGTGTTTCCTCCCCCGTTTGAGCTCAGTTTTCATTCCTAAAATGCTAACTTGGGGACTGGAGAGATGGTTCAGAGGTTAAGAGCACTGACTGCTCTTCTAGAGGTCTTGAGTTCAATTCCCAGCAACCGCATAGTGGCTCACAGCCATCTAAAATGAGACCTGGTGCCCTCTTCTGACTAGCATGCAGGTAGAACACTGTATACATAATAATAAATAAAATCTTTTTTAAAAAATGCTAACTTGGCCAGTAGTTGGACTCAGGCTGACAGGGAGGGTTCCTGGGGACCTGAATCTCACTCTGTTGAAAGCTATGCACAGACTGAGCCCAAGACTTTACTTTCCTAGGTCTTGGTGCTCCAGTGCTGCCATGGCAACCAGGCACCTTGCATAGTTCCAGCTGAGGCGGCCTCTGTGGGCTGTGGGCTTGGGGAGTACCTAGAGCTGCTGTGAGGCCTTAGCATCTAGGATATCCACCCAGTGCTGGAGCTTGGATAGAGGACTCTAATGGTTGGCGTTTTCATTTTCCCTTCTCTACTGGGGCTCATGGTCTAACCAGGGCCTGGCCTTGAGGAGTCCTGGACACTGTCTCTCTGGCCCCGCCTTAGGCTCTGGTTTCTACTTCTGAAATGGGGAGTGTGCTTCCCCACTTTGGAGAGGAGCAGCCTAAGGTTGGTAACCAGCATACAGACTGCTCTCTCCCTCTTCTGGAAGCTTCATTCAAGGTCTAGAACTCTTGAGTGAGCTGCCATTTGGGTCTAGTAGTTCCAGGTGGGCCTCTGATAGGTATGGCTCTCATATATCATCAGCTGGGTGTTGTCTGCTACCCTTACTCAGCTACAGCCCCAGCCCTGCCACCTGTTAGCCGTTGCTCTTCTCCCAGCTCATGTCTAGGTTACTGAGCCAAGCTGGGGGTTAAGACCCTTCCTGAAATATGGTCCTATGGGCCCTGTGTGTCCAGAGCTATAGGGTGCCTGCAAGGGGCCTGCTAGAGTGATCTAGTGACCCAGTGGCACTGGGCAGTAGTATGGGCAGGTTTAGAAGTCACCCTCAAGGTTGAGAGTCCACCTACACCACCAAGTAGACGGAGCCTCTTCACATGTAGAAGGAAGCTGTGGTCTTGTGCTCTGAAATCTACCATGTCTGCCAAGGCCTCCTGTGAAACAGAAACAGCCAATGTCTGACTCGACACTCCACCACCACTATCCAGCGCTCTACAGGGAGAGGTGGCAGGCCTGGAGTCCCCATTGGGCCCCTTACTACTTACTGTTCTGGGCTTGGCCTGCGGCTCATTCTCTTTTAGCTGGGGACATGCATCCTGCTGGCCTGAGAACATTGATCAGGTGATGCTACCCAGGTCATGTTTTCTCGCCTCATTCTGAGAGTTCTGGTTATGCTTAAGAGACAGTGCTAGGGATGGCAGGGGGCCGGTGCGGGGAGTGCTCACAGGATCCCCAGGGACACTGTCACCCCCAAGTGATTGACCCAAGTGTGTTAGACACAGCTGCCAACTTCATCCCAGGGCCCCGAGGCCTTGCACATGCTGTAGTTGGGGGGAGGGGGGTGATCCTTCCTACGGACACAGCCAACCATGTGGCATTCCTCCCTTGGCACTTGAAGGCATCCTGGATGCCTGCCCCAGGCAGATGAGCAGGCAGACACTTTTGCTGTGTCAGCTGTTCACTAGGCAGCCTACCCCCTCTTCTCCCTGGTCTGCTTGAGATTTCCTGGGAGCATGGTGCTGCCCGCATGGGCTGTGTGCCACAAAGGTAGTCCAATGTGGCCTTAGGGTACTTGGTCCCTGCCTTTCCAGCCTCAGAGGGACCTGAGGGCAGATCCTTAGGGGCAGGAGGTGGGGGGGGGAGCCTCTTCTATGCTGCCTTCTAACCAGGCCTGAGGCATCTCCTCTGAGTATCTGGTGCAAATGTACCCACACTCAGCATTGTAAGGTGGTCTGGTTCACTTGTGCTGTGGTTGCTTGATGGAAATGGAGTTCATGGAGCAGTTTCCATCTGTGTGACGGGGTGCTGACTTCCTAGAGGAAGGCCTGTATGGCTCTCAGTGCCTGTTAGCACCCCCCCCAACCCAGCTGACAGAATACCCCCCTCAGATGAGGGAAGGGTGCAGGGCTCACATGACATTCCCACAGGGCCCAGGCCAGCTGCTGGGCTGTCAGCCCAAGCCCAGGGCTGAGAAAGGGCTTGCTTTTGAGCCCTGCTCAGGCTGCTACACTGCTTGCATCCAGCCCCTCCTGTGGGTTTGCCTGGCCACTCAGGGCACATTTCTGTCCATTGAGTACCAATAAAAACCTGTTGCAAACTGGCACTGTACTGGGTGCCTTGGGCTAAAATCCAGTGTTGTGTGGCGGGAGAGGGAAGTTCACGTGTGAGACCCTGAGTCCCTGCTGCTGCCCGCATGGGCTGTGTGCCACAAAGGTAGTCCAATGTGGCCTTAGGGTACTTGGTCCCTGCCTTTCCAGCCTCAGAGGGACCTGAGGGCAGATCCTTAGGGGCAGGAGGTGGGGGGGGGAGCCTCTTCTATGCTGCCTTCTAACCAGGCCTGAGGCATCTCCTCTGAGTATCTGGTGCAAATGTACCCACACTCAGCATTGTAAGGTGGTCTGGTTCACTTGTGCTGTGGTTGCTTGATGGAAATGGAGTTCATGGAGCAGTTTCCATCTGTGTGACGGGGTGCTGACTTCCTAGAGGAAGGCCTGTATGGCTCTCAGTGCCTGTTAGCACCCCCCCCAACCCAGCTGACAGAATACCCCCCTCAGATGAGGGAAGGGTGCAGGGCTCACATGACATTCCCACAGGGCCCAGGCCAGCTGCTGGGCTGTCAGCCCAAGCCCAGGGCTGAGAAAGGGCTTGCTTTTGAGCCCTGCTCAGGCTGCTACACTGCTTGCATCCAGCCCCTCCTGTGGGTTTGCCTGGCCACTCAGGGCACATTTCTGTCCATTGAGTACCAATAAAAACCTGTTGCAAACTGGCACTGTACTGGGTGCCTTGGGCTAAAATCCAGTGTTGTGTGGCGGGAGAGGGAAGTTCACGTGTGAGACCCTGAGTCCCTGCTGCTGACCACTTGGGTGTTTAGGACACTGGTGCCAGATGTGACCAAACTCCTTAGGAAAGGAGGACACTTCTAGCCTTGACTTCCAAGGACCTCTAAGGAGGCATGGTGGGTGGTTCAGGGCCATGGTCTCCTTTATCTCTTCTGAAGGACATTCTAGATTCAGGCCAGGGGTGAGCTGATGACAATGCCACTGGTCTGTGAGGAGAAGTTCTCCAGGCTGTGGGCCAGTATTGCTTAGGGTACATGAGCCTTCTTGTTGCCTACTGACTTCCAGGAAATAGGCCTAGCCTTGTCTCTAGAGAAGGCAGAGGATCATGAGCCCAGTGTGGTGGCCACGGCTTTACCCTTGGTTCAAAGCTCAGAGTGGGAGGGCAGAAGAAGTGGACTTCCAAAAGTTGTTTCCAGGCCTCCCAGAGCCTTGTAAGGGTAGATGGCAGACAGAGGATAACCCACATCACACCGGCCCCCAGAGAAGGGTTTGTAGTGGTGCTCCATGTAGGTAAGCACTTTGACTGGAGTCCCCTGGGCCCCATGGTAATCCTTGTGGGGGCAATAGCCCTGGCTTAGGCTTGCAGCAGCTGGCCCCTCTCTGAGCTCTGAGAGGTTGGTTTCTTTACCCTCCGTCCCAGGTATAGCCCTTCCCCAGATGGCAGAAATCAGAGAGATCCTGGGGTGTCAGGGAAGAGTGTTTCCTTTCTGCTTTGGACTCTGAGAAGCAGCCACATGACCCCTTTCTTTCTCAACTGGGCCTCATGATTTGGGGTTCTGCGGAACCCTGACATTGTTGCTGTTCCCCACTCACGTGAGGAAGAACAGCCAGCTGGGAAGTCCCATGTTGCCCAAGAGGTCTCAGAAGCATGAATGAGCAGAAGGGGAAGGAAGTAGCCTTCGATGTGCCCTGTGTCTGCACTTGCGCTAGATCCATGATGCTGACTCCAGGCGTGGGCTAGGAAGAACTGCCTAATGCTGCTGTTTCAGCCAGGAGTCTCAGATTGGACAGAGAGATGAAGGCATGGGTGACCCCAGGTCTTGGGCTCTGGGGACTAGGTTTTTCTGAGGGCCAGTGCCACCTGTGACCATGTTAGGACTTTGGGATGGGTGCTCTGCCATATACATTGGACAGTTTGATTTGGGTCAATTACTCCTGCCTCAGCTTCCACTTACCCTTCTGTGAAATGACTGAATAACAACACCTGTCTTAGAAGGAAAATGGTGTAGTACAGTCCATTACTAGTGAGGAGCAGGTTCCTGAGGTGGTGTCCTTTTGTTCAGTAGGAGCATGGTGGGAAGGGCAGTCCTGGGCTCTCCATTTACTTCACACTGGAGGTCTAGGAGCCACTTGTCTGTGCCCTCCCCCTGCATCAGATCCCTGATGCCCTGGCCTGGCTGATGGGCCCTGTCTTTCCAGAGCTCTACGCAGGAGATTGGGGAGGAGCTGATCAACGGGGTCATCTACTCCATCTCCCTGCGCAAGGTTCAGCTACACCAGGGAGCCACCAAGGGCCAGCGCTGGCTAGGGGTGAGTACAGAGAGGACACCCAGAGGGTGACGCTGTCAGACTCCTTCCCAGGGTTTTTGGTTTGAGGGCCCCAGTCCCTCTCAGGACTCTGGGCTGACCCTCTCCCCCCACCCACCCCCAGCCCAAAGTCTAGCCCATACACAAAGACCCTGCTGATTTGCCTCCCTACAAGTGAGAGGAGACACCATTGATTTTGTTTCTCATTTCCCATAAGGCCATGCATACTGGAATATTTTGCTGGGTTTAATACGTGTCCCCAGATGCCAGTCCTCCTACACCTTCCTCCTAGCCTTACAAATCCTCTCACATAGTAGGGTTGCCCTTTATCCCCAGGGAATAGAATTTCAGGCTTTGTACACTATCTTAGTTAAGTTTACTATTGCTATGAAGAAACACCATGACCAAAAGCAAGTTGGGGAGGAAAGAGTTTATTTGGCTCACACTTCTTCATCCATAGTCCATTTCTGAAGGAAAGCAACAACTCACAACCTCAAGCTTACTGGCTTGCTAATTAAGCAAATGTCCTACAGGCTTGTCTACAACACCGTTTTATGGAGACATTGTCTCAATTGGGGTTCCCACCTCTAAGATGACTCTAGCCTGTGTCAAGTTGACAAAATTATCAAGCATGTATATACTTCTGCAACTTGCTGTCTCAGAACATGTTTCCTGGGCACCTTGAGCCAAGAAGCTGGGCCTAACCCAGCCATATAATATTCCAGAAGAGAAACCTGTTGTTAGAGCTGTTTACCTTCCTTGCTATTGGATCCCAACAGGATTCTTCTCTATATTCATTGAGTTTGCTCAGGGAATGTCCTAGGTCCTGATAGACCAACTCTCTGACTCTGGAGTAAATCGTCATTCCACCTCTAGGATGGGCTATGTGGTTGGAATCTCCCCTCTCAGAGTATGTTAGATATTGTTACTACTCATCTAAGAAATTACCCTCCTCCACACCTCAAATTTTGATTTAAAATCTGAGGCCTTTGCTGGGTGGTGGTAGTGGCTCATACCTTGGGAGGCAGAGGCAGACTTATCTCTGTGAGTTTGAGACCAGCCTGGTCTACAGAGCGAGTTCTAGGACAGCCAAGGCTACACAAAGAAACCCTGTGTCAAAAAAAAAAAAAAAAATCAGAGACCCTTTACCGGAGACCCTATTTTTCCGAGCTTTGGCCACATTGTACTGAGGGTGTGTAGGAGGTGATCCAAGCTCTAGCCTCTAGCATTCCTGAGACCACAGCCCTGTCACTGACAGTATTCTTCCCTTGTTCACCCAGTGTGAGAATGACTCGGCCCTGAACCTCTACGAGACCTGCAAGGTACGCACAGTGAAGGCTGGCACTCTGGAGAAGCTGGTGGAGCACCTGGTGCCTGCCTTCCAGGGCAGTGACCTTTCCTACGTCACTGTTTTCCTGTGCACCTACAGAGCCTTCACCACCACTCAGCAGGTGCTAGACCTGCTGTTCAAAAGGTGAGCACCAGCTCTAGACCCAGGCACACCCTTCCTCTTGGCTGGGTGTTGGGAATGCCTTGTGTCTCTGTGAGCCCCAGTTTGATAGTAAACATTGTCATAGGCTGTTGTCTGGACGAAATTAGCTAGGCTGTGGCAGTGCCACCCCTATCTGGGCTTTCTTCTTCCATGGAGAAGCCATTTCACTTGAGTCTTGGGCTAAATGGTTCCCCACTTAGAAATGGGGCAGGGGTCAGGGGGACCTTGACCTAGGTAGACACAGGCCTCATGGTAATTGATGAGAGACTCCAGGTCTTCTGAGGTATCTGAGTGTATAAAACATCTGCTATGTGTAGCTGTGTTGCCAGGCATTTCTCTGTGACAAGAGCAGAGAGTCCCTGCCTCCCTGGGCTCCATTCCCATCAGGGAGTCGGCCAGTAACACTAGACATCATAAGCAGGTACGGTAGATGTGACGCCCTCACGGCCTCCTCTAGATATGGCTGCATCCTCCCATACTCCAGTGAGGACGGTGGACCACAGGACCAACTCAGAAAGTAAGTGGGCTTTGGGTCAAGAGGGGAGATTTGGGGAACAAGGGCAGAGCAAACTATAGGTCCCACACCTCTGGTTCCTGCTGGTGGACTGAGGTCTAAGGCTCCTCCTGCAGCAAGAGGAAGATAGAGTTCAGGGGGATACTGAGCATTCAAGGATCAGAAAGGAGGGTTGTGTGTGTGTGTGTGTGTGTGTGTGTGTGTGTGTGTGTGTGTGTGTGTGTGTCTCACATGCATATGGGTATCAATCAGAACCAGCAACTATGAGAATCCTTCCCTAGCACAGTCTGTCTTGATAGGCATGCAGTCTCACTTCTTGGTAATGGTCATTTAGCTGGTCCTCAAGGGGTTCAAAGAACAAACCATGTGCCTCAGGAAAACACAACCCACACCTGGCTCACATAGAATAGGTACTGAGATAGTCCCAGCAACTGGTTGAAGTTCCTTGAATGCCAGGTAGGAGGATAAGCCCTTCCTGTATTTGCATTCCAATAGAGTTGGACAGGAGTGGGGTGTTTCCCTAAAGACCCTGGAGAACTGCCATTCCATTGATGAACCTTTGCAGCTCCTATAGGGATTCTCTGTAGCCTCTGTCTAGTTACTTGCCCTGCCACCATCAGGACAGCCAAAGGGTACTTGTGGGTGGAAGCACACCACAGGAGTGCTCTGGGAGGGTGGGAGGAGAGGCCATGCCTCTGACTCTGTTACCTGTCCCCAGTGCCATCTCCTCCATCCTGGGCACCTGGCTGGACCAATACTCAGAGGATTTCTGTCAGCCTCCGGACTTTCCCTGCCTCAAGCAGCTGGTGGCTTATGTGCAGCTCAACATGCCTGGCTCAGACCTGGAGCGCCGAGCTCACCTTCTTCTGGCCCAGCTGGAGGACCTGGAGCCTAGCGAGGCTGAGTCTGAGGGTAAGGAGCCAGGGGAAGGTTCACAGAGCCTGGTAGGAGTATTAGTTCCCACCACAAAGAGGCTCTAGGGCCAGCACTGGCCCAGGAGCAAGAATGAGCCTGGGACCCATTAGGCAGTACACTGTGGTCTGGGTCAACATCTTGTTCTGGGGACAGGGTCTTGCCTCCCTGGCAGGCAGTGGTACTCTGTCTTTGGAAATGCTCTGGACAAGGCACCCATGTTGGACACCTTTTCTCCTGCAGCGCTGTCCCCAGCTCCAGTGCTGTCTCTGAAGCCAGAGACACAGCTAGAACCAGCGCCAGCACTGCTTCTGGCATCCAGCCGAGCGGTGGCATCAGTGCCAGAGCCAGAGCCAGAGCCAGAGCCAGCTTCTGAGCCAGATCTGGCCCCAGGACCAGCACTGGCATCCAGCCCGGTGGTGGCACCAGCTTCTGAGCGGGAACCAGCTCCAGCACCACCTCTAGAGCCCGAGCCATCCCTCGCACCTGCTTCAGAGCTGGAGCCGGCTCTCTCACAGACCTTAGAGCTTGAACCAGCCCCTGTGCCAGCTCCCGCACTAGAGCCTTCCTGGCTTCTGCCTGGAGCCACAGAGAATGGACTGGACGAGAAGCCTCACCTCCTGCTATTCCCTCCGGACCTGGTGGCTGAGCAGTTTACACTGATGGATGCTGTGAGTGGCGCAGTGGGGTAGGGCAAGGCTGGCTTCCTTTTGTATTCTGCTGTCTAGACCTGTTTTCTGGTTCAGAGCCTGTGTCCCCCAGGGCGGATCCCAGCTCCACTGTTAACAAACATGTGACTAGAGCACACTATTTAACCCCAAGGCACTGATTCTTCATGGATGGTGGTTATGGAGTGTGTGCATGCACATGCACGTGCGTGCGCGGACACGCATACACACAGACACACACACACACACGTACACACACACCACACATAATACAGAATTGAGAATTTGGAGCAGATAGAAAGTGTGGCGGGCCTGACCTGATGGAGGTGTGCTCACCAAAGTGCCCATAGGCCCCTGGGTTACCCCGTTCCATTCTGCCCTGGAGGCCTGTCTAGCCTCAGCATTTGTGAAGTGCTTCCTGTGTACTGGAGACTGCCAGACACAGGATAGGCTGTGTACCAGGTGTGCTTGCTGGGCAGGGGAGGGGAGGGAACAGCAGATGCCTTCTGAGAGGAGCAGGCATGAGCCATTGGTATATACACCTTCCCTTTCCCCGTCATTTCTCCTGGTTCACCCATGCACTGGGTGCTGCTCTCAGAGGTCAGGTGGAGAGGTAAGAGTCCCACAGGGCTCAGCCACATCCTCACTCTGAGCTCCAGCTTGGGCCTGTGGGCTGTGCAGGGTCAAGTGACACCAATTCTCCTCCCTAGGAACTGTTCAAGAAAGTGGTGCCCTACCACTGTCTTGGCTCCATCTGGTCTCAGAGGGACAAGAAGGGCAAGGAGCACCTTGCACCTACCATCCGCGCCACTGTCGCCCAGTTCAACAACGTGGCCAACTGTGTCATTACAACCTGCCTTGGGGACCAGAGCATGAAGGCCTCAGACAGGGCCCGGGTGGTGGAACACTGGATCGAGGTGGCCAGGGTAGGCTGCAGGAGGGGCCTGGGGAACCTCTTCTTTTCCCTCACAGACCTCAGGACCACACACTCTTTCCTGGCACTGTACACTTGAGCTGCTGTGTGAGTGTGTGTGTGTGTGTGTGTGAGGGCATGTCCCTGGCATGCCCTCTGGGAGCTTCCTGGCATTCTTAAGGAAGGGCTCAGCCTGGGGCACCGCTCACAGACTCCTTGTCCCCAGGAGTGCAGAGTGCTCAAGAATTTCTCCTCCCTCTACGCCATCCTCTCTGCTCTACAGAGCAATGCCATCCACCGCCTAAAGAAGACATGGGAAGAGGTCTCCAGGTAGGTCTCTCCATTCCCTGCCCCTGCTATACCCTGGATGGCTCGACCTTCAGTGAGCCCCAGCAGCAAAGTCCAAGGGGCGGTCCACTGGTATGCACACCCTGATTAGAGCCAGGTCAGAGTTTCATGCTTGCACACAGCTGAAAGCAAAACAAAGTTTTGCTTACTCCCGTCTGTAGTCCCCAGTGGAATCATGTTTAGAGCATCCTTGTTCAGCAGCTTAGGATCTTTGTTCTAAAAGAAAATGGGTTCTCCATCGTGCCTGCCCTAGTGCACACTCTTCCCAACCATTGCCTTCTCTCTGTGCTTCCTTCAGGGACAGTTTTCGAGTGTTCCAGAAACTGTCAGAAATTTTCTCTGATGAGAACAACTACTCCCTGAGCAGAGAGCTGCTCATCAAGGTAAGGAAGCCACAGTGATGGGGGCAGAGGGAACAAGGGGATGGCAAACTTCCAGTCCTGTCAAAGCTGGACAAAGGGAGGAGGGATGTCTTTGACCCTTGGGCAGGTGGCAGGAATTTGGAGGATCAGGAGGCCACTGGTAATCTGTTGTAGTGGGGACAGCCAGCCAGCCAGGCTGCTACAGGAGGATGATCCAGTCAGATTAGCTGGTCTACAGCTTCCTGCTAGGATTTAGCCACTGGCATACTGATGGACAGGTTATAGGGGGGTGCAACTATTTCCTTTCCTGAACCAGCCCATTCTGTCTCTGTGATGCCAGGCCCCTCCCAGGGATGGCGACTATCCTCTGTGCCAAACATCTAGTTCCAGGGTGCAGATATACCTGCAAAAATGGCTCTTCCCATCTTCCCTGAAGCAGAAGCTGCTGACCAGCTTGAGAAACAGTGGCAGGCTGCCTTATCCCTTGAAGCCACAGGATGCCCAGGCAGCTTAGACATAGCAGGAGATGATTAACATACCCCTCTGTTTCACTCCAGAAGCTACCATACAGGGGGAAAAAAAAAAGCAGCATTATCAGTGAGCCCTACCTTCCCGTATTGGTCAGGCTGAGACAGCCCCTGAGGAGCTGTGTCCTTAGAGAACAAAGTCAGAGGTCTCTGCTGAGGGCTCTGTGGAGCTGGGAAGCTTTGGTGTTGGGCCCCACCTGGGGGCTGGAACAAGGAGCTTGAGACACCTTGTCCCTCTCCCAGTGTGACTGAGCTCAGTTAAAGATCCTCCCACACACCAAGGGACCAGGACCCCAGTCAGTGGGCTGCACTCACTTGTGTAGGGTTCTGCACAAGTCACTGCCTGTCTCTAGGCCTGTTTTCTTGTCTGGCAAATAGAGTGTACTGAGGTTATAGGAGGTGATGATATCTAGGGGAAAAGAGGGGTGAGTGTGCAGGAGGTCACCTCGATTTGGCTGCAGGAATCAAGTTAGGATGGCCCTGGGGGCTGAGCATTGAGCCCTGCTGTCCCCAAGAGGCAGGTGCAGGGTCCTCTGAACTTTGAAGGTGAGGACTTGGGTGCAGGAAGGCCAGGCCCAGGCCCTCCCTTCTCCACACCAGTGGGTGTTGGATCAGGAGTCTGGTGTAGAAGCATCAAACGTGGCAGCAGGCATCCTGGACCAGCCAGCGCAGGGACCTCCAGGCCCAGGGCCAGAGCATAGGTTGGGATCGGGAAGGAGACAGTCTCAGTCACTCTGCCTTCAACCCTGGCAGGAGGGAACCTCCAAGTTTGCCACGCTGGAAATGAACCCAAGGAGAGCCCAGAGGAGGCAGAAGGAGACAGTGAGTGACCTGGAGGTTGGGAGAGGAAGGATTCCCTTGGCCCTTACCTTCCATGGCAAGGTGACCAGCTACATCTTGGGGGACAAGTACAAACTATACCATCAGTCAGGGCCCAGCAGCTCTCTGTGGGAGGGTATGGGCAGGGGCCATATGTTGATGATCCGCTCTCCTGGGATGGGAGTCGGGGGAAGGGGACCTGGGAGAGGGGGTCAAAGGTTCTTAGGCTGCTCCAAGTGGAAGGCCCTGGTGGGTCTGGTGAGTAGGGGAGATGGGCGCTGAGCCTTACTTATTTCCCACCTGATGCTTCAGGGTGTCATCCAGGGCACGGTCCCTTACCTGGGCACATTCCTCACTGACCTGGTGATGCTGGACACTGCCATGAAGGACTATCTGTATGTGAGTGAACCTGGGGCTGAGGTGGGGTGGGGTGGGGCTGAGGCCTAGGAGAACAAAGCCCCCTCCTGATCCCTGAGCTCTGGTTCTCAAAAGAACTTGAAGTTTGCCTTCCTGGTGACCCCCCACCCCTACCCCAGAGCTGTCTGACAGCAGAGCTGAGGAGTGGGTTGGCCAGACTAGACATGCGTGACCCTCAGATGGTGGCTCTGAGCAAGAGAGTGAAGCTCCGCACTCCAAGGTCAGACAGCATATGGGCCAAGCAGGGCCTTCTAATTCACAGTAGGTTGGACAGAAATGTCTATAAACCTGCTCTCAGGTTTCTCTACAATCGTGCCTAGGGCCAGGTGCAGGTGCTCCCTGCCCCCTAGTGGGTGCCTGTAGTAGTGCAGAGCAAAGTAGTAGGCAGGACTTTAATAGTGGAGGGAGCTGCTTTCTTATGGATGTTGGCTGTCTGTCTTCTAGGGGAGACTCATCAACTTCGAAAAGAGAAGGAAGGTGAGGAGCTGCCACCCTCAAGGTTTTGGGGGGGGCATGCACTGGGCAAGATGCACTTTCCATCCTTGTGATGATTTAGGATGACACTTGGTACACCATTCAAGGGCTGTCCCACAGAAAGGGGCCGGGAGTCGGCATTCAGGACCACTTCCTAGGAGTGGCTGTTTGGACTGTGAAAACAGGAAGGAGCCCGAGTTAGGTGTAAGTGGGAGAGCAGATAGAGACAGACCCAGAGGCTAGCTCCTGCCCCACCCTCACGGGCCCATCACCACCCTGTCTTCCCCGACCCAGGAGTTTGAAGTGATTGCCCAGATCAAGCTGTTACAGTCTGCCTGCAACAATTATAGCATTGCTCCTGAGGAGCACTTTGGAGCCTGGTTCCGAGCCATGGAACGGCTCAGTGAGGCTGAGAGGTAAGGCTGTAGTCCCTGGGTTACCATGTCACACTGTTGTCTGGTGGTGGCTGTGTACCCAGATCCAACTTCTGGGATAACCCTGGTTGGGAGCTCCAGCTTAGCTTCTGGTAACCTCACAGTCACCTCTGCCTTAGCTACAACCTTTCGTGTGAGCTGGAACCCCCGTCTGAGTCAGCCAGCAACACCCTCAGAAGCAAGAAAAGCACAGCCATTGTCAAACGCTGGAGCGAGTAAGTACCGGGGCCCAAGGTTGCTCGGGGACCAGAGAAGCCTCAGGGATGTGGGCCAGGAGCACCAGCGGAGCTGGCACTAGGGTGTTACCAGTCACAGAGTGAGTTGAATCAGCTGTCCAGGACTCAGTTTCCATATCTCTGAAATGGGGTGATCCCACAGATATCAGGGAAAACAGGACTGGTAGTCCAAGACCCTGCACATTCAAGGACAGTGTCCCTGGGAAGACTCTCTAAAGTAAGCAATCCTTTTCATCCAGTCGCCAGGCTCCCAGCACAGAGCTTAGTACCAGTAGCAGTGCCCACTCCAAGTCCTGTGACCAGCTCCGGTGTGGCCCCTACCTCGGCAGCGGGGACATCACTGACGCCCTCAGCGTGCACTCAGCTGGTTCTTCCAGCTCTGACGTGGAGGAAATCAACATGAGCTTTGTCCCGGAGTCTCCTGATGGCCAGGAAAAGAAGGTGACTACCTATGCCCCCTACCCCTCCTTATTGTTGCTTCTTACGCTGTGTTCAACAAGGGGCCCAGAAGTCCCCAGAGCTGACCTCTAGGCTTCAGGGCCCTTGATGATTCAGGTTGCTGTTGACATTGCTGTCATCCACAGTTCTGGGAGTCAGCCTCCCAGTCATCACCAGAGACCTCTGGCATCAGCTCAGCCTCTAGCAGCACCTCCTCTTCATCAGCCTCCACCACACCCGTGTCTACCACACGTACCCACAAGCGCTCCGTCTCAGGGGTCTGCAGCTACAGCTCCTCACTGCCACTCTATAACCAGCAGGTGGGCGACTGCTGCATCATCCGGGTCAGCCTGGATGTGGACAACGGCAACATGTACAAGAGCATCCTGGTGAGCCGGCAGCGGGGCACCCCCGTGGGGCCCGACTTGGCCAGGTGGCAGACATGCACAAGATACCTGTGTGCTGTCTTTGACCCCTTAGCACTGACCACCTAGGTTTGGAAAAATAAAAATAAGTGGAGACCTTGGTCAGCATTCAGGGCCTGAGAGGAGGGAAAGGAGCGGTATGCTCATGCCCCCAGGGAACGGTGGCCTGTAGGTCATCAGGTCTGAGGCAATGGGACAAGGGTTGAGGGACAGGTGGTCAGGACCCCATTGAACTGTAAGGCCTTTGACTTCCTTTGGAGACTGAAACAGAGGTCAGTGGTGACGCGGTGTGCCCATAGGGAAGTGCTGGTGACCAAGATGGAGGCAGGCTGCTTAGGAGGCTGCTGGTACAGTCCAAGCTCAGGAAAGGGAGGCTGAAGCAGGCTGGTGACCATGGAGAGAGTCTGTGGAGTTAAAGGATTGGATATTATTTGAACATGGAGCCACTGGGATTGCTCACAGATTGTGGATGGGCACCCAGGGAGGACCTTTCTCACCTGCCAGGGCTCCAGCTGCAGAGGACCCCTACACTGGGTCAGGTACCATACACTATGCCAATGGAGCTTCAGCCCCTCTGTGTCAGGGGCCGCAATGGCTCTGGTAAACAGTCACCTGGGTGACCACGTGACTGAGTCCCCCTGAGCTAGCCTGTGTTACATACCATCACAGCCTCAGGGCGGGGCAAGATAGAGGTGGCCAGTGGGCATTGGCTGGTTCCTCCTTAGGGTTGGAGTGGAAACTATTGGTTCCCCAGGCTTGTGATCCTTTTGCCTTCAGGAGAACATGGTTCCCCAAGGCAGTGTGGCAGTTGGTGGCAGGCTATTATAGGAAAATGAGGCTGGGAACGGTTGGGAAACAGCCACCCTCATACTGTGGAGGCCACTTTAAGAATGCAAAAGGTGGGGCTGGAGAGATGGCTCAGCAGCTAAGAGCACTGTCTGTTCTTCCACAGGTCCTGAGTTCAATTTCTAGCAGCCACATGGTGGCTCACAACCATCTGTAATTAGATCTGGTGTCCTCTCCTGGCCTACAGGCATGCATACAGGCAGGAACATTATATAAATAATAAATCTTTAAGAAATAAAATTATAAAAAAAAAAAAGAATGCAGAAGGTGAAAGGTGCCCAGATGGGTCATATGGCCCTTGTCCTCATAGCCTGTCCCCATTTCAGGTGACCAGCCAGGATAAGGCCCCGACTGTCATCCGAAAAGCCATGGACAAACACAATCTGGACGAAGATGAGCCAGAGGACTATGAGCTGGTGCAGATCATCTCAGAAGATCATAGTAAGTCAGATGACCTGCCCCAGGTCATCCTCTGCCCCAGGTCCGAGGCCCTAGAACGTACAGTAGCAGGTAAATGTGGTCCTGGCACCCACAACAACCTGTCTTGGGACACAAAAGGCACACATACTGAAAAAGCACACATTTCCGTGTTCTAGAAACCAGGAGAAGGGTGGAAATCAAGAACAAGCCTGGGCTGGAGAGATGGCTCAGTGGTTAGGATCCACTTCCAGAGGATCCAGGTTCAGTTCCCAGCACCCACATGCTGGCTCACAACCACCTATAATCCCAGTTCCAGGGCATCTAGTGCCCCCTTCTAATCTCCTTGGATACCAGGCTCACATGTGTTGTACACAAATACATGCAGTCAAATACTCACACATTAAATTAAATCTTAAAAAAACATAAGTATGTGCTGCTCTTACAGAGTACCTGAGTTCAGTTTCCAGCACATATCAGCTGGCTGACAACCTCCAGTAACTCCAGTTCTAGCAGAACTGATGCCTTCTTTGGGCCTCCATAGACACATGCACATAATTAAAAAGATAAATGAAAGAACCAGCCCCCCGGGGGGGGGGGGGAAGGGGGTGGTGGTGGTGCACATCTTTAATCCCAGCACTTAGGAGGCAGAGGTGGGCAGATCCCTGATCTACAGGGCGAGTTCCAGGACAGCTAGAGCTGTTACACAGAGAAACCCTGTCTCATAAAAAACAGCCCATTCTCAAGGATTTTGAAAAATTCTAGGCATTCTGTATCTATGTCCTTTTTTCCCAAAGGAGACTCTGACCAGCAGATTAATGCTAGAGAGAGAAATGACCACAGAAGTCACCCATGCATATTGTCATTACACTGCTGATGTGAGCTGAACACCCACATCCCACCATTTGCCCCAGTCAGCAGTGGTTCCCGTGACATCTAGATGTTGTATTAACAAACCTTCTCTTAGCTTCTGCCATTTTGGTCATATGGACAGGATGAGGTGACACCTCCCCACCCCCTAACACACAGACACACCTTTCAGAAAGGCCTTTCAGAAAGGCCTGCAGAGGCTCAGGACCTGAAGCCAGACACAGGGTCAGGAGCAGCAGCAAGTCCAGCTTGGTAATGGTAGACAGATTATAGGCCAGAGGAGCATGGTGGGGATTGGACCCAGAGGAAGGTTCTGTCCTCTGCTGGTCCTCAGAGCCTTTGTGAGTAGTAGGGGAGCATCAAGAAAGGCTCTCTGAATTGCAGGAAGCCTGCTCTCGCTGGAAGTCCCAACTAGCACAGACAGCCATGTGGGTGGGATGGGGAGACTCTTGACTAGTTATTAAGTTTCTCTATTCTCAGCATCATCTGCCCCCGGTGGGAGTCACAGGAGAGGTCCTTGTTGGTGGAGCTAGATTGGAGGCTCTTAGGACCTCCATGTGGCGTGGCCTGGGGAGGCTCTCAAGTGGTGGAGGTATCCCAGCCCCATGAGCACCACTGAATGTTGCCCTGCCCCTCTCCCACCAGAGCTGAAGATTCCAGAAAATGCCAACGTGTTCTATGCCATGAACTCTACCGCAAACTATGACTTTATTCTAAAGAAGCGGACCTTTACCAAGGGGGCTAAGGTCAAGCATGGCGCCAGCTCCACCCTCCCTCGCATGAAGCAGAAAGGACTCAAGATTGCCAAAGGCATCTTCTAAGGACGTCTCCCAGGGTCTGGCTGGCTGGGACTAAGCACTTAGACTAGAGTGGCCCAGGCCACGCAGGTACCTCTGCCCACCCGCCAGCCCAGGCTACCCCCAGACTCCAGTTTCACCCTAAACCTCTCCTGCTGCCGGGAGTGACACCTGCCACTGACAGGCTGACCTGGCCTCCGGGGACCACTTGCCGCCTTAGGTGCCTTCTGCTCTCTGGAACCAGAGGACTAGCTGACTTTTGCCAAGGAGTGCTGCCAACTGGGCATGGTACCTTGCCTGCCCTGGACACTACCCTCCACACTTTCCTGACACCTCCCCAGGTGCAGATCACTGCCACCCATGCCCCCGGATGCTCCAGGACACCCACACACCCAGCAGGGCTGACCACTGCATTCTCTCCTTGTGCCCACAGGCACAGGCCTGGGATCTTCATGGAAGTCCCGGCCTTTCCTCCCCCACTCTAGCCTTTCTCAGGCTGCACCAAAGATTCCACCTTCAGGGCCTACAGAGTGAGGGAGTCTCACCCACCACGAGCCCCAGCCCTCCCTTGGATCAGAGAGAGAAGCCCTCTCGTGGACCACCCGGTTGGTATCGAATCCCACACCACTGAAAGTGCCATTCAACACCACTACATCCTGGGTTGTACAAGACTACGTGAAATGGGAGGCCGAGGGTAAAGATATTTGCGGGGAGGGGGAAGTCGACTGAATATTTGTATAAAAAGTAAAAAAGTTTACTGTTTGGGGTGGGGCAATATTTATTTGTTGTAAATAGAAAATGCTAGACTTGAATATTATATTAAAATCCCGTTTCTACTATGGCTTGGTCACCGTGGTTCTGTTCTTTTCATTTCCTTGCTCCTAGAAGGGTCCTCTGACTCTCTTTCATGGGGGATTCTCAGTTGATTTCATGCAGGCGTGCTACAGGAAACACTCCTCCACCTCATGTGAGCCAGACTGGCTAAACAGGTGCTGTGCTCTGCTGACGGCCTCTCAGACCTCCTGGGGGTGTTCTCAGGAAGCATCTGAAGTATGGTGTCTGGAAAGGAGGGTACAGTGGGGTAGGGGTGGAGGGCTGAGAACTGGCTTAGCAGGGAAAGCACTTGTCTGAAATGTTGGTGTCTGGAAAGGAAATGGAGGTGGGGTGGGATAGGGTGGAGTGGGGGCCTGAGAGATGGCTTAGAGGGGAAAAAGCACTTGTCACTACCCTGACTACTCATGCCTGCTCCCTAGGACCCACATGGTGGCAAAAGAACCAACTCCTATAAGTTGTCCTCTGAGCTTCACAAACTCCATGTGCTCATAATGCATACACATACACAAAATGAATGAATAAATACTTATAATTTTAAGTAGGGTCTGGAAAGTTCCAATGGTGGAACTTGTTTCTTGATCTTGTAGAGGGCGCAGATTTGGCTCACCAGCACCTGTAATTTCTAGGAAATCTGATGGCCTCTTCTGGCCTCCAGGCATGCATGTAGCACACAAACACATGCAGGGAAAACCCCAAACACAAAAATATATCAGTCTTTAAAAACAACCAGGATCCAGCCAGGCCGTGGTGGCGCACGCCTTTAGTCCCAGCACTCAGGAGGCAAAGGCAGGTAGATCTCTGGGTTTGAGGCCAGCCTGGTCTACAGAGTGAGTTCCAGGATAGGCTCCAACTTATCATAAACAACAACAACAACAACAACAAAAAACAAAACAAAAACAGGATCTGGGTGCTGGAGGCATATCTTGTGTAGCATGAGGAAAAGCCCTGGGACTCAGAAGAAAATGCAGAATGATTACTGACCTTGGGCCTTCACATGCACGCCCCTGAACATACACAAACATGCACTCTCCACACACAAAAATGAGGGAAAATATATAACAGAGATAAATAGAATAGAGAACCAGGTTCTTTGAAAAGATGAGCAAAATTGACAAACCTTAAGTTAGATCAGCAAAGAATAATGAAGGACCCCAGTCACTCAAATTTGAAAGTGAGAACATTGCTACCAGCTTTGCAACAGTCAAAAGGAGTACTTGACATCCTTGAATGCTAGCAGCAGACGAGCGTGAGGATGGGGGTGCTCAGCCAGGAACGGGGCTGGAGTATGTGGACAGACCTCCACAGTACATTCATTGTCTATCCTGCTTAGAAGAAGCATCTGGAACAGGCAGACCTGTTAGGTCACAAAGGGCTGGGGAAGGGGAGTGGAGAGCCTGTGTTTAGGGAGCCAGAGTTTCTGTCTGGGGTGCTGTTTTGGAAATAGATAGTGGTAATGGTGGTACGACAGTGTATTTCTCCTGCAAATAGTTCAATTGGCCAAAGACATGTCTTTTTTCAAAATAATTTTATACTTTATGTGCATTGGTGTTTTGCCTGAATGTATGTCTGTGTGTAGGTGCTAGATCTCCTGGAACTGGAGTTATAGACAGTTGTGAACTGCCATGTGGGTGCTGAGAATTGAACCCAGGACCTCTGGAAGAGCAGCCAGTGTTTTTAACCTCTAAGCCATCTCTCCAGCCCCTAAGACATGTATTTTATCACAATAAGCATTTTTGAGACTGTGTGTGGGGTTATGTGCACACTGAAAGGTCAGAGGACAACGTCATGGAGTTGGTTTTCTCCTTCCACCTTTATGTGAATTCAGGCTTTCACAGCAAGTGCCTTTACCTGCTCAGCCATCTTGCTGACCTGTTTATCACAATTTTAAGAATTTTACAGGATGGAGAGATGGCTCAATGGTTAAGAGCACTGACTGCTCTTCCTGAGGACCCGGGTTCAATTCCCAGCATCCACATGGCATCTCATAGCTTTCTGTAGCTCCAGGGGATCCAACACCCTCACACAGACCTACATGCAGGCAAAACACAAACGTACATAAAATACAAATAAATTATTTTTAAAAAGAATTTTATGCTTGCAGGCTGAACACAATGGTACACCCCTGTGATCCCAGTACTTGGGAGGCCAAAGCAGAAACATTATGAGTTGGAGGCTAGCCTGAGGTAGATAGTAAAGCTTTGACTCAAAATATAATTATTTAATATAAATAGTTATAAGTTCTAGTTCATAATCCTAGCTTCTTGGAAAGCTGATGCAGGAGAAGCACTTGAGCCCAGTTTTGAAACCAGCCTAGGCAATACAGCAAGACCTAGGTTCCAACAAAATCCACTTGCAAGTATGGATTCCTAACCAAAAGGGAGCCTTCCCACAGCTGTGGAGAAAGGAGCACTTGAAGCTTGCCTCAATGTTTCTTTGATCACAGTTTAAGGACATGTAAACTTCAAAGTCATTTGTAAAAGTCTTGAGGAGGGAAAGAGAGAGGAGGGGAGGAGGAGGATTTCCCAAGGACAGGTGGAACCCTGGCCAACCCCTTTCCTATGGAGACACTCCTGATACCCTTGCCCCAGCCTCAGGGTTCCATCCCCTGTGGGTACCGTGACTAGGAAAGCCAGGGTGCAGTGCTTAAGGCTGTAGTTTGTGTCTTCCCTCTAGCATTCCTGGGCCTCTGAGTCAGGTCCCAGCTTCCTATAGCTGCCTGTGCCCAAGATGGCCCTGCCTCTCTGCCACATATGCTGGCCAGGGATGGAGGATGACCCTGATGAGTGATCTTCCAGGATCCCAGGGTGCCTGCTTCCTGCCCGCAAGAGACCCCCACCCCAACCCACCCCATGTCCAACATGTCTGGTGCTGTGTGTTTGTTCCTAATCTAAAATAGTCCTTTGACTTCTGCAGCCTAAGGATTGGCAGGGATGAACCAAGTGCCTGTCACCATTGACTGAGGGGTCCCTTCTTCCTCCCGGCTGTTTCAGGAACAAAAACCAAATGTCAGGTGGGCAAAGCTGAGGCTTTATTGAGAAAGCTGAGAAGAGGAGGACCCTGGGACCAAGGCTTACAAGACATTAGAAGCCAATGATGACAGGCATCTGAGCCTCCACAGAGTCATCTGTTGGGGGTACTGGGGCAGCCTGAGAGTCGTCTGTTGGGGGCACAGGGGCAGCCTGAGAGTCGTCTGTTGGGGGCACAGGGGCAGCCTGAGAGTCGTCTGTTGGGGGCACAGGGGCAGCCTGAGAGTCGTCTGTTGGGGGCACAGGGGCAGCCTGAGAGTCGTCTGTTGGGGGCACAGGGGAGGCCGGGGAATCATCCACAGGGGGCACAGGGGCAGCTTCTGAATCATCCACAGGGGGAGGGAGGGTGTCTTGGTCATCAGTCACTGTGGGCAGCACCTCGAATGTCACAGTCCAGTATTTCAGGAACTTGGCCCTCAGGTGCTCCTTCATGGAATTGCTAGTCATTGTCTTAGTGATGTCCAGGTAGTTGCCATTCTCCAATGTATAAGGGTACCAGTGTGTGGGCACGGGTGAGTTGCCCATGTTGGGATCCCTGCAGAGTGAGAAGAGACTGAGTGGGGACCAAGGACTGCAAAAAGACTGAATGTTGTGAAATAATAGTTTAACTGTGTAAAGATGTTACATTTGTTTATGTTGTGGAATATTTAACTAAGTAAAGGTGTGTTGCATTTGCTTAACTAGGTAAAGATGTGTTGCTGTTTCACCTTGTCTGCCTAAGGCACCTGATTGGTTTAATAAAAAGCTGAGTAGCCAATAGCTAGGTGGTAGAGTGATAGGTAAGGCTCATGGGTAGAGAGAATAAGTAGGAGGAGGAATCTAGCAGGGGAGGAGGGAAAAGAGATGGAGAGGAGAGGAGAGGACAGGACAGGACAGGACAGGACAGGAGAGGGGAGGAGAGAATGAGAACAAAGGAGAGAGGGAGACACCCAGGGCCAGCCAGCTGCCTGCCAGCCACAGAGGAAGCAGGAAAAGTAGGATATGCAGAATGAAAGAAGGGTTAAAAGCCCTGGGGTAAAACATAGATGAAGAGAAGTTATATGAGCTAGTGGGGCAAGCATAAGAAAAGACTGGGCATTCATAACTAATAATGTTTCCATGATTTGGGGGCTGGTGGTCTGAGAAAGCTTGCTACAACTGGAGACCTGTGCTCCCAGACAGCTCTACACATACAGGTTGGCCATCGGAACCAACCTTTTGATGCTCAGTAGTGGTAAGCATGTGCTTGGCCTTGGGGCTGGGTCAGCACCTCTTCTGCCCATGTGCAAGGCTTGAAGATAAGAAGTTTGCACAAGTGAGGGGCAGAGCTAGAGCCCAGGCCTACAGGGCCACAGTGACAAAGGAGTCCTCAAGTTTGCTGTCCTTGGTCCTGGGCTCAATTCCACATCTTACCCACTCCTAGCAAAGTTGGTCCAGTAGGCAATCATGGCCTTGGAGAGAGTCCTGTCTTGGGCCCGGTAGCCCAATGGAGTGGCGAAGGGCTTTCCAAAGACATACTGGAGGTCATCAGCATGGTCAGCTCCCATCCATTTGGGGTAGATGGGCATCCGTGAAGGGTAGGAAAACAGGTAAGAATAGGTCTTGCCACTCCTGAGGGGAGCAGAAGCAGATAGGTTGTTAGGGGACTCCACTGGGAGGCAGGCCCTAGAGAGAGGTCAGGAGGAGCAGGGCAGTGAGTGACTGGTGAACCCCAAAGACTCACAAAGGAACTGGGGCTTGTTTGTTTGAGACAGGGTCTCTTTATGCAGCCTTGGCTGGACTGGAATTTACAATGTAGACCAAACTGGCCTTGAACTCACAGAGATCTGCCTCATGAGTACTGGAATTATAAGTGTGTGCCAAAGCCGGGGCGTGGTGGTGCATGTTGTCAATCTCAGCACCTGGGAGGCGGAGGCAAGTGGATCTCTGTGAGTTGGAGGCCAGCCTGGTCTACAGAGTGAGTTCCAGGACAGGTTCCAAAGCTACACAAAGAAACCCTATCTCAAAAACAAACAACAACAAAAAAAACCCTCTGTGTGTCACTGTGCCTAGCTCTGACCTGGAGTTTTTGATACCCAGGGCAAGAAAAGCTGTAGCCCATATTCATAGATCTACAGTTTCAATGCTCCTGTCTCCACTCCCATAATTCAAGGTAAAGGATTTATTTCTCTCCATCTGAATTCGTGTTTCTCACACAATTAGACAAGGTATATGCCTCTATTACCTATTTAATGTTGACTGATGGGAAACTCAAAGCTAAATTCATTGTTTAGTGAGCTAAGAGGCCTTGGCTAAAAGCTGTGGCAGCCTAAGCAGTCCTGTCAGGAGACACACACACACACACACACACACACACACACACACACACACACACACACACACACACTTGGCTAAAAGCTGTGGCAGCCTAAGCAGTCCTGTCAGGACACACACACACACACACACACACACACACACACACACACACCTTCCCAGAACCTCACTTGGCATGGGTTTTGTGCTGGACCAGAGCCATCTCGGTGGGTATCAGGAAGAGGATGTCAGTCTCAAAGGCCACCACTGTCTTCTTCTTATTCTCCTGGGATGGGTCCTGGGCCCAGGACTCAGTGTAGATGTCAAAGGTGGTTTGGGCACCCTTAAGCCCCTTGCTGAAAGTGTGTCCTTTGACCAGCTTGTAGAACTCCTCCCTGCATGGGGATGGGTGAATCAGACACTGGACCTGCTGCTGTTGGTGTTGGCAGGAGCATGTCTGCCTATACTCACCCCAACACAGCACCCACCTCCTCACTCTCACCCCACTAAGCACCCCTTCCCATCTCTGGGCTACCCCCCCCCAAGCAATGACTATTCTTTCCCAGGTGTTATCAGGTACATGATCCTCTGGGCCCTGGGCCCTCTGCTCACTCTGTGACATCCTGGTTGGTCTTGTCCACGGCTGGCACATCAACAGTAGCAAATAGGTGGCCATCCATGTTGTTAACGCCAGTTAAGTAGTCAATGTCAGCGGCATTGTCATACAGATTGACGGGGTCATCAGGGATGAAGTCTCCATCGACAACAGGGGTGAAGCCCAGATAGTGCCCAATGGGGTCTGAGTGGGAAAGCCAACAGGTTCTTGTACCTTCAAATGCCTGCCTGGTCCCTCTCTTGACTTTTTATACTAGACTTGACCTCTTTCTTCCTTTATTTGACCAGACCAGGGTTCCTCAACCCCAGCCCCAGGGACTTTTGGGCCACAGTCAGCTTGGGATAAGGATTACTGTCCCTATCCTAACCTGCTTGTCCCTAGCCTAACCTGCTAGACAGCAGTGGTACCCTTCTCTGGTTGTGACAGGCAATAGCATTCTCCTGCTTTAGTGTCCCTGTCCCTTCCCTCCTTCATTGTTGAACCTAAACCAGGGATGAGGTTCTAGTCTGCTGGTCACCTTATATGAGGTCTGCCTGCCCTCTAGGCTTGCCATCTGGCCCATGCACTGGCTTGGCAGGTGGAGACTCTGGCTGACCTTAGGCCCAGCACAGCCAGGCTCCCTAAACAAAATGGTTGGTTTGAGTGGCAGAGGTGCTCAGAGGTAGAGCTGCTGCCTATCATGCATAGGCTCTGGGTTCAATCTATGACACAAAAAGACAAAAGAGAAACAGGACACAGATGCTAAGACTGCTAGACCTGGCTTTAGAACAGTAAGCACAAAGTTCTGTTTATTTCCTAGGCTGACAGGCTGTTTCTGCATGTTTGCTGGTAGCAGCTCCAGCTAGAAGGTCCAAACACCACAGGAGGTATTTGGAAATTTGCAAATGATGGCCACATTAACAAGGAAGGTAAAGAGTGTCTATCCAGCCTAGAGGCTCTGGGTCTGGGTCCACACATCTCCCTGAACTATATATGGGTTTCTGCTATTTGGGACTTGTGCTTTGCCTTTTTTTTTTTTTTTTTTTTTTGACAGGGAGTCTAACTATGTGTCTATTGCTGGTCTCTCACTGTGTAGATCAGGCTGGATTTGAACTCACAGAGATCTATCTGCCTGTTTCTGCCTCCAGAGCGCTGGGATTACAGGTGTGTGCCACCACACCTGGCCAGGTTTCGCTTCTTAAAAGTCCCTGGAGGAGTGGAAGAAAGATCAGTACACATCCCCTTTACCACTAGGGCCTGCCAGGGGGAAGTGGCAGGAAGTTAGAGAAGGTGCTGTCTGGCATCTTTCTATCTTGGAGCTCTGCCTTGCTCCCCAAGGATGTCCTTTCACTTCCAACCTAAATGTCTCCCACCCAGCAGCAGCCACTCACACTCCTGGCTTGTCATGGGTAACTTGTAGGCTAGTGTCAAGGCCCGGGGATCTGTGATCTTCAGACACCTAGCCAGCTTGCTGGTATCGTCTGTGGGGCATCCCACCTTCTCGGCAATCTAGGGGAAGGTGGAGACAGGTTAGACGAGGCAGTAGCCACCAGGCTTGGAACGGCTAGGAGCAATGGAAGATTCAGGACAGCATGGACACGGGAAAGCTCCCCACCCTGGCTACTCTTGCCCCTTTGCACTTACCCTTTGGGCCCAGGAAAGTGGGTTCTTCTGGATGGCCCAGGGGCTCAGTGCCACACCACTCTGACTGATGGCTCGCCGGATGAGGCCCTTGTTGTATGGAGAGAGGGTCTGCAATACCCAGAAGTTCCATCAGTAGTCTGCACCTGGTCTAGAGCTCCCAGCTGCACCCTGCTCTCCCCATTGGCTCCCTTCCTTAATCTTGGGGTCAGACTATCCACACCAGAGGGCCACAGACCTGCAGAGAGACACTGGCACCTCCAGCAGACTCCCCAAAGATGGTGATGTTATCGGGGTCCCCCCCAAAGGCTGCAATGTTCCTCTTCACCCACGCAATAGCCATGTGCTGATCTCGAAGGCCAAAGTTACCTGAGGGTAAGGGGAGTAGCCTTCATCAGGAGGGGCACTCAACTAGAGTTAGAGGAAGCTACAGATGAGTGGCCTGGGGCTTATTACAGAGAGTGCAAGTTATGTGGACAGGAGGGAACCGGTCCTAATTCCATGGACAATCTGGGAGAGCCCAGGATGGCAACTGTGGATCTCCTGGAGGCTGAGCTGAAGAGGAGTTGCAGGGGTGGGGAGGTGCAGGGAAGCGAAGCTGGCTGGTGGCTCTGCTTGACTCCTGCACCGTTTCCTCTTACTGTTTGTCCTTTGGCTTCCATGTCCATTTGACTCTACCTCAGCGTCCCTTCCTTGCTCTCCAGGACTCAGCTTGTGTCTCTGTCATTCTGTCTGTCCCTCAGCCTCTCTCATTTCCTGATGACTGCCTAGAGCCCCCAAGTCTCACAGTTCAGTTCCAGGATCTGACTCTGTGACAAAGGTTCTGGGCCTTCCTGTAGCTGTCAGAGTGCATCTGTCTTCTGGGCTGAAAGTTCACAGGGTTCAGCACATCCACTGTTCCAACATACCTGGAAGGTTGGCATCCCCGGTGCTAAGGAAACCCAAGGGTCCCACACGGTAGTTGAAGGTGACGACGATGACATTGCCCCGAGTGGCGAGCTCTTCCCCATCATAAAGGTAGTTTTTGAGGACATTGGCCCCATGGCCAGAGCCCATAAGGAAGGCGCCTCCATAGATCCAGACCATCACAGGCAGGTTGTGGGACACTGAAAGGGGCAGACAGGGACTTAAGACACTATCTGGCCTTCTCCTCTGCCAGCTCATTTAGAGCCAGTGTTCAGCCCGGGATCAGCAGTTGGCACCCCCTCCTCTCCTCAACCCTTATTTTAGGTATGTTTGGCTTTGTAGCACCAAATGCACTCCAGGGCAGGGTTTGGAGCTTGGGGTGTGGGTAGAGGTGGGAGTGGGGTGAGGGTGGGGTAAGATCCTCCGGGAAACTGGGATCCAGACCTTGCTTCCTGCTCTGGGGGACCCAGATGTTGAGGTAGAGGCAGTCTTCTTGACCATAGGTGTTGTCCTGAGTGATGGTAGCCTGTAGGCACCGTTTCTTGAAGTCCTTGGCCTTCAGAGTCCCTACAATGAGAGAAGGGGCATATATAAGAGGAACAGCCAGGACCACCCCAGCCAGGGCCAGCCCCAGAACCCAGCACCCACCTTGCCAGCCAGGGTGACGCTGGGGATTCTCTAGAGTTTTGGCGGTGGCAAAGGGGATGCCCTTGAAGATGTCAACAGAGTCACCACCCAAGAGACTGAGCTTCTTGTTGACGCCCTCCACGAAACCACCTTCTGTGTACACAGCACCTAGCTGCAGGTGAGATACGGCAGGGTCAGATGGGCTTGTGCATGGCTAGCCTGAATCCAGAGTAGCTGACTGCTCCAGGGTGCTAGCAGGTCCCCTGCCAAGTGATGGAGGGACTAGTTCACCCCCACCCAACCCTGGCACACCCTCCTGCATCTATCTGAAGACACTTCAGCCCATATTCTGCTCATCTGAGTCTTGGTATGCATGCTCGGTCATAGCAGTTTCCCCCAAAGTTTGATGGCTGTCAGAGGGAGGGCATGTCCTGCTGCCGACAGTGGTGGATGCGCAGTGCTACCAGACTGTTTCTGACATAGCCATGAGTTAGTTTCTCATGTCTCTCTCTCCTTCCCTCACCTCTCCCCACTGTCTAGCTAGCTAGGCATGGAGGCCCCAAGTCCTCACAGGGCCAATCCAGTACTGCCACTTGGTGTCTAATCTTTTTTTTGTTTTTCAAGACGGTTCTCTGTGTAACAGCCCTGCCTGTCCTGGAACTTGCCTTGTAGACCAGGCTGGGCTCAAACTTAGAGATCCACCTGACTCTGCCTCCCGAGTGCTGTGATTAAAGTTGTGTGCTACCACTGCCTAGCTGGTGTGTAGTCTTTCTTACCCAGTGGCCTGGAAGCAGGTACTCATTTGCCCACTGTCCTTGCAAACTGAGGTGCAGGGCTTTCCCACTGGAAGTCATTCTGCTGAGACAAGGCTGCCCAACCTCAGTGCCAGTGCATGCCCCCTTCCTGTTCCGTTTGCATCAGAGTCTAGGACACACGTAGGAGCAGCTCTGCTTACCTGGCAGCAGGGACGGTGTGGCCCACTGCTTCTCCCCTGTGCAAGTTTCAGGGAGGGGGAAGTAGGTGGCCTGAGGCTGCAGGCCCAAGTTAGGATCCCAGCAACCCTCTGAAGTCCAAGCCCAATGAACTCCCTATTATACTGGGTAAGGAAATCGGAGAAAGAGAGGAGTCCGGGGAGACTGCACAGACAACTGAGGCATCTGAGGTTCTTTGTTTCAGCCTCCAGGCTACTGGGAGGAGTCAGAAAGCCAGCTGGTGGGGGTGTGTGTGTGGTGGGGAATGTCACTTCTGTGTCTATATGCTAGTGGTTGACCTGAGTGCCTCAGGTGGGGGCCCAAGGATGCAGGGATCCTGGCCAGTATCAGGATCAGTATGTTGTCTGGCAGTAGAGATGTGGAGAGAAAGTTCAGGTCCTTCTAACACCCTAAAAAAACTCTCTTAAGAAAGATAATTACTTCCTTCCCTTGGTGGGAGCCCAGGACCAGCACTCCAACTTCCAGGCTCCCGGGGAAGGAGGATGGCCTCCAGGGCTCAAGACGACAAGGGTTGGAGCATGAGCGGGTTGAAAAGCAATGCGGTGGGGAGCTGGTCCCTGTGCAGGGACCTGCATCTGTTGAGCTTTCTGTGACTTGCCCACACACCATGGAGAGCGATAGCTAAAGGGCAGACTTTACAGGCGCTCCAGAAGAGCTGGTGCAGCCTCCTCAGGGCACTTGGAGGGGGAGCCTTGCATACAACAGGTAGTGTTCACTCCTCTAGGGAAGAGCAGGAAGTGGAAGTTACTCAGGAGCCAGGCCCCGGATTTGGAACAGACATTTCAGATTCCTGTTCAAGAACAGGATGTGATTGCTGTGTAATGTCAGGCAAGCTGTTTCTCTGTGGGGGGCCCCTGGAAAAGAAGAAAAGCCAGAGGTGGTGGGGAGGTTTGCCAGACTTAGGCACACCTGAAACCAGAGCACGAGTGGGCTTTTTAGTATAAATGCTCCAAATAGTGCACGGGATGTCCTTACACACAAAGTGTATATGAGATTCCAGTACAATTCTGCATGCTGCGCTGGGCTTCATGTGAACAAGACAAGCTGCGTGTGGCCCAGACAGGACATGAGCTTGGTGTTGGGCTTGCTGGCCGTTCACTCCTTCCCTTTCTGTAATCTCTCTGTCCTCAGTCCTTCAGACCCTGTCCCCAGTTTCCAGATCATAATGAAAGAGAGGGCTAAAGTGCCCTGCAGGACTCTGGCTTACCTTTGCAGCACAAGCTGCTGCCAAGCAGCAGGTGAGGCCAAGAAACAGAACCTCCAGGCGCCCCATGGTGAGTGTCTGCCTCTAGGCGGCCTTCTCTCCACGTGTCCAGTATTTATGGAGCTGGAGCCAAGGTCGTACGTGTGCATACCATGTACTCACAGACACACAGGTGTGGGATGGTCCATTTCTCCCAGGTGGCTGGCCCTTTGCATCCTGAGTGGCGCCCACAGTGCACCTGTGTGGGTTACTGCCTACCTGGGAGCAAAGGCAGGTGGCTTGCATGGTATGGGGGAGGGCCTTCCAGGGCCAAACCTGGCTGGGTGCTGGGTGTTTTGCATTCTGTCATATTAATTTCATAATTTTAGGGCTTAGTGTCACCTTCAGAAAAATGGGTGTGCTTCATCTCAAGGCGCTGAATTAAGCCCCCTACCTTAATGGGGTATCCATGAAGGACTCCTGAGCCAGAGGTGGCTGTGGGCTACTGGGCACTGGTATGGTTGACCCTTGGTAACTTTGAGAGTTTGCACTAAGGTATGGGGCAGTGCAGGCTGAGCTGATTGCAGGAGGCAGAATCCTGGGATAGGACAAGAAACTCTAGGTGGACATGGTGGCACAGATAGAGGGAAGCTCCCACAGCAAAACCTGGTGTGACCCACTTACCAGGGCTTGGTGGCACCTTTAGATTAAACGGTCATATTTTACCTCTGTGCCTTGCTGGAGGGTCGGGTGGGGCTCCCCGGGAACACAGGCAAGGATTCCGGGGCATGCCCAGGTAGAAAGAGACAATACCTGGGAGGAGTAGAGGCACAGGATGAGGAAGGGAGGAGGAAAGTATTGGGCTTGGAGGTGAAGGCCAGTATGAGGTTATCAGAATGGCCACCATCCTAGGGATGTGTACTTTGGCTATCAGGAAAAGGTTATCACAGTGACGGACACAAACCAAGTCCTAAGAGGCTCCCTTTGAGGAGTGCAGCTGCCTTGGACACCTGGAGGACACAACAGCTGGCCAGGAATAGCCAGAGTCTTCCCAGGCCAGTAGCCCCTCCCATCCAGGAGCCCAAGACCCCAGCTCAGATCACAGCTCCATGTGTTCCTGCCAGAACACAGGGGAACCTACAGACCCAATGCACAGTGTCCATGTGCTGTGCCCAATCCAATGTGCAGGTCTCCATGGTGCATAGTAGGTGTGCAAATGTGGGAGGTGAGAGGATAGGAAGCTGGGACAGAGGTGAGGTAGCAGGAAACACACACTTTGGGTCTTGATTCTGAGAACAAGTGCTAAAGAAAGCAATTGTGTACTGGGGAGAGCTGAGTTGAGTAATGCAGGATAGCTTAGGAGGAAAGAGGGCAGGAGCAGGGAAGGCGCTGGGCGGGGAAGGGGGGTTGGGGTGGGCGAGGGTGGGGAGGCTCTTTGTATCTAGCTTTTGGAATACTTTTAGGTTCACAGCAACACCGAGAAGCAAGGAGAATCCTCATGTCCACTTCCCCAGCACTGGAGTGGCCTATGTCTACAGTGACAAACCTACAAGGACACATCTGTGTCACACAGTTCAGTAGTGCTGGCTGCTGCTGACACTGGATGTACTTCTTTGTGGCATATGGAGGGTCTAGGACCACAACTGGATGCTCACTGTCCACAACCTCCCGAAAAGGCTGGGCTGAACGCATCAAGGTGAACTGATAGACAGGAGGACCATACACAACACTAACCCCAAGGACATAAACACATCAGAATTTAGGTAAGAGCAGTTGCTTTTGGTGGGGGTGGGGTGGGGTACGGTGAGAAAATCTTTCCTAAAAGCAAAATCCACCAACACTGGTGCCACATAAAGCAGAACTACAACCACAACTCAGGCCAGGCCTGCAGCTGCCACTCCCCAGCTAAGTGGCCTGAGCCTGTTCCTCCAGGAAACCTCCAACAAGTTCTTGGCACAGCAAGCACAGGGTCTGCAGTGCCCTTTCTTGTTTACAGGTGCCCTGGATGAGGCACTTGAACTTTGTTCTCAGGCAGGAGACATAAGCCTAAAGGATGCAGTGGCCCAATCCAATAGTGGGGGTGCAGTTCTCTTCAGGCACTGACCTGCAGAACTCACCCCAAGTACAAAGAGCAGAGAGGCTTAAATGACCCTATGCAGCCTTCTGATTCTATCATGTTACTTTGTCTAATTTATCAACCGTTAAACCTAGGTACTTCAATGACTTGTTATTTTAAATTTTGCATATATGTCTGTATGGAGTATACGCACATGAGTGCAGGTGCCCCAGAGGCCAAAGGGTTGCTGGAAAGAACTACAAGTTACTGGAAATATGTTAAGTGTGGTGATTAACGTCAAGTATTAACTTGACTGACATGGTACACAGATATTTGGTCAAGGTAGGCATGGTGATACACATCTTCAATCCCAGCACTCAGGAGCTGGAGGCAGAAGGATCTCCCCAAGTTCAATGTCAGTCTGGGCTACATAAAGAGCCTGTCTCAAAATAAAAACCCACCCAACAACAAACCCTAAAACATTTGGTCAAACATTCTGGATGTTTCTGTGAGGCTGTTTTCAGATGAAATGCTGTTTAAATCAATGGGTGTTGACATGACAACTTAGCCTTCATGTGGGTGGGCTTCATGCCCAGTCTATTGCAGGCCTGAGACTGGGGGAGGGGGAGCAGGGAGCAGCCAGCATGCTGTCTTTGAGGGCAGCCGCTCACTGAACCTCCAGCCTACACCATGCCCCAAAGACTGTGGACCTGCACCTCAACTGTGAGCCAACTGCTTACAATAAATACTAATGGTTCTGGTCTGTAAAATCTTGGCTAGCAAGTACCAAATAGCACTACAGTTCTGTTAGAGACAAGTATGGTCTTTTCTCAAACTCACGCAGCAAAACACAAATAGAAAACTATACAGGGGTTATATGTACCAAGACTCAGTAACTGTGAAGTCTAATGATGGGTAACGAGCTGCATGAAACATGAGTGCTTCCGAGGGTGCTTTATAGTTTTCATATTAAAAGCACTTTTATTTACATGGGAATTCAGGAGAAGAATAACCACACTTTGCCAAATGTGGCTAGACCTCAGAAGTCCTTCTAGTCTGGCCAACCTAAGGCAAGACTGCCATTGGCCTGGGCTGTGTGGGTAAGGCCTTCAGAGGGCATGAGGTCGCTCACTCAGCACCTTCCTTATATCTAGAGTCAAGGCATTCCTGGGTAGATGGGACCAGAACCTAGACCTCCTCCCCAAAGACCAGGCTGGGCAGCAGCTCAGAAGTGAGAGTACTCCCAGCTGAGGTGTCCTGGCAGCTGCTGTGAAAGAAGTCCTCTGCAGTACAGGCAAGGCTGGCCAGCCTTTAGGGAAGAAGTACTTCCTGCCTCTGGGCTGAGCTTTCTTCCAAGCAGCAGGAAGCAGGGTCAGCAGGGGACACGGTCTGTCCAGCTGCTTCCCTGCAAGGCTGGGAAGTTCCTAGGGGTGCCCACTTAGGCCAAATGAAACAATGGTTTCCTCGATCTTATCAGGAGGATGGGCTAGCTTGAAGCATTTGGCTTTGGACTTGCTGGGACTTGACTGTGTATGCCAGGCTGTTCCAGGGACAAGGCAATGGTGCACCTCTGGCTCAGCACTCTTTAGCAAAGTGGTGCTGCTGCCCTGGGAGCTTGGGAGGCCAGCTTGGCAGGGACATGACAGTTTCTGGTTTTACAGAAGGAAGCTGTGAGACAACAGGGTGTTTCTAGGGAACCGAAGAGCTGGTCCATTTGGTGAAGTCAGGCTGAGCCCAGCCTGAGGATGCCCAGTGTCCTCACCCCTCTGCCCTGGGTGGGGGCACAGGCCTGTCCCAACTGTCCCATCTTGGTATACCAGCATGTCCTGAATGAGTGAAGGAACAAATAAGGTGTTAGGGAGCTTCAGGTAAGAGGAAACATTCCCAACTCTAAACCCACATGTTGAGACACCCAGACACCACCAAGGACAATTTTTTTTTTTGAGACAGGGTTTCTCTGTGGCTTTGGAGGCCGTCCGGGAACTAGCTCTGTAGACCAGGCTGGCCCCGAACTCACAGAGATCTGCCTGCCTCTGCCTCCGGAGTGCTGGGATTAAAGGCGTGGGCCACCACCGCCCAGCTCAAGGACAATTCTCTAACAGGACTATTATGGGTGGGCCTGGCTTTTACCAACACTCCCCAGACAGATGGTGTCCAAACCCAAGTGCAGTCTGGCTGTTTGTGATGACAAACCAGGCTCCCCAGGCCATCTGTCACCACAGTCGCAAGGCCTCCGCTAGGATGGGTGCCCCTGGCTTTATCATCCTTCTATGGCTTTTGCTGGTCTTGGCCTTGGGTGATCTACATGGCATTCGGGTTGTCTTCAAACACCCAGGGCCTGCTTGTTAGGACACCAGCTTTCTTCAGAGGTGTCTCTGGGCCGCCTGCACTACTGTGACTTGCTCTGGCTTCTTTATGCAGACAGTCACCAGTCTCACCTGGTTGCCCGGGACCAGTGCTTTGTCACACATAATCCAGAATCTCCGTCTCCATCTCATTTTCACTCCCATCTGAGGGCTTGAAATCCTCCTCGTCCTCCTCCTCCTCTTCCTCCTCGCCCTCCTCTCCAGACTCAAACATCAGCTGCCCTTTCCCACGATCAGTCTTCCCTGTGTCGGAGAAGAGAGCTGCACGAGAAGGAAAGAAGGTCCTGTCTCCCAGTGCAGGCTTCCTAGGTGGCCCTGGAGCTCATTTACCAGCTCAAGCAGTTGGGCTTGAGAGACTACTGTGGAAAGTATGAGGGTGGGGACCCAGGAAGGTGAAGCCTCACAAGACATCTTTAAGTCCATTTTCTGAGGAGAGCCATAAGCAGCCCAGGACCCTATGCACCTTGAGAGGACATACACCATTCCCAGAAAGGATTCACAGCCTTGGCTGGACTCCCAAGAGGGTGAACCCATGTCCCACAGTTAAGAAGCCTTCCTCTACTCAGACACCCACTATCTAGCTTGGAGGAATCTTTTGCAAGAGTTTTTCATTGCTCCGCAGGTCCCTTTGTAAACCCCCTGCCTAGAAAGTGCCACTCACTTTCCACTGTCCCAGTGGCTAGCTCTGGCGTTTGGTTTGAGAAAGGAGCTAGGGAATGCAGTGCAGGGCCATGGGCCATAAAATCCCGAAGGAAGAGATAAGCAGAGGTGCCATTCAGGTACAGGAAGGCAGCACCCCTTCCCTCTTGTCTGCTCACTGCTCAGTGTCACAGCTGAGTCCTAGCTCGCAGGCCTCCCTCCCAAGGGTGATGGACAGCATGAGGGTCTCTGAAGCTTTTGTCAGGAACAGGCCTGGGGCCTCCCTGCACATGCAGCTCTCACCAGGCCTTTCAGAGCGGATGGTCTGCAGAATCATGAGTGACATGGTGTCCCTCAGGTGGTCTGTGGTCTTCGGGAGGCACCAGCCATCTCTCTCTGTGCACACACTCTCTGTCCCATCATTGCGGTGAACAATTTTCTGCAACCTGAAGGCAGAGGAGGCTGTGTGGGCAGGGCTCTATGGTGGGGAACTTATACAGAGCCCCAGAGTGTGGCTGTATGTGTGATAGCTCATGGGCTAGAGTTCAAGCACAGCTCTATGGGCAGGACATTTGTGGCAACAGGATGTCACTGGGGAAGCTCTTACATGAGCTCTGTGTGACAAACAGTGCTCACAGGGAAGTCTCAAAGGTAATGAAGAGCTTGCAGGGATGAATGGACCCAGCTAGGTACCTTAACATTTTGCTGTCTCTGGGCAGCCTCCCGCCCCCCCTCCCCCCCCCAAAAAAAAACAAAAAAAACTAAAAAACCTATACAAAGCCAGGCATATACCCAGGCACACTTTATGTTAACAGTAAGGCTTTCCCTAGATTCCACACGCTGCCTTGCTGTTTCCATGCTGTTGCCCCACTCTTGGTGTTTTCTAAACTTGGTTGTGAACAAATGGGCAGGTGTCCAGGATCAGGAACCATGTCAATCTCAAGGGGACTCTCGGGAAAAGACTCCACTAAGAGTGACTGCTACTAGCAAGCAGGGCTGCTTTCTACAGGGCACAGTGCAGCCGTAGTTGCTGGTTCCTGCCTTATAGCCCACATATGGCAGGACCAAGGGCAGCACCCAGCTCTCAGTGGCCAATTTTCCCTTAAAGCTTGCTGCAGGAAGAGCTACAGAGAACACTGGTCTTGTTCTAGTGAGTTCTAGCCCAGAGTTCCGCGGGGCATCAGCAGCACAGGACCCCTCATACATACTCCTCCACATTCAAATCACACAGCTGGTAGAACATCTGTCGATAGGGTGGCAGAGCCCCTTCCCGGAAGATGTAGACTGAATCCTGTAGACAGGAGGGAAATGGAGAGGACGGTTTTGTAGTACCCAGGATCTAACAGTGCTGAGGACACCCATGCTGTGGTTTTCATGGAAATCTAAGGAGTTGGCTTGTCCCCAGGCCCAGGGTGGCCAGCACATATGGAGAAATGAGGCTCTCACTCCCCAGGAGGTTCTGGAGGGTGGGGCAGTCAGGCCCTCCTCAGACCTCTGGGAAGCCTGCCAGTTTACAGCATGGGGCCGCCACCAGCCTGTACTGGGCTCTGCCTTCCACAAGGATCTGGTCTATTCCTCACCAGCTGTTTCTAATCAGTCACTCTATGCGCTCCTGCATGCTTCCTTGACTGCTTTTTGGGGAGGAAGGCAGGGTTTAATGAGTATCATTTTCTCTTTTTTCCACTTGGAATATAGCCCTAAAGTCAAGAATAAGGCCCCATGACATTGGTGGCCAAGCACGATGGCACTAAGAGGACAGCTGTCTCCCTCATGTCGCCTGTCTCTGCTGATCTTGAATTTTCTGACAAGTCACTCAAGCAGGGACTCCAGGGCAGAGAACACACTAGTTTGGCCTCTCTAAGGCCTGTAGAGGGATCAGGAGAAGTGTGGGGGTGTGCTAACCATTGTGGGGGTGATACTGACAAAAAATGTGAGCCCTGGAGGTCCGGGTCCATCCTATCACGTGTCAACCCACAGCTGAGCTCCAGATGTTCTCATGTGCTCATGTCTATGCCCGAGTCCTGTCTTCTCAGCAGCAGTTACAGGCCTCAGGGGAGCCAGGCTCACCAGGGGTAGCCATACATCTGCTGGTGTCAAATTTCCCTCTCTAGGACTTGTCACCACATCTCTGCCCAGATGGCCCTAGTTCCCCATGGCCTTGGGTAAATGACACTCCAAATTCTCATTTTGTTTCTGGAGGGATGACATGGGAGTAATGCAAAGGCACTTGGTAGGCAGAGTTCAGTCAGTCATAGTTCCTTCCCAGGGTCACAAGTACCCAGCCCTGCAAAGACACTTCATTCCCAAACTTGACCTCCCACTGGAGCCTGAGAGCACTCACCTTGAGCTTGTACTTATTGTAGGTCAATTTCCGTGGGCCGTCTGTTCCTGATGGGCCCAGGCCCTGCTTCAGGTCATGCATGGTGACAAGCTGGTTGGCTACAAGGAAGCAAGGCAGTGCTTTGGTATAGAGGGAGTGTGGATAACCCTGTCTGACCTGTAAGGAATGGCCAGCAGGCCTCCCATCTTGTTGCCCATCTCCCTTGGCCATGTCCTGGTGCAGGTGATCCAGCTACTTACATGTCTTCTTGACGGTGATGGGGAGGCTATAGTTGTATGTGCTGCGCTTTGCTTTGACAGGCATGTCCCTGGAGCCATAACCTACATGCAAGGGCCATGTGTCAGAAGGGAAGTAGGTGCCAAACTCATCTGGGCAACAGTCAGGGGTTCACCTTAAGGTGGCCAACTCCATCTGCCACCTACAGAAGGAATGGACACCAGCACATCTAGCAATTCCCACATGCTGATATCCTTATGTGGTTTTCCTGGCATCCCAGGCTTAAAATTTTAAGTAGGACCTGTGTCACAGGCCCTTGTTTATAAACTAGAAAGCCACAGAACAGCCAGAAAAGAGCTGGCACTTCTATTTCCAAGACCCTTTATATTTTTCCATAGATTCTCAGGGGTGGGATGGCCTGGGGGAGTACAGAAATGTTTCTAGTCTCTCTATAGGAGTAGAGTTTTTTTGTTTTTGTTTTTTTGTTTTGTTTTGTTTTGAGACAGGCTATCATTATGTAGCCTTGAATGCCCTGGAATTCACTATATAGACTATGCTGGTCTTGAACTCACAGAGATCTGCCTGTTTCTACCTTGTGAATGTTGGGATTAAAGGTGTGTGCTACCATGCCCTGCTGGGAATAGACTCTTAAAAGTGTGTGTATAATTTTAAAATTATAATTTTACAAATACATGTATACACATTTAATTTTAAAAGTGTGTGTGTGTGTGTGTGTGTGTGTGTGTGTGTGATGTGCATGTAAGTGCAGATGCCTATGGAGACCAGAGGTGTCATATTCTCTGGAACTGGAGTTACAGACGGTGGTGAGTTGTCTGACATGATAATGGGAATATAGGGTCCTCTGCAAGCACATGTGTAACTGTTGAGCCACCCTACTCAGCCCCAGAGCAGAAGGGAGTGCCAGGAACAGTGGCTGGAGCCATGCTGTGCAAACACGAGGACTCAAGGGAGGAAGAATCCCAGCATCTACACAGCAGCCAGGGCTTCCTGCACGAATCCTGTCAACCCACCTCTGGGGATGCTTTGTGTGAGTGTGTGTGTGTGTGTGTGTGTGTGTGTGTGTGGTCTGTCTGTCTGTCTGTCTGTCTGTCTGAAACAGGATTGCTGAGGTTTGCTGGCCTCCAGACATCTGAGAAAATGTGAGCCCCACATTCATGAAGAGACTCTGCCTCAAAGAACTAGGTGGAAAGTGTCACAGACCTTCTTTTCTGGCCTCGAAGTGCACGCACAGGTGTGCTCACTTGTACACACACATGTGCGCATACTCACACAGATACATATTTTTTTTTTTTTTTTTTTAAGGAGACTGCTAGAAATGGAGGACACAAAGAGACAAAGACAGAAAATAAAGTTATTTTTACCATATTTCATTCCACAACGGATTCGAAAGTCAAGGACTTGATAAATCTTGGCATCTGGGTGTTTTCGAGGGTCATAGCCAAATCGAATCCACAAGCTTCTCCATGGACCTGTTATCTAAAGACCAAAAAAGTACGGAGTGTGAGGTAGGACCAAAGATCCTCTCCTACTTGGGTGGGAACCTAGCCCTCCAGTGAGGTAGCAGGCCCTCTGAGCTCTGACAGCATGGCTTTAGACCCTACCCTTTGACAAGGTTCTATGAGGACGAAGTGAGATCAGGAGTTTCTACCACTGCTCCTGGTACCCAAGGCACAATGTGACAATTGTCCTAGTGCATGGATTCCTGTCTTTGAATAGCACTACAATAGCACTACAGTTAGACTTAGAAGTCATGTTCAACGCCTTTAATCCCAGCAATGGGGAGGCAGAGGCAGGCGGATCTCTGTGAGTTCGAGTCCAGCCTGGTCTACAAGAGCTAGTTCCAGGACAGCCTCCAAAGCCACAGAGAAACCCTGTCTCGAAAAACCAAAAAAAAAAAAAAAAAAAAAAAAGAAAAAAAAAAGAAGTCATGTTCAGGGCTGGAGAGAGATGGCTCAGAGGTTAAGAGTACTGCTAGCTCTTTCAAAGGTCCTGAGTTCAATTCCCAGCAACCACATGGTGGCTCACAACCATCTGTAATGAGATCTGGTGCCTTCTTCTGGTGTACAAGCATATATAGAGGCAGAATGTTGTATATATAATAAATAAATCTTTAAAAAAAAAAAAAAAAAAAGAAGTCATGTTCAATGAGAGAAGGTAGCTTTCCAGGCTGCAGTCCAACAGTGCCCTTGCCCATCATCAATCTTTGAGGTCATGTTTTATGCTGGCTCCCCTTGGCAGCTAGGACCCCTTTCCTTCCAAACTTTTGGAAGCCTCTGTACCACCATCCCCATCTCCTCCTCTCCTGGGAGGAATTAAGGTGGACTTCTTCCACTAAGCCCCACTCAGAATAAGCAGTTGAGATGAGAGCTGTTGTCACTCAGGGGCCTGGGCTCTCTGAGCCCAGCTTTTCCTCAGAGATACAAAGGGACTCTTTCTGTCACCTCCAGGAGGAATAAAGGCAGTGATATGTAGCCTCACCCAGTGCCAGGCCCTTAGAAATTTCTCACTACATGGTCACAATGCACAGAATGCTTACCTATGACTTAGGTAATGCTTCTTCATCTCAAGTCATGCACACACAACCAGAATATTATCAGAAGGTTGTGGTGGACCAGGGAGCTTTGAAATCTTTCTAGCTGTTTCTCTCTCTCTCTCTCTCTATTTGTCTCTCTCTATTTGTCTCTCTCTCTCTCTCTCTCTCTCTCTCTCTCTCTCTCTCTCTCTCTCTCTGTGTGTGTGTGTGTGTGTGTGTGTGTGTGTGTATGTCCCTGCTCTCTAACTAGTTTTAATAAGTTGTCTCAGGGTGCCATGTGGCAGGGCTGCTAGGAGGTATGGCTATCTTCTGTTGCCATGGCAATAATATGTCACATCAGGGATCAAGGACCACACTGGTGGGAGTGAGTGTGAGACTAGCTGTCACTTACCATGTAATAAGCCATGTAGGGAAGTAAGATCTTGAGCTTGTCAGGGTGGACACTGACATTGGACTTGACAGCATTTCGTGACCATATGGGACGAACATCAAAGAGCTAGGGAAAGTCACAGATAGAGTCTGAGATGAACACCAACACCTACTGCCTTCTCACACCAGTCATCCCTGTGTGTCTGGGCCCCAGTGGTAGAAGGCTGAGATTCAACAAGCCTCTGGAACCCGACACATCTACTAGTCCTTCATAAACCCCTCCTCCCTACCCCTAACCCCTTAAAGGCATGGACTATACGTCCTGAGTGTGAAAGTGGGGTCCTGAAGTGGTCAAACAGTCCCTGTCCTTATATGAGTCATAGTGCAATGGATCAACAGGGCTGAGCAAGCATACGCTAAAACCCCAGAGCCCTGATTTTTGCTAACCCAGAAGGCAAGTGCTGAAGATAAGACTCCAAGTAGGTGAAGGGGATGGCCTGGTCCTGAGGAGGGCTGTGCAAGGCCACTGAGAATGGAAGGCAAGGCAGAGAAGCCCTGTGAACCAGGACAAAGATGAGCCACAGAGAAAGCCTCAGTGACAACTGAGATTCAGTAAGAGCTGAAATCTCCAAGGGACCCTGTCCTTGAACAGGCTGTGACTTCAGCATCAACACGGAAAGCCTCACTGAAAAACTGCTGTTTAGGCCTGTGGACCCAGCAGAAACCCAGCTACCTGCACACTGCTCCTCAAGCCCGAACAGACTACAGTGCCCTGTCACATGTCTGCAGCTTAACCCAGGATAAAGGCACCACAGTCTGGCACATGACCACATTCCATGGGTTTGCTACATGTTAATAGCTCTTTACAGGTTCCTAGACACAAGCTTCACATTCAAGTCACACCCCAGCAATGACATCCCAAAGGGACTCTGACCCAGCACAATGTCTCCCAGTCCTCTTTTTACTTTCTGAGATACTCTAGTTGCCAAGGATAGCCCTGAAATCACTCTGCTAGCCAGCTGGTCTGTTACTTGCACTACTTCTGCTCCTGGGGTTATAGGCCTGTGCCACCAAGCCCAGCTTCAGACACAGCTTTTAGATGTAGCAGTTGGAGGTAAAAAACAAAAAACAAAAAACCTGTGCTAACCAGCCAGTGCTAGAAAAAGCCTAACCACCCACAGTGGTGCAGAACAAGTGGCCCAGCAGGTTGGGTGGGGCATGAGACTCACCTTCCTCAGCTCTTCCTCCACCTTCTGATCTATGGGGTTAGTGCAGGCCTTCTTCCATGTCGTTACTGCAGCCTCCAAAGGCTGTAGAGGTACCTCAGGGTCCTCGAAGTTGACAAAGATGGCATTATGGGGGCGCCGGGCTCTACTCAATCCAATCAGGTTCTCACCTGAGATGGAGGGATTGTGATAACCTTCCCTGTGGACAAAGAGCTAAGATTACTGTCCCAGGCACAGGCCTGGCCAGGCAGGCAGGAAGTCCAGCAGACATGCATTACCAGTAGACCACATCCATGTGCCTTCTCTGGATTAGTGGAGAGAGGACCCCAACACTGCCTGCTGGAGAAGCATATGCTGGTAGGCTGCCATCAAGGGAGAGAAGGGGCTGCAGTGGCTCAGGGAAACTCTGGGGCCATTGGCCTTGAAGGAGGACAAGGCTCCAAAGTCCCAGAGACTGGGGTATGGGAAAAAGGCATCATAACAAGTCTGATGGCCTCCCAAATGCAACTGCATCGAGTCCCACACACCACAATCCAGCCAGTGAAAAGCTGGGCACAATCCAAATGTCCACTAGCCACATATATGGACAGTGACATGAACACGACTCACTCAACTCTCAAAATGACCCTCCAAGGAGTAAGTTTCTAAGGAAGTAACTGAGGCCACCAAGATTAAGAAATGTGTCCAAACAGCATCTGCTACAGAAGCTGGGCTTAGCCCCAAGAGGCCTGGCTGTAGCCATCCCTTAGCCAACTGTCCTTCCACCAAGCAGAGCATGACTTGGCTCAGCAGCATCTGGACAACACAGGTGAATGAAAAGGATGCAACCAGATGGTATTACCAAAGCCCAGAGGTTAAGCCAGGGTTCCACCTGTCCATACCTATAGTGTCCAAGAATAAGAGGGACCCATGTGAACCTGTAGGGTACTACCTGTAGGGTAATACCCATACTACCTGTAGGGTAGTATGTCCTGACCTCTCTGCCCTGGAACAAACATACCCCTTTGTGTGTGTGCATGGGAAGGGGTAAGAAGTGGATGAGATGTGTTTCTCATACACAGGGATACATAAATCTCTATACATTCCTCAGTTTGCTATGAACCTTTAAAAAATAGTTTGAAAACACACACACACACACACACACACACACACACACACACACACACACACACACACACGCACACACGCACACACGCACACACGCACACACACACGCACACACGCACACACGCACACACACACGCACATACGCACACAGAGTACATGTATCAGCACAGAGCATGACTACCCTGAAGCACACTTAAGGGTAGTCACCAGAAACAGAAGACAGAGACATAGTATCAAGAACCCCCATGTGTACATCCTCAGCTTCAACAGTTTCTCCCACACATTAGCCTCTGCTTCCTCCACACTACCCCATCCCACAGTACTGCAAAATGCATTGTACTGTGTGTCCTGGATGCCACAAGCCCATTTGCACACCATCACCTTTTCATTTATGCGGATGTATCTGTATGTTTATGCAGTATGTGTGAGGGTTTTGTGGATGCCAGAAGTTATGAACCACTTAATGGGGGTGCTAGGAACCAAACTCTAGTCCTCTGGGAGAGCAACAAGTGCTCCTAACCACTGAGCTACCTCTCCTGCCCTTTTACCCTTATTAAAAAACAATCACCGGCTATATAACCCAGGCTGGTCTAGAATTCCTAGATTCAAGCAATCCTCCTCAACCCCATTCAGTTTGCACTTTATCCTACTTTTCTATGTGAGTACATACCATCTGCCAGCTTAAAAAAAAAAAAAAAAAAACACTGGCAAACAAAATATGAAACACAGGGTCAAGTCTGTGCTTTTTTTCAAATGTGACTGTCAGGAACCATTCCAGGTAGGTATAACACTATCCTGTCTTAAAGTCTTCTCCCTTAGCCCCCAAGAAGGAAAGTAGGTAGCCAGTCTTCACTTCAGAGAGGAGCATAAGGAAGGGGCCGGGGGCGGGGTGGGGGTGGCATGGCTGCCTCTGCGGCCCATCCACTGCCTTCAGCTTGCTCTAGGAGCAGAAGGGGCTGAACACCCTGCCAGCCTCCCCTCTGCAATTGCAGGCAGTAGGACACTCAACCCCCTGAGGTCGACAGGAAGGCCAGCTATGCACAAAAATCAACAGTGCCTGGGAAGAAAGGCAAGTTCTTTCCATGTGCAGGGAACCTGGTCAATCACACGAGGAAGAAAAAGGGTCGAAGAAAAAGGGTCATACCTAAAGCCCCAAAGTCAGCTGGCCCCCACCCAGACCTACTCCAGAGGCTTGGACCAGCTGCCTGCCAGCCTCTGTGTGCAGAGTGTAGCACAGGTATTCTACTTCTGTGCATTGCTCTTCCTACTACAGGTGTAAACTGCTTTGTGAGGAGATGAAAACACACCAGAAGTGTGTAACTTTGAAACAGCAATGAGGCAGTCACCCATTATGGCAAGCACCTTTAATCCCTGAACTCGGGAGGCACATCTCTGTAAATCTGAGGCTAGCCTGGTGGTCTATAAAGCAAGTTCCAGGACAGCCAAGGTTACAGAGAGAAACCCTGTCTTAAAGAAATAAATCAACAATTCCCCACCACCCAAAAAAAGAAAAGAAAAAAAAAATGAAGCAGTGACAGGCTTGCTGTCAAGCCTGATGACCTGAGTTCAAACCCTAGGACACACATAGTGGAGGGGGAGAACTGAGTCCTACAAGTTGTCCTCTAACTTCAATACACGCACCAAGGCACAGGCATGCCCACAAGCACTCAAACACACTCTTGAGTACACACTAGCATACACACACTCATGTACACACACACACACACACACACACACACACACACACACACACACACACTTACTAAATAGATAAATAAATTTAACAGAAAAAAAAGAAAACAGCAATCATACCCAATATAGATCTAACACTGTCATGCAGGCACACTGTACATGCAATGTACTGTCCTTCCACCTGTAAGAGATTTTGGCAGGGAGGCAATGGCACTTATTCTTTTTGGTTGTATATTTTCATAATACTTGTTTTTTCTTAACAAGCACAACTTACGCTGATAATCAGAAAAACAATAGAAGAGTGGACAGGAAAGCAACAGACTGACTGAACAGCTCTGGAAATACCTAAGCACACACACCGCCCCCCCACCTTTTTTTTTTTTCAAGACAGGGTTTCTCTATGTAGTCCCGGCTGTCGTGGAGCTCACTCTGTAGACCACCAGGCTGGCCTTGAACTCAGAGATTCTCCTGTCTCTGCCTCCTGAGTGCTGGGATAAAAGGTGTGCATCACCACCACCACTCTGCTCTTTTTTGTTTTTAGGTCAGCTCAGGGTGGCTTTCAACTTGTGACCCTCAATTTTGTGAGTGCTGGGATTGATTACCAGTGTATGAACCTATAATCCCAGGAGCTTTATTATTTATTCATTCATTTCATTCATTCATTCATTTATTTGAGACAAACTCTTTTCTGTCCAAGATGGCCCCAAGCTTTTGGGCTTAGGTGAGTGTTCTCCGTTAGCTTCCTGGGTAATTGGAATATGAGTATATGCTATTGTACCTCCTATTCACAGAAGCTGATTTTTATGTGAGATAGATTTCTCTGTGTAACAGTCCTAGCTGTCCTGGAACTGTCTCTGTAGATCAGGCTGGTCTCAAACTCACTGAGATCCACTTGCCTCTGCCTCAAAGGTGTATAGCACCAACGCCCAGCCAGCCTAGAGACTTTTTTTTAAAGATTTATTTACTTGCCGGGCGTTGGTGGCACTAGCCTTTAATCCTAGCACTCGGGAGGCAGAGGTAGGTGGATCTCTGTGAGTTCGAGGCCAGCCTGGTCTCCACAGCAAGTGCCAGGATAGGCTCCAAAGCTACACAGAGAAACCCTGTCTCAAAAAACAAAACAAAACAAAACAAAACAAAACAAAACAAAAGATTTATTTACTTATCTTTTGTATGAGTGATCTATCTGCAGGTCAGAATTGGGTATCAGATACCACTATGGATGGTTGTGAGCCACCATGTGGTTGCTGGGAATAGAACTCAGGACCTCTGAAAGAGCAGCCAGTGCTCTTAACCACTGAGCCGTCTCTCCAGCCCCTCAGCCCAGAGATCTTAACCCTAAACCTGGCTCTGGAGGCGGCGGCTCCCCATGCTTCTTCTGCACAGCCTCAGCTTTGATCTAGAATGTTTTCTCAGAACCCTTTCTTGCCTTGCTCTGCTGTGCTCCCACTCATTTCTACTGCCAGCTCCTCAATGGCCTCTCACACCCCTCAGCCCACCCACACAATATCTTTAATGCACCTATCCATTTGCTCATATTCTGTCCTGCTTCACAGCCTCCAGCCCAGAGCAAAGCCTCCCTGCCACATGGTCTGCTGACCCCCAGATCCAAGCTTGGGTCACTGCAGGACTCTTTCGGGACTTGGCAAATGTTTCTGTCTCACCCCCTCCCAAAACGGCCACCCTGGGAACACCTTCTGGCAGGTCCCAGGCTTCTGCTCTCCCTAACGCTACCATTTGTTTTTGTGCTACAGTATCTGTTCCAGCACCTGCACTTTTCACAAGGCACAGATTCCACCATGTGCCACGTCAGCACTCCAAGCTCAAAGTTCTGAAGGCTGCACTCAGCCAGCCAGCCAGCCAGCCAGCCAGCCAGCGTCTCCTTCAGGAACACCAGAGAGCAAGCACAGGCTGGCTTTCAAGCTGTTCCATCCTCTAGTTTATCTGGCACACTGACCTTGCTTCCCAAGGCTTCTTTCACTGGGTCCCAGCTATTGGCAGCGCTTTGCTCAGGTCAGGCCCAAAGTTATAGCAGAGAACAAAGGCAACCAAACCACTGCTTCTGGGAAGCATACAACAAAATGAGAAATGCTGTTTCTGTGTATCTAATTTTAAAAAGGTACTAGGCATGGTGACTCAAGCCTATGATCCCAGCACTTGGGAGGCTAAGGCCAAAGATGTTGTCAGCCTGGATGATGCAATAAGCTCTGGGCCAGCCTGGACTACAGAGACAGACCTTTTCTCTAAACATCACAAGCATAAAAGAACAGTGTGAGATTAACGATGGAGCAAAGCCCAAGGTTGGGCAAGTCAGGCTCAGAGTTTCCCATGTGGCCTGGAGACCCCAAGTCTCATCTACCTCCCTTGTAAAGTCAGGATGACAGGGAACTGGCAAATTGCTGGGAGGCTGAGACCAAGTGCAGGCTCAGCATTCCCCACAGCTGGTGACTGTTATTAATCTCATATTGGGAATGTTCAAATTAATTTCTTCCACATTAGTCAGTCCTGGCTCTTATACAAAGGGACCCTTCTGAGTCAATTTGCAGCTGCCTCCAGAGAAAACCCACAATCGACAATGCCTAGGACCTGCCTTTCCAACAGCCGTAGGGTCCCCATTCTGCCCAGATTGTGAAAAATTACTCATCCCACTTGAGTTGCATGTGGTCTTATTTTGGGCTTTCACAACCCTCAGTGCAAGAGATGCGCACCATTGATTCTGAGACACACAGCACCCGTCCTCAGAGCACAACCTCATACTCTGAGCAAGTTTCAGGGAGGGTCAAGGTCAGCTTGAAGGGAGGCACCAGCAAACAGGAAAGGGCTGGATTGTCTTGGCAGCAACCTCCAGCCCTGTGAGCAGACAGGGAGGTGGCAAGTGGGACAAACAGGTTGAGTTTCTGCAGGGAGATGGCAGAAGGCTGAGTTACAGAGCTAGCTATGAACTCTTTTGTGACGGGAACCAGGAGGCCATGAGGTGAACAGAGGAGACAGAAAAGGGATGGGTCAGAGTGGAATGTTCACACATGGCATTTCACAGGTAATGTCACTACTGATGACTGCAAGGTCCAAAGAGACCATTATCAGGCACTCTCAAGTCCTAGAGTTCACTGTCTGTTGGGAACAAAGCCACTCTGTGACCACCAGACCACTGCTTATGACACTCGCCTTCTGAATTTAATCCTGATGCCTCGGCCCTAGATCCTCTGCTGCACTGGGGTGGGAGTGTGGGGGAGGCTGCCTACCGGTGCTGTGTCTCAGGGCGATAGAAATAGTCCACAGGTGTGTCGAGCCTGGAGAAGATGGGTGGGGGGATGTAGAGCGGCAGTTCCTGGTGGAAGAACTCCTCCTTCTCAGGCTTGCGCATGAGCACTCTGTCATACATGGACACATGCTTGCCACCCGCTTCTGTGTGCACTGCCAAGTACTGAAAGTCAGACATTCCTGGAAAGACAAGAGAACAGATGGCACACTCTCACTCAGGCTCTGGCACTGCTGTGCTGATACCCAAATCATCTTAGGAAGGTACTGAATAAGCTGTGCAGCACCCTTCTGATGGGTGTGCAAATTAGTAGTGCAGGAAGAATGGCTGGGGGGTGGGGGGCAGGGAAGCCATGGAACAGCAGGTAAAGTCCAGGGAGCTAAATCATAAAACACGGTGTGCCCTGCTTACAATACAGTATTTTCACCAAGCTCCAGGGGCTGCTGTTCCAGGGCCAAGCTGAGCAACAGGGTGCTGGCTCAATTAAAGAGAAATACAACTGTGATATATGAGGAGCCACCTTCCCCCTGGAAGGACAATCCTTCCAAACAAGCATCTACCAAAGGACCCTAGGTCCTATTCTTCTTTTCTTTTGTGTTATGTTTAAGACACCATCTTACTGGAACCCAGGCTGGCCCCAAATTCCTCTCCCTTTCCTTCCTTCTCTTTGGATCTCCCCTTTCTCCTCTCAGTCATTTAGTCTCTTCAGATTCTGCTTCCTTAGGGCAGCAGCCGTAAGCAGCTGTATGCTGATCATTTGCCAAGCACCTCCCACATGGCTCTTTAAAAGACACCATCACTGTGAATCTTGTCCAGGGCTTAATGAATTCCTGGCTCTGCAGCCCCTAGTGCACAGACAAGGAGACTGAGGCAAAGGGAAGCTAGGGCGCCTGCCTAGATATATGTGTAGGAAAATGTTACAGTGAAACTCACTACTTTATAAGCTAACTTCAAAATTTGATAACAGACAAACTCTTAGGGCTCATCAGGCATAATTCCAAACTGAATGCTCTTTGGCTCTGCCTTTCCAGTTCCCGCTTTCTGATCCTCCCTGGAAGTAGCATTCAGTTTGGAATTATGCCTGCAGTTCAAAGAAGCATGAGGTGCTACAGGACCCAAGTCAGGCAGAGAAGCTTCAGAGGATAAAGCCAGCAGCAATCAAGACTTGACAGGGGAGCCAGACAGTGTCACAGTCTTATAATCTCAACAATTTGGGGAGTTGGCATAGAGATTTAAGGCCAGCTTGGGAGACGGTTCCAAAATATTGGGGTCTCAGACCGGAGATCTGATCATTAGTCTGATCTGGCCCCACACAATGGTTTATCTTAAAACTAGAAAGTTTCTCACAGAACTCTAGATTCCTAGCTTCTCTTAAGGGTATAAAAGGTTGAGGAGATAGTTCAGGGCATAAAAGCACTTCCTGATTCTCCAAGGACCCAAGTTTAGTTCCCACATCAGATGACTCACACCTGCCTGTAATTCCAGGGGATTGGACACTGTCTTCAGACATCTACAGGCACTAATACACATGTGGCATACATACACACAAAAATAGAAAATAAACTCAGGTCAGGTGTGGTGGCACAGGCCTTTAATCCCAGCACTCAGGAGGCAGAGGCAGGCAGATCTCTGTGAGTTTGAGGCCAGCTGGTCTCCAGAGCGAGTGCCAAGATAGGCTCCAAAGCTACATAGAAAACCTGTCTCGAAAAACCAAAGTCAGGCTGTAAGCAGATAAGCCTTCTTAGTAATTGATGCAGGAGGGCTCAGCCCATTGTGGGCTGGTGGTCCTGGATTCTATAAGAAAGGCTGAGCAAGCCATAGGATTAAGTCAGTAAGCAGTACACCTTCATGGCCTCTGCATCAGTTCCTGCCCTCCTCCAGGTTCCTGCCCTCACTACTTTGATGATGAACTGTTATAAGGAACTTAGAGTCAAATAAATCCTTTCCTCCCCAAGTTGCTTGTGGTCATGGTGCTTCATCATAGCAGTAGAAACCCTAATTAAGACACTCAGTTTGAGAGAGAATAAAAGTATGAATAGAAGGTAGGAAAGCAGTGTACCTACAATCCGTGAGGTGAGGGACTGTTAACTGGAGATGAGAAAGGCTGCCTCCACCATGGGCTATGGCTCTGCCTCATGCATAGGCACACTGTACCCCACTTTCCATGTGGCTCCACATTAGGCCCTGAAATCACCCAATACCACTACAGATGTCAGTTACCCTGGAATTTGTAAATTGTGGAGATGATGCCAAGGATTTCCAAGTCGAACGTGACCTGGGGGTGAGTCTCAGCCCCCAGGGCACCTCTCTGCCGTCTTGTCCTTTTCCTGATCCGGAGCAGCATGCTGCTGGTACTGAAACGGTTAGCACACACAGGGTGGCAGTATGGGTCCTTGGGCCGGAAGTAGAGCTCAAGCCTCTTGGTAGGGTCAGTGTAGATCTGCAGCAATGCCAAGGGAGACGGGGGAACAGTAAGCAGCTAAGCATCCCACAGAACACTGCTCCTCTTCCCACAAAGCCCAGCTGACGGTGAGCCAGGAAAGGCCAGAAGGCACAGGTTCTACTTCTAGCTCTTTGTTCCCATAGAACTCATTTTTTTTCAAGCCAAGTTTCTCAGTGTTTAGATAGAGAAAATGAAGTCAAACAGCTTCCTCCCAATAGGTTATAAGTGAGAGATAACTGCTAATGAAGTGAAAACTATCACCTATCAAGTGTAAGGCACAAAAGGACTCTCCTAGCACCATATCACAGGCAGGTTATCACCCTGTTTACTTCTGAGTTGACAGAAGTTAACTTTCAGAACTGACTAGGCTATGCCAAAACTCGACAGCTCCAGGATTCAATCAGCAGTCAGTCTCACAAACAAGCGTTTCTGGACCCACAGGAGATTACATCAACAGTAATGACCATTTTGGCATTTCTCACTACTCATAGCCTTCAAGGCCCCAGTTCTTTCTTCTTATAAAAATAAAACCAAACAAACAAAAACAAAAACAACCATCCCCCCAGAAAAAAGCCCTAAGAATAGTGTCCACCTTATAATACTGTTACAAAGATTCAATTAAAATAGTGGTGCCTAACTCATGGTAAGCACTCAGCACATGCCACCTACATGTGAACAAAGATTTGCCCCACATCTGGTAAGAGGCATGCAGTGAGTATCAGCCATGCACCTTTGAGCCAACAATGTGCACTGGCTTGAGGTCACCCACAAGTTCAACTCCTAACTCCCAATACTCGGGACAGGGGGCCTTCAGGAATTGCTCAGGAGCAACTTAGGGAAAAAAATGAAATGCCTGGGGCCTGGAGAGATGACTCAGAGGCTAAGAGCACTTGCTGCTGTTCTGAAGGACTGGAGTTTGGTTCCCAGCACCCAAACATTTTGTAGTGCACAGCCACCTGAATCAAAGCTCCAAGGGACCCAACACCTTCTGGCTTTCAGAGTCATCTGTATACACAACTTAAAAAAAAAAAAAAAAAAAAGAAGCTGCCTCATTCCTCAGCATCCCCTTCTCACAAAGCACACAGCACTTAATAGAGAAGGGATAAGCCTAGACATTGCCTAGCACATTGAGTACTCCAGAAACCTAGGCAGAATGTACGAATGATGGAGGATCACCCTACCAGGCATCCCTGGGGTATGGGAGAATAAGGATTCCGTCAAGGTCATAATGTGTATAATGGAAACTCTACTAGCACAACCAGCTCTTTTCCAATCATAAAAAAATGGAGCAGCAGCTCAGACACTAGTCAGGCAGGAATTCAAATCCCTGTCGGGCCTGTAGTGATTTGTCTGGCCTAACCTTTTTTACCTGTCCCCTTATCTGGAAAATGGGAATAAAAATAGTATCTAGTTCATGAGATTGTCATTAGGACTCAATCACATACTTGATAAATTCTTATAAAATGGGGGACTTATACAGATATTAATACAGAGGTGAACAAGAGAGGTCCCTGCTCTGAGTTTATAGCCCCAGGGTCAAGTAATAAACAGGTAATAAGTGTATCAAAATGAAATCTCAGATTGGAATTAACAATGGAAGGAGCTAGATATTAACTGACAAGAATCTAAGGTGTTTAGGGAAAACATTTCTGAAGAAATATCCCAAGCCGGGCATTGGTGGCGCAGGCCTTTAATCCCAGCACTCGGGAGGCAGAGGCAGGTGGATCTCTGTGAGTTCAAGACCAGACTGGTCTACAAGAGCTAGTTCCAGGCCAGCCTCCAAAGCCACAGAGAAAACCTGTCTCGAAAAACCAAAGAAAAAGAAATATCCCAAGATCCGGCACACAGAGCATCACTCTAGCCCCCCAACTTGTTGTCTGGCCTTAAACTGTTCACTTGTAAAATGCAGACGTTGTCAGTTCCTACTCTAGGTGTTCCAAGGACTGCAGCTTGTAAATAAAGCACTTGGCACTTGACTAATACAGAATTCAATGTCAGCGAATTGCAACACTTTTAAGTTCAACTACAGGTGGGGCAAAAGTTCTAAATCCCTTTCCTCCAGTGTATAGGTTTTCTACCGAGAGAAATAAGCGCACTACACCCAGCGAGGCCGCAGCTGAATTATGTTCCTGGGACATATGCTAAGCATGCTACTCACATTTGAGTACAGAAAGAAAACAAAGCCTGTCTCAAAGAAGGCCCTAGAGCCTGCCTAAACTTTCCGTTACCAAGGAAACCGCTCTCTCGCCGGGTTCTTTTCCCGCGGTCCCGGAGTTTTCCCAGCTCCTTACTCGAGAGACGCCTTCTTCGCCGCCCAGAGTCTGTAGCATCTTGTCCTCGTTACGCACCACGCCTGGGTACTCCACGCACACCAGTCGCCGTTCCCGCCGTAGGTCCACAGGGATGGCGGCCTTTGGCTCCGCGTCCGGCTCCACCGCCGCCATGCCTGCCAGTCCGGTCCCGGCCTGACGTGGTCCGCTTCTCAAATGGCTCCCCCAGGCCTCACTTCAATGGTTCCGCTAAGGAATGGTTCCGGTCCTCCTTACCGTTCACGTCTCCCTAAATCACTGAAATTCGAAGGCCTTCCGGAACCAGCGCGCCACGGCGTCTGTTAATTTTGCGATACCTCAGAGGTCCGGAGGTTTTTGTTGTTGTTGTTTTGTTTTGTTTTGTTTAAATGAAGGGGGCGAGACGAAGGCGTATCCCACCAGTTAGCCCAACTCGGCCGGGTCCTTCCGGATATCCCATCCAATGAGAGTTTGAAGGCGTGCCCAAGGAGCCTTCTGGCCAGTCTACCATCAGTTAGCTGGTTTTAGACTTTCAAACAAACAGAAAAGCACAGCCCACTGAGTTCTTTTAGCATCGCTCCTGCGAATAAGAGTTTAGGACTGACCACTTGAGATTGGATATCATAGGGGTCAACAATGGAGAAGGTTAATTCTCAGCAGCCACTAATTACCTGCAGTTCTTTATCTAGGGGTGGGCTTTGTGAGATTTCCCCCATCCGCGTTGATGTCCGTGGTGGTGGTGTTTAGGCGATCGTATTGTTGAGATTTCATGGGTGCAGCTCTCCAGTCCTAAACACAGTATGCAGGACAGGATCTCCCTTACCCCCACCCCCACTCCCGGTTTATTCGTGTAGCCCTGGCTATCCTGGAACTCGCCATGTAGACCAGGCTGCCCTTAAACTCAAAGAGATCTCCATGCCTCTGCCTCCTGTGCGCTGGGACTAAAAGCATTTGCCAACATGTCCCAGCGCGGGACCAGATTTCCGACGCCCCTTCGAGAGAATTCTGGGTGAAAATGGTGGCTTTAAGGTATTGTTCACCAAGTAATCTCCTCACACCACATAGACTCAAAGGCCTAAGCTCGGACAGAATTTAGGCATCCTTCATACTAAAGACCTTGGTTGTGTGGAGGAATGGATCAGGAAAGCTAAAGTGGATTCAGATGAAACACACTAAGAGGCAAACTAGTTCTGGCAGGAGATGTATCCTGAAGGTGGGGAAGTGACTATGAGAATGAACTTTTGGAACAGCATTTGAGGATATTAGGAGACCGATTGTATGTGGGCACCCCAAGTTTCTGAAGTGATTTCTCAAACAACTCATTGTCGTAGGTGCGTTAGAAAGGCAGATTAGGGGCTGGAGTGGTTAAGAGTACTTGTTCCTCTCACAGAGGACCCAGGACAGGTTTCCATTAGCCACACACAGTCTCGCAGCTGCCTGTGACTCCAGTTCCTGGGAATCTGACATCTATCTGCTTCTGGCATGCATATGGTTCACATACAGGCAAAACTCTCATATACATAATTTTTTAATCTTTAAGAAAAAAAAATTCGAGACCGGGTTTCTCTGTGTATCCCTAGTTGTTCTGGAACTAGCTCTGTAGACCAGAGTGGCCTTGAACTCACAGAGATCCTCCTGCCTCTGTCTCCCGAGTGCTGCAATAAAAGAAAAGATGTAGTGAGCCAGTGAATGAGGCCACTTTCTTGACTCATTCAAGCTGTTGATTTAGTCCAGTCTCAGGACATGGTCCCATCCCATAGAGGGATGTCCTTAGGTGCACAGAAACCAAGGAGAAGGGAGGGGAAGACAAGGACCAACGTGAGGGCATCAGACCAAGCTTCTGAGAGACATAATTGTGGTACGACCTGGGATCTGAGTCAGGGAGGGCAGACTGGAAACTGAGAGAAGCCAAAAAGGACCAGGAAGCCAATGAAAAGAGCAGTGTCCAACAGGAATGCATTTAGCAAATGGTATCTCCTGCATGCCTGGGACTCTGTGAGACATAGATGATGAAGCAGAAAGCCTACCCTCCTATAGCTTGCATTGAGTAGCAAGAGCAACTAGCAAAGGAACTAGACTGGGATGCCCCAGCTGCTTGGGTAGGTTTTGAGCCTGTGTAGGCCAACACCCCTAACACCTCTCCATCCACTGCTCTAGGACTGAGAATGTGCTGGATCCAGCTCTTAGCTGTCCTGATGTCCAGCCAAATCTCAGGCCTTGTCCCTGATGTACAGACTTGGAGAAGGACAGTTGTTCTGTCCTCTGAGGTGACCCCAAGCAACAGAAAGGGGATACTGGCTGCTTAGCAGAGCCAAATTCCAAAGGACAGCACTGTCAGGGGAGCAGCCTAACACTCCTCCTATCGAGTGTTTTTGCTGAATACCGAATAGTGTCAGCAGCGTCCCTTTGGGGAAATCAGGAGGGGAGGGGGTATTGATCTTTTGTCAACTAGTGAAAGAAAGAATTTGGAAAATATTTCTTCTGAGTGTCACTAGGAATTGGGTGTAATTCAATGTATGCACAAGGTCAGTCTACAGCTCACAAGGTGGGTGCATTCTTGAATACTCCTTGCAGGGGCCTGAGTTTCCTTGGATTGGATAAGAAATGTAATGTTTACTTTCGGCCATTAGATGGCGACAGAGCACCCACATAGCCAACCCATCCACCTGCTGGAAGTAGGTGCTTATGACATCCTGGAAGATTGGGAAGTTGCTGCACTGGGAAACCTCTGCCTAAGCCCAGGATCTCCTGGGTTTGGCAGCCTCATGAAGTCTTAGGCTAGTCCCAGGGCCAGTAAACTGCTCCCTCTCAGATCCAGCTATGCACACTTATGCACATACTCAGGGTCTCATCATTGGATGACAAATGACTGACAGGACCTGAGCTTGGGGTCTGCACAGATGTTTCATAGTTTTCTTTTCCAAAAGAACCAAAACACCCCACTGGGCATTCTCCTTCCTGGTCAGCTTGTCATTCCAAAGCAAAATGAAACCAAATACAAGACTGTGTTTCAAAATTTGTTCATAGGTAGAGTTCATTTTGCCAAGTTTAATATTTTCAGCCAAGACATATTCAGGGTAAAGCAAATGAAATTTAAGCATTGCAGCCCCTCAATTGCATGTACACGTTATGAAGGCCTTGGGGGGTCCTCACATGGGAGCATGTTTTTATAAAAATGGGGGGAGAGACTTTTAACTACATTTGGTTAAGGCAGATGTCCCTTTCCAGCCACCCTGTTCTCTGTCACCCTTTGCTGGGAGCCATGGAGACAGTGTCAGGAGTATGGGGGGATTTGACTAAGGGGAAGTGAGGCTGGAATGCAGTCAGATTGAACAGAATTATGGGTGTGGCTTGCAGTCACTTCCCTGTGCAGTTCAATGATTGCCAGTCATTTTCTGTAGGAGTGGCTTCCATGAGTACACACCCCATGCAGCTCTGACAATTTACTGACATTGTGACATGAAAGTGAAGTACCAAAGGGGATGAAGTGCTCAGAGCCATAATCCATGATGAGGGAAATTCCACCAGGTAGCAGACGTGAGGAAATGGCTCAGTGGGCAAAGTGTGCAGGCTCTACAAACATGAGGACCTGAGTTTGGATCCCCAGCACCCATGTAAAAATTGGCCATGGTAAAGTTTGTCTGTTACTTTAGCACTGGGTGTGATCAGACAGGCAGATTCCAGGGTGTTGCTAGTGTACACTAAACACTGGACTCTAGCTTCAGTGAAAGATCCAGTCTCAGAAAATTAGGTAGGGAAGCTGAGATGGCTCAGTGGGTAAAGACACTTGATGCAGGCCTTGCCAACCTAAGTTCCATTCTGAGACCCACATGGTGGAAGGAGAGAACCAACTGTTACAGACTGTCTTCTGACCTCTACTCATACACCCCTTATTCACCAAATAAACTAATAAATAAAGGGGCTGGAGAGGAGGTTCAATAATTAAGAGTACTTGCTGCTCTAGAAGACCCAGGTTCAATTCCCCCATCATCCATCTGGTGGCTCACAATCATCTATAACCCCAGTTTTAGAGAATCCACTGTCTCACAAGGACAACAGGCACATATATGGGGACAGACTTACACACAGGCAAAACACTCATACCCATAAAACAATAAATCTAATAAATAAAATGTAATTTTAAAATAAACCAGGGGGTAGGTGGTGGTGGTGCACACCTTTAATCCCAGCACTGGGGAGGCAGAGGCAGGCAGATCTCTTGAGTTCCAGAACAGCCAGGCTTCGCAGGGAAACCTGCCTTGGAAAACAAAACAAAGCATAGCAAAAAGTCAAAACCAGAAAAAAAGCCAGTGTGGTGGTGCACATCTTTAATCCCAGTACTGGAAAGGTAGAGGCAAGAGGATCAGAAGATCAAGGTCATTTTTGGTTTTACAATTTGAGGCCAGCCTGGGATACTTCAGAGTCCATCTCCCACCTACCTCAGAGAAAGAGAGAGAGAGAGAGAGAGAGAGAGAGAGAGAGAATGAAAAAAGGGTTGAGATTTTCACAAACTAGCACCTATCAGTGTCTGTGTCAGTACCACCAGCAGCAGGGACAGCCAGGCACAGAACACATGTTCTCTGCTCCTCATTTGCTATGATCTGAAATCTGGGAAAAAACCCCAAGGCCATGTGTTTTTGTTTGTTTTGGTTTTGAGACAGGGTTTCTCTATGTAGCCCTGACTGTCCTAGAACACACTATAGATCTGGTCTCTGACTCACAGAGATCCACCTGCCTCTGCCTCTGCCTCCCGAGTGTTGGGATTAAAGGCATGCCCAGCTATATCTGTGTCCAACTCCAAGACCATGTGTTAAATGCTAATTTCCACTTGCTGCTACTGGGAAGTGGTGGAATCTATTGGGAGGTGTTCTGTTCATAGGAGATATGCTCTTGAAGGTGGTAGTGGGGTCCCAGCCCCTCCTCCTCCCCTTGTTGGCGTCCTTGCCATACAGGGACCAGATGTGCCCCACAGACACTTCCACCATAGTGCACTCCTCCACCACGTACACTCTCCCACCCCTAATACAACAACCCAGAGTTTTTCTCTCTCAACAGCAAGCCTGGCATGGGGGTGCTCAGGCTAGGCTAGCACTTTACCGGTTGAGCCACACCCCCAGCCTGCTTAACATTGTCTTTTGGCAAGTAGGTTTTAGCTTCTATATGGCTAAAATATGTAGCATTTAATAGTGTAGTGCTTGACTAAAATGCAACTTTTTTTTCCCTTTTGTGGATGTAGTTCATTTCACGGTGTTTTAAGAAATCTTTTATCTCTAAATTTATGAAGATCTTGTATAGATTCTTCTAGAGGCTTCGTTGTTTTAGTCCATCCCAAGTGTGATCAAAGGAACAGCGGCCTTTCAGTTCCACTTTCTCTTCCTCCCCCCTTTCTCTCTTCTTCTCTCTCTCCCCTCCCTCCTTCATCCCTCATTTGCAAATGTATTCTAACATCCTCTGTGATTTTTTTCTTTAATATATAAGTTCCTTTAGAAGACTCTCAATAGCCCAAAACTGGGTATTTTAAAACAATATTTATAAACTTTTAACCTAATTCCATTGAGTTCAGACAACTTACCCCTTCAACAGTGTTCTTTGGAGTTTGTCTGGACTTGTTTTGTGTCCAGCATAGGGTCTATCTGCAGAAGTGTTCTGGGAAGTGATGGAAAGGAATACATATTCTCAGACCAGGGAGACAGCTCACCAGTTTGAAGACCTGAGGTCAATCTCCAGGACCCACATGGTGGAAGGTGAGAAGCAACTCCTGAAAGTTGTCCTCTGACTTCCACATGTGTGCCACAGTACAAGTGTGTGAGTGCACACACACATACCAAGTAAATAAATTATGTAATGTATACATCTTCTTCGATCTTTCCATTTTCAATCTCTCTTTGTCCTTAAACTTGAAGTCTGTCTCTCTCTTTAAAAAAATGTAACATAGGCTGGCCTAAAACTCATGATCCTCCTGCCTCTGCCTCCATCAGCAAATCCTACTGGTGTGCGCCACCACAGCCGGCAAAGTCCGCTTCTTATAAGCAGGATGTAGTAGTGCTTTTCCCTCCTCTGATATCCTTTGTCTTTTAGCTGAAATATTTAATAGGTTTACATCTAATGTAATCTTGATACATTTAAGTTCAAGTCTTTCATATTATTTTTTTCCTATCTGTTCTGTCCTTTCCTCCCATCTTTATACTAATTATATATATATAAATTTATTTTTATAATTTTTAATTATATATGTGTGTGTTTGTGTGGGTATGTGTATGAATGTGAGTGAAGGTGCCCAGAAGGTCCAAGGTGTCTGATCACCCTGGAACAAGAGTTACAGGAGGTTATGAGCTGCCTGTGGCTTCTGGGAGTCACACCCAGGTCATCAAGTGTTCTTAACAGTGGAGGCATCTCTCCAGTGTAGCTGGATGTTTCTCTCCTGCCTGAGCCATCTCTCTAGCCCTGATATAGAGTATCTGAATCAGCTTAAAGAATTCCCCGATTTGTGTTGGGGAAATGGCTTAGTCTGTGAAGTGCTTGTCAGTGCAAACATAAGGACCTATGTTCAATCTCCAGAACCCATGTATACAAAAGCCAGGCATAGTAGTGGCACTTGTAATTTCAGAACTGGGGAGGTGGAGACAGGGAGATCCCTGAGTGTCAACAGGTCCATGGAGAGTTTCAAGTCAATGAGAGATAAATGATGTTCAAACTGATGACAGAAGTCAAGTGATCCTCAAGCTAAGGCCAATTCCTGTGTTCCCAGGCCTCTCCCAGCCTCCTCTTATAGGCTTCTCTCCCAGGAATGGCAGCCCCAGAGCACTGGTCATCATTGCAGGCTCCTCATTCCTCTCCCTACAACCTCTCCCACTGCCCCGTCAGCCCACTCCAGCTCCCAAATACCTCTGGGTCCTTCCTTTCCCATGTCTCCTCTTATCCTCTTGAGCTTCATATTGCTTCTCAGCACTGCTTAGTGCGGAGAGAGCCTCCTATCATGTTCCCCACGTCCATTCACACTAGGCATCTTCTTGCTCCCCATTCAAAACCCAACTGATGCAGGAAAGTGCTCAGGGCAAAGTCTTCCTGAAGACCCCTCCTCCAAACACTAAGGTGGTGTGTGTGTGTGTGTGTGTGTGTGTGTGTGTGTGTGTGTGTGTGTGTGTGTATCACATGTGGAGGTCAAAGGACAACTTGTGGGAGTTGGTTTTGTCCTTCTACGACATGGGTACTGAGGATCAAATTCAAGTCATCAATCTTAGTGTCAAGAGCATTTCCCCACTGACACATCTTGCCAACCCTCCACCTAATGTATTTATTTTCCTTTATTTTATGTGTATGGATGTTTTGCCTGCATAAATGGCTGTGCACCACGGAGGCCAGAAGAGGGTGTTGGATTCTCTGGGACTGGAGTTAGAGATGGTTGTGAGCTATGATTTGGATGCTAGAAATTCATCCTGGGTCCTTAGGAAGAGCACCCAGCACTTTGCAACCATCTCTCGAGGCCCTTACTTATTTTTGAGACAGGAGCCTTTCCCACTGGATCTGGAGCTCACGGATTAGGTGGCACTGTAGGCCAGCAAGCCCTAGGCTTCTTCCTGTCTCTGCCTCCCCAGTGCTAAGATTCAGGCATACATGTAGTGCTTGGTTTTTGCATGAGTGCTAAGATTTGAACTCAGGTCCTTGTGCTTGCACAATTTTCCTCTGTAGGTGACCAATGTGATCAGTTTCTTGTTCATATCTTTGGAGAAAACTTATACCCTTAAAATCAAAATAAGTATATGTATTCCATAGTCCACAAAAAGAGAACAGTTAACCCACAAGCTGACTTTATTACTCTATTCTTTCTGTAATGAATGGCTGCTTTGACTGACTTCCCTAGGGGTTCTAGTATGACTCCCTGGCCTATAAGTTCATCTATCCCCCAGTTGACCACAAATGGTCTCTTCCTGGACACTCCCTCTATCCCTTCCTTTTTTCACTTGGCAACGTATCATGGAATCAATCACTCCTGAATCAATTCACAGAATACTTCCTCATTTCTTAAAACAGACACACACTGTTTCCCATATTCTGGGCCATGATTTATTTAGCCAGCCCTCTAGGATGGACACTTAGGTTTTTTCCAGCCTTTCCCAACACAAACATTGCTGCAGTGAATCACTGTGGTGTGGTTTCACAGTTGGGCTAGGAATCTGGGAGACAATGGGTGGAAGGGTGTGTGCATCTGTGATTTGTCAATCTTCCTTAATTTCCTCATTGGGTACCTAGCAATCTGTGTCTCTCTGTTCCTGAGACCAGACCTGTGTGAGGACACAGGGGTCTCAGAGCTGGTTCACTTTGAGAAGTTTTGCAGGACTAACGGCAAACTCCACTCTCTTCAGATATATATATATATATATATATATATATATATATATATATATATATATATATATATTGTGTGTGTGTGTGTGTGTGTGTGTGTGTGTGTTTGCCTTTATGTATTTATGTTTACCACATGTGTACCTGGTGCCTTGCAGAGGGTGTCAGACACGATGGTTGTGAGCTGCCGTGTGGGTGCTGGGAACCCAACTCAGGTTCTCTTCAATAGCAGCCTTAAGCTCTAAACCCATCTGACAATCTCCACTCCCCTCAGTTTGGGAGCTCCATTCTCTTTCCCAGGGACTCATAATTACTACAGCCTCGCATTCCAAGCACCTGATCTTTCTCTCCCAAAAGTGTCTGATTCGTCTCTAACCTGCCTAAGACCTACTGTGGCTCCAGGTTAACAAACTCTGAGGATTCTAGCCCTCTTATCTCCTCCCCACCGCAACCATTTCGTCCCCTGCTGCAAAGTTCTTAACTGTGGCCCCAGGTCCTCCTTAGGACCCCCTTTTCTATCTAGCTCAGGGTAACCCTTGGGAAGGTTTGGCGCCCTTGCCTCTGAGGCCCCGCCTGTAGAGAGCTCATGGCATTCCACCAGGTCTCTCAGACTTTCATTTTCCTAGAACTTGGAGCAAACCAGACTTAGAATCCGTGTCCCTGGTGGAGTAGCTACCGCATCCATCTAAGAGACCAAGAGACCTATGGGCTGTCCACGCCCTGCAGCCTCCTCCGCAGTATGGCCACCAGGAGGCGCCAAGCTCCCTCCGTGGCAGTGGGCGGTACAGTGGGGGCCCAGTTCTCCTGCCACCGGCTGTCGTGAAAGCCCCGCAAAATCTATGGCATCAAACAACTGAAGTATTTCCCTAGGTCATTGGCCACCTGCTATCAGGAGGTAGAGAAAAGGAAAGAAGTGGGGAGATGGGATCTGCTGTCTTTCCCTAGGTCTGGGAGAATGGGCTACCCAGCCAACACCAACCTTAGGTTCCCTCGGGTCTTGGGTCTTCCTTTAAAAAGCCTTTGGCAGATGTCCTTTAAAGTCAGGGGATGCGCCTTCAGTCCAGCACTCTGAAGCCTAGGGAGGTAGATCACACAGGCACTCCTACCCAACCACCTGCCTCAAGTCTGCTTGGGGTAAGGAGACACATGGGGCAGCTTTGCATCCTCCATTGAAAATAATTTATTTCCTGGACACTGGGAAAGCAGGAGGGGCCGCCCAAGAACGTGTTTCCATGGCAGCACACATAGCTGTTTAATTTTTAAACTTTATTTTTAATTCTGTGTGTATATGGGTATGTGCACATGAGTGCATGTGCCCCAAAGAGGCCAACGGTATCAGATCCCCTGGAGCTGGAGCTGCACATAGAGGTGAGAGCCACTTACCCATGGTGCTGGGAATCGAACTCAGGTCCTCTGCAAAAGCAGTATGAACTCTTACCCATGAGCCATCTCTCCAGCTGCCCTCTACCACTCCTTTCTTGAGAAAGTATCTCATGTATCCTAGGCTGACTTCAAGCTTGCTACAAATCCAAGATGACTTTGAACTTCTGATTCTCTTTTATCGCCACTGTCATGCCTGTTTGTGTGATGCTAGGAGTGAATATAGGTCTTTGTACCTGCTGGACAAGCACTCTACCAACTGAGCTACATTCCAACCCCAACCCCCCTTCTTAAAAAACAAAAATCAATCAATCAAACAAAAATCCACTGGGTCTCACAGGACCAGGCTGGCCATGATCTCAGCCTCCCATGTGCTGAGATTACAATGACAGTTAGGACCAGTCTCAGAGGGACAGTATCTGTAGCCTGTCTACAACTGACAAGTTTCTCTTTGGGATGGGTCTGGAATGCAGAAGGTGCAGAACTGAGAAAACTGCTGCCAGGCACAGGGGCCATCATTTCCAGCTCAGGGGAAGCACAGGCAGTCTGAGAGAAAGACACTGGGGTGCTGGTGTTTAAAGTCACTCCTAGAACAGGAGCCTCTTCACCCACAGCCTGCAGGCGCCTTACAGCTTCCACACAGAACAGGTGTGGGCCCTCAATTCAGTCAGTAGGATCTGCCGTGTTTTCTACAGTTGTGAGTTACAGGGGCTGGGCTAGTTCCTAAGATCTTCCTTCCTTCCTTCCTTCCTTCCTTCCTTCCTTCCTTCCTTCCTTCCTTCTTCCTTCTTCCTTCTTCTTCTCCTTCTCCTTCTTCTTCTTCTTTTCTTCTTCTTCTTCTTCTTATTATTATTATTTATTATTTTGGTTTTTTGAGACAGGGTTTCTCTGTGTAACAGCCCTGGTTGTCCTGGAACTCACTCTATAGACTAGGCTGGCCTCAAACTCACAGAGATCCACCTGTGTCTGCCTCCCAAGTGTGCCACCACCACCAGACCCTTAAATTTTTTTTTTAAGCAAAGACCAAGGTCACACTTGTGCCCAGCAGCCAGGATGATGATTTGTTGGGGGGAGGTTGTTGCTACTACATACTTAAAGCTTCCATCTTCACCGTCTCTAACTGTGGTTCACACACAAAGCTCATTCACACTGCTGTGCAGCCAACCCCTCAGACCATCTCCAGAACTTTTATTTTGTAAAACTGGAACTCTGTTTCCATCAAACACTAAGTCCTCATACCCCATCTGAAATGTCTGGTGACGTCATCGGCATGGGTCAGAGCTCGGAGGGTACTCACAGACGTTTTCAGGTTCTCGTCTTTGTCTTAAAACAAAGAATTGTACCAGGAACAAGTGGTAACAGAAACAGAGACTGTTTGTTAAGGGAAAGAAAAGGATGGGCAGGCAACGTGGCTCAGCCACACCAAGCCTGATGCCCAAAACAAACCAAATCTCTATTAGCTTCCAGCGGTGGCATACACCTTTGATCTCAGTATTTTGAAGGTAGAAGTAGATAGATCTCTGTGCTTTCCTGCCCAGCCTGCTCTACATAGTGAGCTCCAGTCTAGCCGGGGCTGCATAGGAATACGCTTTCTCAAATAAATAATAAATAAATAAATAGTGCTTGCTTCAGCAGCACATACACTAAAATTGGAACAATACAGAGGTTGGCATGACCCCTGAGCAAGAATGCACACAAAGCCATGAAGCATTCCATATGAAGGTAAATAAAATTTCAAAAAATCAAAAACAAAAAAAAAAAAAAAGAAAAGCATTCCTGATAATGGTTATGAGTTACTGAGCTGGGCAAATGCTTGTGTTCATAAGGACTGGGCTACCAGGCTCACTACCTGCACAGTACCTTTTCTCTCATGTTTGTGCATGGCAGGCATTTTCTGAGCATGCTCTGTCTGTTTTCAGTAGCCCAGGTAGAGAAAGGTCTTCCAGTCCTGTTTTGTCAATTGACTTCTTGCACATGCTAATGCTACTGGCCCACCCAGTCCCTATTCTCCTGCTGCAGTGCCACCCATTCTACTGTTTCCAGAACCACCTGTGAGCACCCTTGGTGGCACCCGCTGCCTGAGCCTTTTGTGACTGGCTTCCTTCGTATCCTGTGGTTTCTATAAGGTTATCTCTGTTGTAACATGTGTCAGAAGATTCAGAATGGATAATATTCCATCATAATCCACATTTGTGTGTTTGTTGTCAGTGGACATGTGGGTTACTGCCACCCTCTGGATACTGTGTGTATGCCAGGGTTCTCTAGAGCAGTGGTTCTCAACCTTCCTAATGCCGTGACTCTTTAATACTGTTCCTCATGCTGTGGTGACCCCCAACCATCATTGCTACTTCATAACTGTAATTTTGCCACTGTTATGAATCATAATGTAAATATTTATGTTTTCCTATGGTCTTAGGCAACCCCTCTGAAAGGGTTGTTCTACCCCCAAAGGGGTCACAACTTGCAGGTTGAGAACCACTGCTCTAGAGGAACAGAACCAATAAATGAACATATATTGTTGCAGGGCTTGTTTGAACAATGGTGTGCATCACCCAACAGTGTCAGTGTTTACACTGGAGAAGCTGAGAATGAGTAGCTTCTCAGTTCTCCAGACTGGATGTTCAGCTGTTCCAGTCTAGCACTGAAGTCCTGGTGGACTCTTGCAGAGCCATTGGTTCAAGTCAACCTTAGGAGACCAAAAAAGCTGAGCTGAATGTCAGCGAAGGATGGTAGCAACAGTGTAGACGACCCTCCATGAGGGTAAATGACTTTCCATGAGGGTAGAGTCACTTGCTAGTATAAGACAGAAAAGCAAGCAGGCAAAACCAAAAAGCATTTCCTTCCAACCTCCTTATATATGGGCTCTCTGGCAGAAGGTGCCACCTATCTCTATTCAGGGTGGGTCTTCCAAATGCTTGGATTAAAGGCGTGTGGATTAAAGGCGTGTGCTACCACAGTCCGGTAAAATTTCACATGTATAGTTGTGTGACCTGTATGTCTGCACCACATTCATGCAGTGCTTGCAGAGGCCAGAGGAGGGTTTAAGATCTTCTGGGACGGGTGGTACAGACGGCTAAGAATTTCATAGGGGTGCTGGGAACCAGTCACTGGGTCCTTCGAAAGAGCCGGAAGCTCTTATCTCTTACCCATATCTCCAGCCCAGCATTCTGTGTTTTACAAAGTTACACACTGAAGATCTGGAGACCTTGTCTTGAGCATTTCTGTCTCTTCTGCAGCTCCAGAAAATGCAAACCCAGAAGAAACCATGGCAGAGATTTGGGGGAGCTCAAGTCTGCAGAGGGACTGACATATGCCTGGAAACTAAACCAAGCATGGTGGGTGCTCTGCCATCTTCTGTGTACTTGAATACAACCTGGGCAAGCTTCCCCAGATAGAGCAGGAGAGTCCTGAGGCTTAGGACACTGGACAAGTGGGTCTTGTGCCTTGTACACAAGCCTTGTGGTGGGCTTCATCCCCAAGCACCTTTCATTCCAGCAGTCACTGATCCCAAAAGCCTAGGAAACTTAGGCCAGAGCCTGGGGTCACAGCTTCTTGGTGTGGGCACCTTAGCTCTCAGGAGCTCTCATTTTGAAATGAGCATTAGGGTGACAGAAGCCAGTATCAAGTTCAACTTCCAGTCTATCATTTCCAGCTCTCCCACTGGTAGAGGAAGGCTGGAAGTCTGCCTTTGCCCAGCCTCCTGCTCATAATCAGTCTCCTGAGTTTTGCTGTCTCTAACTTGGAAATTCAACATTCACCAGAGGTCTCCAGGGCTTCCACAGCTGAACTTGGAGCCACCTTCAGCCTCACTCCATTCTCCAAAGACCCCCACAACATCTCCAGGCTGAGAATGGCTTTCCCAGCTTGCAGGCTACTAGCCTGGTCCCTGAGGCTAGGCCCTCACATTTTCAACACAGCACTTACTAAGCTGCCCAGGGAGGGTGCATTAATGTCCTGCAGAAAGCAGTTTTGCATGCTGAGCTGGTAGTGGACACCCACACCCTATCTGTGGAAGGCGTTTGTGGGGTACCCTCCCTTCGAACTTTCTAAAAAGGCCCCCGCCCTTCTCTTTCTTGCCCTGTGGACGGGGGTGGATGGCAACACCAGAGCTGGCTGCTGGGCTTCCTCTTTGGCCAGCTCACTGGGCAGTGACAGAGTCTTGGACTTTCAGCTGCTGGAAGGGTCACCAGGGGCCACCCAACTGCTCTGCCTCCACTCCCGGATGTCTCAGCCTATACCTGCAGCCACCCTGGGATGCTGGGAGAGGGCTATCTGCAGAGGGGTTCTGGGGGCTGGAGCAAACCCTTATCTCTCAGCCAGGGGCCTGCACTGCAGTTGGGGCTTTGTAATCTGACATTGTGATTTTTCATCCTTGTTTTCTCTCCATGGAGGGAAGATTTGCTGAGTCACGCTGGGGAGGTGGTTGCAGAGGGTTGGGGGGTCTAGGCAGCTGGAGGGCTCTGATAAGTCTGAGGCTGAGCTAAGGGGCACTGGGGAGCCAGCAGGAGGAAGCCCAGAGCTGACGGTTTCCAGCTAAGATTGACGTCTTCTGTAGAGCTACCCTGAGGAGGCTGAGCCTAGAATCCTAAACTTTTCCTTCTGAGGCATTTAGGGCAGGGCCCAGGCCTCAGGGGGCCACAGATGCCAGCTAAGCCTCTGTGAATTCTGTGATTGTGTGGACAGTGACAGTGGCCAAGGTGGGATACACTATGTCACTTTCGGTATTACACACTGACTTGCAGGAAGCCCTGGCAGGGTAGTGCTGGGCCAGGCCTCTCATCAGGTGGGAACAGCTGGGGCAGATGGAAGGAGTCTGATCTTTGCAGTCAGCCTCTGCACCTGTCTTCTCCAGTGAAGGCCATCCTCATTTTAACAGATCAAATTCCTTCCTGTTTCCTCCAGAAATACTTCCCTGACTCTTGGGGCTGGGCTTAGCAACTCCCTTGGTCTCTCAGAGCCCCCTGAATCTTCCACCCCCATATCTTGCCTCACAGAGAGCAATCCAGAGCAGAAACCGGGTCTTAGGGTTTGTCCTCCAACTCTTAGGGAAATTGTTCCCTAAAAGTCTGGGGCCTGCCTGATGCCAACAAATCCTCAAAGGTGACAGCAGGCTCCAGGCCCTCATGTCTGCAGGAGAGTAGAGCCGGTGGCTAAGAAAGGCTCACCTTGCCTGTCTTCCACCCACTTCTTTGCTTCCCTGTACACTTTCTGCAGAGTGCCTGATGCTCCAGCCTCTCCAGGAACTGGCAGTTGAGTGGGCCACACACAGATTTGGGGATTGTGTTGGGCCTAGGGAAAGGGCAGACAGAATGGTCCAGTGGGGTAGCACCGGGGGCTTCCCCAGGACACTCTCAACCTAGTTTATTTCTGATTCTGTGAAGGCCAGGGTGCAACCACTGCCCTGAGGAAGGGGGGCAACTGATGCCCCTGAGTCTGTGGCCACATCCCCTGCTGCTCCCAAAAGGGACTTTGGGGACAGGAAGAGCTGCCCACAGTGGTCGCTTTGGTCCCTTCCTGCTGCCCAACTGAGCTCAGAGATAAGTCCTTGTGTGGCCCAGAGAGGCTAGGGGCCCAGGCCTTCCCCAGAAATCATGTCAGAACCCCCCACGCAGAGGAAGGGGTCTGAGGACCATGATAACCCCTCTATTTTTAAGAGATCCGGGAGGAAGTTCTAAGTCACCCTTGGCAGAAATAGCTCCGAACTTCTGCCTGGCGTCTGTGGCTACAGCTGGTGGCAGAGTTGGGTGAAGAGTGTGTCACAGTTGGAATCAACGCACAATGGCAGAATGCCACCTATGCCCCAGCCTGGCCTGGAAGGCTGAGCCTGTGTCCCCAAACCAGAGTTGTTCCTAAGGATAATACTGACAGCCACATGTATTGTGTCCCACTGCCTCATGGGAGGTGCAGAAATCTTGACACAAATGGCAGAAGAGGGGGTGCTGCTGCAGAAGCATGGAGTCTGAGCTGTTGCAGGGTGGTTAGGAGAGAGCAAGATGATGGGGTAGAGGGAACAGGAAGAGCAGAGGACCAGCTTCAGGGGCACTGGCAAGAGCTGGCTATGGCATATTGTCTACGACCCCCCAAGTGGTTCAACCCCTCTGGTCCCAGTTTGGAAAATTAGAGTAATAGCAGCATCCTTCAAAACTATTAAATACATTTCTTGTTCCATTTATGGTGCTGTGTGTGTGTTCCCAGGAAATATTTGATATTAGTTTGTTATCAGTGATTCCAGGCAGGTATTGAGCTGCAGAAACATATCAAATGTCACTTTTCTATTGCCCCAATCTTTAAACTGTATCTCCATGGCATGGTTTCTTCCCCACAACTGCAACCTCCACCCTTCATTCTCTTGTTCAAGAAATGACAGAAGGGTTGGGGAACAGTGGTGCTCACCCACCATTTCAGCACTAGGCAGGCTGAAGCAGGAAAATCACAGGTTTGAAGCCAGCCTGGATGATATAGCAAGACCATGCTTAAAAAAAAGAAAGAAAGAAAGAAAGAAAGAAAGAAAGAAAGAAAGAAAGAAAAGAAGCCAGGCGTTGGTGGCGCACGCCTTTAATCCCAGCACTCGGGAGGCAGAGGCAGGCGGATCTATGTGAGTTCAAGACCAGCCTGGTCTACAAGAGCTAGTTCCAGGACAGCCTCCAAAGCCACAGAGAAACCCTGTCTCAAAAAAAAAAAAAAAAAAAGAAAGGAAGGAAGGAAGGAAGGAAGGAAGAAAGAAAGAAAGAAAGAAAGAAAGAAAGAAAGAAAGAAAGACAAAAGTCAATCTATGGGTTGTTGGGAAGGCAGGTGGAAGGTTCACAATTCTAGAGATGGCAAAGTGGTGAGGAAATTTCTGACCAAGTCCCTAACCATTCTAGCAGTCAGCAAGCCGTACATCCTACATCCATGCCCAGGGCTATCCTTCCAAACCCAGGGCTTTTGGTGAGGCCTCCTCAGACCACTCCTTAACTTCGTGATTCCCTGGCCATCACCACCCTCTCCTCACACTACACCTCTGTTTGTTCTGAGCCCACTGAGGAGAAGCTGAGCTTGTTGGCTGCCACCTTTCTTCCTAGAAGGCTGTCTGGTGGTTGTCAGATCTGTGGTGGATCTGAATGAATGGCATTCAACTCAGTAGGAGCATCATTATGCTTTTGCAAGGGTCCTGGATGCAGCTCTCATATGAGTCTACTGGACACATTGCCTGCTCTGCAGTTACCCTGGGCACCTGCTTGGGCCTCATTTAGGCAGAAAGGGGAACCTGCAGATACAGACTCGAAGGCCCAACTCACCACCCCTATTCCCAAAAGGCATGGACACAAAGTACGTGCCTTCTCTCCCTCCCCCCTTTTCTTTCCTTCCTTTCTTCCTTCCTTCCTTCCTTCCTTCCTTCCTTCCTTCCTTCCTTCCTTCCTTCTTTCCTTTCTTTCTTTCTCTCTCTCTTTCTTTCTTACTCTCTTCCTTTCTTTCTTTCTTTCTTTTATTGCCTTTCTTCCCTCCCTTCTTTCTTTACTGTTTATTATTTATTTAAGATAGGGTCTCATGCAGCCCAGTTGTTCACACTCAACTATGTAGTAAAGGATGACATGGAATTTCTGATTCTCCTGCCTTTACCTCCCAAGCACTGGGAGCACCTCCTTGCTGGAATCAACCTAGGGCTTTTTGCATGCTGAGCAAACACAGTACCAACTGAGCTATACCTCTCAGTCCCCCCTCTTTTTTGGGGGGTTCGAGACAGGGTTTCTCTGTGTAGCTTTGGAGCCTGTCCTGGAACTCACTCAGTAGACCAGGCTGGCCTTGAACTCACAGAGATCTACCTGCCTCTGTCTCCCCAGGGCTGGGATTAAAGGCATGCGCTACTACCGCCCAGGTCCCTTCTCTCTCTTTTAAAACAAAAGAACGCATTATCTCTCTTCCCTGGATACCTCTCAACACTTGTGGTTATAGAAACCATGGAAACCCCAGAAGAAAAGGATATAAAAAAATTCACACTCAAAGCGAACCCTGTGGCAATCGATATGTGTGGCTCCTTCTGTAGATGGCTCATATGGCAAGGAATTGGGCTGAGTGTGGTTGTGCTGAGCTCTAAGAGTGACATCACCCCCAAATGTCTTCTTCCTGTGGGTCCCAAAGCTCTAGAGACGCTGGGGTGGGGCATCTCCCAGGACCCTGCTCCCTCTTCCTCTGTCTCCTAATTTCCTGGGCCCTTGTCTTCCTTCTCCCTCATCTACTCTCACTCTGAAGCTCAGTCTTGATTCATGGGCAGGGATGAGCACATCAGCAAGGTTGTGCCTTCCTGGATAGTGACAAACACTGTACTGGACAGCCTAGTGGCCTTGCTAAGTGTAAAGTGAGTCTATCTGTTACCTCAGACCTTAGGGCAGAGAGAGAGGGTGGCTTGCAAAAGAATGGTGAAGTGGCCTCAGTGTTGTGTGCTTCCCAGGACTTTTTCTCATGTGTGCTGGGGCACTGGAACCTTCTAGAGAATAGGACTTTTGCTCTAGAACCTGCACAAGAACACAGCAGCCCTGTTCCCCTTCTGGATGCCTGAGACAGGGTCCTCAGCCTGTGTTTGCCTGGAACTGATTCTCAGCTGTGTCTGCTGGTGTTGCAGTAGTCAGGGCCCCAGGAACCTCAGAGGCCTCTTTTTCCCTCCCAGCTCTTGTCTTTGGGTAAAGTGGTTGGAAGTCTGTCTTTCTCTCTTGTTTCCCCCCTTTTCCCGCGCTCTGGGCCACCATGCCACTGATAACACTTGGAAGGCGCTATCGACCCAGGAGTGTCCTCCCACCCAGCCCACTGCCAGGCTCCATGCTGACAGTTGGCAGCCGGCACAAGCTGATAAACTTATCAGGCCAAACCTGAGCATGGCTGGGTCAGAACATGTCCTGCCTCAGATTTCCCTCCAGTTACCTTTCTGCAGTCACAGTCCCCAAGAACCCCAGGCCTTGCTTGGCTCCTGGCAGGGCCCAACCCCAGCTAGACCTAAGAAAACCGTTGGGGTGTTACCCTTCCAAGCTAGAACTAATGCTGTGTGTCCTGGGAAGAGCCAAGTGTCCACTGTCCAGCCCTCAGTTCCTAATCCAGGGCCCTACTTTACCTTTTAAGTCCCATCCCAATTGCCAAAGATCTAAAGGCTCCCATGGACGTAAATTTTCTAGGGACAACTAGCTGTTGGCACCAAATGATGGGGCCTCGCAGCTGCTATAATGTTGCTCCAGGGGCTGGGGCTGGGGCTGAAGCTGAGGCTCGGGCAAGCCAGTCAACATTGCTAAGGCAAAATGAAACCTGTCATCGAGGAGCTGTCTACCCATGTAATAGGAGCCCGGAGTAGCTGGCAGTTTGGAAATGAAGGAGCGGAAAGGCAAACCTCAAATTAATATAAACCTCAAATATAAAGCTCAAGTTATATTTGATCTGTGGGAGTCTTTTTTTAATGTTAACGATAATGTTATCATTCATGCCCTTTGCAGAAAAACAGTGTGCTTGGGCGCACACACACATCACACACACAGAAGAAAGACAAAAGCACGTACACCTTCTCCTCTTAGCAGTGGCCCCTCTGGACACCTCTGCATACTTCCTCCTTCTATGTGTGCATATAACGAACAGAATAGTATCATAAGGCATATGCTTATTTTTTCAAAAAATTCATTTATCTACTTTTATGGGTGTGGTTGCTTTGTCTATACGTTTGTCTGTGCACTATGTGTGTGCCTAATGCTCTCGGAGGCTCTGGAACTCAAGTTACAGATGGTTGTGAACCACCATGTAGGCACTGAGAATTGGACCTGGATCTTCTGGAATAGCAAACTGGCGGTGTTCTTTTTTCTTTTTCTTTTTCTTTTCTTTTCTTCCTTCCTTTCTTTTTTTTTTTTTTTTTTTTGAGACAGGGTTTCTCTGTGGCTTTGGAGGCTGTCCTGGAACTAGCTCTTGTAGACCAGGCTGGCCTCAGACTCACAGAGATCCACCTGCCTCTGCCTCTCGAGTGCTGGGACTAAAGGCGTGCGCCACCAACACCTGGCCCACAAACATGCAGTGTTCTTAACCATTGAACCATCTTCCCAGCCCTGAATATTGATTTTTTTTAAAAAAATTATGCATCTGTGTGTTTCGGTCAGTGTCAGAGAGTATGTGCAGGTGCCTTGCAGAGATCAGAGGCATCAGATTTCCTGGAGCTGCTTACCATGGGTTCTGGGAACCAAACCTAGGTCTGCTTCAAAAGCAGTACTTGCTTTTAACTGCTAGCCAACTTTCCAGTCCATGTGTACTGAGTTTTAAACTGCCTTTTCACTTGAAATAACTTCCTTTGTGAAGGTTTAATTCTGCAAATTTATTTTTCTCTTCCATTTTTCAGGCACACACATACCCTAAATCCAAGGTTTTCTAACAAACAGCAGAAGAATAGGTCACTCCTCTTTGCTAGCCCCCAGAATCTTAGATTAACAATTCCTTGGTGGATCCTCTTCAGGTTTGCCTTTGTAAAATATTCAGTGGGCCCTGGGTGTCAGTGAAGAATTGGTTTTAAAGTCCCCATGGATACTCACCTCATACAAAATGACCTGTTATTTATTTGTGACTTTATTTTGTTGTTTGTTTTTTGAGATTAAGATCTTTCATACTGGAGGCTGACTTTGAACCCTCTATGTAGTTTAAACTTCTGATCCTTTGACCTCTGTCTCATGAGAGCTAGGATTATAGGCAAGTGCTGGTATTTGTAAATAGCTCACACACATCCTCACATATACCCTAGGTTTTTTTTCTTCCAGTTTTTCTCTACTATTTTAAACCATTGCTTCATGACTTTATAACCCTTCACACAATGCAAGTGCTATGTAAGTAAGTGACTGTTACATTGTATGATTCAGGAGTAATGAAAAATAATGGGGAAAGGAGACTGGAGAGATGGACCAGCAGTTAAAAGCACTTGCTCTCCCTACAGAGGACCCAGGCTCAGCATCCACATGGTGGGCTCACAACCATCTGCAGTTCTAGTTCCATGGTATCAATGTTCTCTCTGGCCTCTGCAGGCACCTGCACACATGTGGTGCACATACAGCCCCGCAGGCACAGATACATAAAATAGCAGTAAACAAATCTCTTTTAAACAAATAATGAGAAAAGACTTGGGCATACTTAGTTCATGCTCTTTATCCAGCATAAATTTTCTAACCTTGGTCGACAGGCTCAGAGGCTGTGAGCATGGAGGACTGTCAGACAAACAGCTGTGCTGCTTTGACAGACTGGCACACCATTCTGGTCTAATGTTCTCTCTGTATCCGAACAGCCTTATGGATATCCCATCAGACCAACCATTACAAAGCATGCTCACCCTTTTCAGACCATGCACAGATGTGCCACCAGCCATGTGGCCAACTGGTTCTCATAGGCACTGGGGATGCTCCTTTTTTTCTTTCTTTCTGAGACAGGGTTTCTCTGTGTAGCCCTGGCTGTCCCGGAACTAGCTCTGTAGACCAGGCTGGCCTCAAACTCACAGAGATCCTCCTGCCTCTGCCTCCCAACTGCTGGGATTAAAGGCGTGCGCCACCACTGAGTGTTGCTCTTGCCATTTTTACAGATGTGATACATACATGCTCTGTGCCCACTCATCTCTTGATTGCCTCCCTAAGAGTGGAATAAAGGTCAACGGGTGATCAGAGTTTGAGAACTTTTTTTCTGGGGTCCCTGATCTTGGACATAAAACCGAGTGGACTTATGGGAGAGAAAGATGAGGGTTCCCATGGAGGGAGCACCATGGATGTGATGGAGAAGACCTGATGTTCTTCTGGGGTACTCAGGGATAGAAGTCCCAGCAGAGCCTGGTTCTCCCTCACCCTGTCGCTGCCCCTGGGACACCCTTCACTCCCCAATGGGCACAGTGGTACCTGCCCTTAGCCACCCTCCAAAGCTCAGATCTCTGTAGTGTTCATCTTTCCTATTTTCAGGCCCGCAGAGAATGGTCCTTTGTGTCTGAACCCAGAGGGCTAAGATTCTTCCTCATTCTCAGATTATCCCCTTTGGAATTCCACCCATTCACCTGAGAGGACATATAGAGTGGGTAGGTCACTGACAGAATGGAGTGAAGGCTCTAAATTTAAGGACTGGGGTCACCCATGAAAGCAGGGTCACCAAAAGCAGCAAGGTCTAGGTCCCAATTGGATGATGGGGTGGACCATACCTGGGCTTTAAGAACCCTTGGGGGCTGTTCCAATATTTTGTTTTGTTTTTTTTTTTCAAGACAGGGTTTCTCTGTGGCTTTGGAAGCTGTCCTGAAACTAGCTCTTGTAGACCAGGCTGGTCTTGAACTCACAGAGATCCGCCAGCCTCTGCCTCCCTAGTGCTGGGATTAAAGGCGTGCACCACCACTGCCCAGCTCGGCTGTTCCACTCTTAAAGGTAGCACAGACTCCTACTTTTCTCCACTCTCAAATGCTCAACACCCAGCCCTGGCCTCCTGGCCTCCATCTGTCCACTTTGCCTTCCCAACCAGCACATTCTACCAGGTGTTGAGAGGGGCAGTATGGGGACAACTCAGCCACTCACAGTCCTCAGCTGGCCTAAGGGAACATTTTCATCCTTATCAGTGATTTACATCGCAGCCATGGGCCAAGCTTCACCCACATTCGGCAGGGACACAGAACCCAGCACTGGGGATGCAACGCCAAGCAGCCACCACCTAGGAGACATTTTGTATGACACTCTACTTCTAACGTGGTCAATTTGTTTCAATATTAAAATATTGATTTTAAAAATATTTCTTTTATTTCTGATTGTATGTGTGTGCATATGTGTGTGTACACACGGCTGCTCGTACCTCTGGAGGCCACAGGCTGGATTGATTCCCCTGAAGATGGAATTATAGGCAGTTATGAACTACCTGATGTAGGTGCTGGGAGTCAAACTGGGGTCCTCTGTAAGAGGAGTAACAGCTCTTAACCACTGAGCCATCTCTATAGCCCCAAAGCATTTGTTTGGATATTTGCTACTGAGCAGCTGATTGATACTCTGTAAGGACTCACCAGCCACCCTGCTACAGTTTCCCCCTCCATACCTACCCTGCCCTCCATGGAGGAGTTAGGGCTGACAGTCCCACCCCAACCCCCATATTCTCCCACCACACTCTATAATCCCTGAGTCCACACACTATACCATGTTCTGTGTAAATAGGGCCCTCAAGGCTGGGAGGGCCAGCTGTAGGATTGAGGCTTGGAAAACTGGATTCTGATATGGCTGCTGTCTGTGTGACCTTGAGTGAAAGCCACCGTCTCTGGGTCTGTAACAAATGGAAGTGGCAGGTGATTTTTGCAGGGCTGGGTAGTGTCTCTCAGTTCATACAGTGACACAAGTGACGGGAATTTTTGGCCAGATAAGAAGCTAAGAGTCACCAACAGAAGTAGAAACAAGGGTCTTGAACTTCCCTCAAATTCCAGCAGATGGGCGGTGCCCGTGCCCCATCACACCCACTGAGCCAGCCTCCTCCAGCATGAGGTGTCATGATGGAGACAGAGACTCTGTAGCTAACTGTGCTCCCACAGGACAGAGCTATCGCATGCCAGTCTGTAAGGTATCTCCAGGCTTCCTCAGCTCCTGGGCTGCTGCCTATGTGAAACCTGTCCTGCATAGCCCCACTCATCTCTGGGCACAGAGCCATGCCAGCCCAGCCTGGGCCATAAAGCCTTCCAAGTCTGGGCCCTGGTACCTGCACCCACACCCACCTTGGCCTGGGATATGAAATGGAGCATCAGCCCACTCCCTACTCTGAGGCTGTTGTGGTCTCTTCCCCTTCTGCTATGGGGGCACTCAGTGGATGAACAATCTGATTGTCCCTGACCTCACCCACCCTCAACCTCAGCCAACCTGGAGGGGGTGTTTACCTGCTTTGCAGTCTCTGTTCTCCTCCCCACATCCACCCCCACCCCCACCCCCCAAAACACACACTGCAGAAGTGGCTGAAACCCTGGTATTGTCTTGGTTTTGTTTAGCAAACAAGACACATGCAAAGCAGGTCTGTGTGTGTTGGGGCGGGGGTGTATATACACAGAAGCAGGAGTACATGTAGGCACAGACTATACCCATTCCCTACCTTCATACTTTGTCTTCTTACCTGAGAGGTGCAGGATCCCTCCCACCTCCACCCCCGCGCCCCCCCCACACACACACACTAAGGGTGGCTTTGGGCCAGTTCCTTGCTTTATCTGGGCAGAAAGAGTCTCACATTTGTAGCAAGGGGGGCAAACACCCTAAACAAGTCAGCTTAAGAGAGCAAGGCTGGCCTGGGTTGAGAGCTTGCCTTACAAGCATGAGGACTTGAATTCTATTTTTGGTACTCACAAAAGGTGTAGATCTACACACTTGTAATCCTAGTGCTGGGGAGGCAGAGACAGGAGGATTGCTGCGCTGGCTTGGGCTCTCCCACCTAGCTGAATCAATGAGCCCTGGGTCCCTGTGAGAGGGACAGCCCTTGTGGTGGTTTGAATGAAATGTCTCCCACAGCCTCAGGCATTTGAACACTTGGTCCCCACTTGGTTAGTGGCACTCTTTGGGAGATTTAGAAGGTGTGGCCTTGTTGAAGGAAGTATGTCACTGAAGGCAGGATTTGAGTTTAAGGATTTGTGCCATTTTTAGTTCATTTTCTCTGCTTCATGCTTGCTGTTCAAGCTGTGAGCCCTCAGCTCCCTGCTCCAGCTGCCATTCTTCCCACTGTGATGGCTCTTAACCCTCTGGAACCATAAACTCCAGTAAACTTTGCCTTCCACAAGTAGCCTTGTCCATGCTGTGTGTGTAGCCATGGCTGTTTTGAAACTCACTCTGTTGACCAGGCTGGCCTCAAACTGACAGAGATCCAATTGTCTCTGCCTCCTGGGTGCTGGGATTAAAGGTGTGTGCCACTACCACAGAACCATAGGGTTTGATCATAGCAATAGAGTAACAAATACAGCCATCTAATACTTGAGACAGATCTGGCCTACACACACACACACACACACACACACACACACACACACAGAGTTAAACTGTGTCTTGCAGAGGAGCAATTTAAAGACAATGAAATTCCTTGAAGGCTTTTTGTTTTGTTTTTTGGTTGTGGGTTTGTTTTTTGTTTGTTTGTTTGTTTGTTTTTAAATCAAGAATTGGACCCAAATCTTCACACATTCTAGACAAGCACTGTGCCACCACTATTGCAAAGCCCCCATGGAATTTCTTTTCTGAACACCCTCTTATCTCCAATATGCTGTGCTCTCTGAGCCTCAGTTGTCTCATCTGTAAAGTGGGACAAATTCACATGCCTTGTAGAGGGTAGTGCTGAGTGGAGAAAATGTATGGAAACTCTTGTGTCTGTACCTTCTATCAAGGCCAAAACTGTCTACAGAAGACTGTGAGCAGCTCCTAGGCTATAGGCAAGAACTACAAGTAGTTTAGTGTCAGGGAGAGAGCCTCTGGGATGACCAAGGGAGGCTTCATGGAGAAGGTAGCATTGGTATTGCCTTATTACAGGGGCAGGTCTTTAGACAGGAATGCTGAGGACTTGGTAGTGCTTGCAAGAACTGGGTCCTGCACACTGTTTTCCATGGGTAGTCTCACGAATCCTGCTGATATTCCCAGAACTCTTGTGATTACAATGTAGCTCAATAAAGCTGAGCCCCAGAGAGGCTCAGGGCCACACCTGAAGTCACAGCTAGTCAGGCAGCAGCCCCAGGCTAAACTTAATCACTCCTGCCAAATTCCATTTGCCATACTCACAAGGCAACACTAAAGAGGTCTGTGGCTATTCCTTATAGCTGCTGCAGGAGAATGATACTGCCCTGCAGCAGCACAAGCCCTGCCTTTGGGGCACTGGTCATGATGCTTCTCAGTTGGTCTGTTAGCTCTTTGTCAAGGCTCTAAAATCATCAGACAGGCCAGGTACCTAGTAGGCATTTTACAAACGGTGGTCACATGTAAATGATTCCATGTTTATTTTTATTTACATCAGTCGAGAGGAACAGGCCTCTGACACACCAACTCCTCATTTCCCAGCCTTGAGGCTTGACTGGGGAACCTGACTCCCAGATGAATGTGACAGGGGCAGGGAGAGGGGGACAACAGCCAGCACATCTGGCTAAAGAAGAGGGGTGCCAGACCTCAAGCTGAGGCGGGTGGCAACTCTGACTGTGACAGTCAGAAAAAGAATCCGTAAAAATTTAAAGTCCCCAGGCTCAGAGAAGCAGGCAGGAGGGTTTCTCTGTGGATCCCTGATCTTGTTTGGCCTTGGCATCCTGGTTTTGTCCACTAGGGTCTTGTAGTTGTCTATACTCTGGCAGGTACAAGACATCTGTGACTACTCCAGTTCAGAAAGGCCCGAGCTGACTCCTACACCGTGTGGCAGTCCAAGAAGGAGTGTGGCTTGCTTGAGGCCACCTGGCAACTCCACGAGTCTCAAAAGAAGCCCGAAGTCTCTTGGCCAGTGCTGCTTCCAGGAGGATAAGGGTCAGAATGTGAGGATGAGACACTGGAGCAGGCTGGCAGCTAGTCTCACTTGAGGTTGTGTTGGCTCTCACGGTGGCGGCGAAGGTCCACCTTGCGCTGGAAGCCCTTGGTGCACAGCTCACAACTGAAGGGCTTGAAGCCTGTGTGCTTGCGACTATGTGTGATGAGGTTGGAGCTCTGGCTGAAGGCCTTTCCACACACCTGGCACTTGTGAGGCTTCTCACCTGCGGGAGGGAAAAACAGCAGGGTGGGGTTAGATGGCAGTGCCCGGCCTACAGCCTCCATCCTGCAGACATTCATTCTTTATTATGTCTCTTTTGTGGCCAACCTTAGAGAATGATGGAAAATAGCCAGGAAGTGGTGGCATACACCTTGATCCTAGCCCTTGTGAGGCAGTGGCAGGTGGATCTCTGAGTTTGAGGCCAGCCTGGTCTACAGAGTGAGTTTCAGGGCAACCAGGGTTACACAGTGAAACCCTATTTCCAAAAAGAAAAAGAAAAAGAAAAAGAAAAAGAAAGGAAGGAAGGAAGAAAGGAAGGAAGGAAGGAAGAAAGAAAGAGAGAAAGAAAGAAGGAAAGATTGATACACCCTTTACCAGGTATGGTGGTGCACAACTAACCCCAGCATCCTGGATGTAGAGGCAGGGGAATTTTGAGGTTGAGGGTGACATCAGCCTCAACTTCATATTAACTTCAAGGCTTGCCTGGGCTACATGAGAATTTGTCTCAATAAGCAAGCAAGCAAACAAACAAAAGTGTCTCTCTGGTGGTCAGAATTGTCAACTTGATGAGACTTAGGATCACCCAGGAGACACACTTCTGGGAATATCTGTGAGGAACTTTATGTGGTTGGCACTGTTCCATGGGCTGGGGTCCTGACCCACGGCATTAAAGGTAGAAAGCAAGCTAAGCCCCAGCCTTTCTCCCTCTCTTTCCTGATTGGGGAGGTAATGTGACCAGCTGCCTCATGCTCCTGCCACCATGCCTTCCTGCCATGATGGACTCTACCTTTCTCGTAAGTAGCTTCCAACAGGCATCCTTGTCATATAACATAAAGTAACTGATACTGCCTCTCTCTGGAGTCTAAGCTGGTCCAAGCTAGCACAGACTTTCCTTGTTTCTTAGTAGATCCCCATGGCTTGTGCAAGTGCTGGTGCAAACCAGCACTGAGTTACAGTGGGGAGAGTGTGACAGAGTGAACGGCTGTGTGAGAGGGTGGATGAATAATTCACACGCTGTCTGAATTTTGGCCGAAGGTCCATGCTGACTTGGCTATCTATCTTTCCATTGAATGACTGTCCAGCCCTCCACGCCAACCCCCTCAAGTGGGCTCTTGGCCAATAATAGGGTGCTCAGAGACCAGGCAAGGAGATGCTACAGCATGGGTGCACTCACCTGTGTGGATGTAGGTGTGTTTCTTCATGTCTGACTTCTGGTGGAAGCGCTTCCCACAGAACTGGCAGGGGTAGGGCCGAGTGTCGGAGTGGATGAGCAGGTGGGTAGACAGGGTGGATGAACGCTTGAAGGCTTTGCCACACATCCGGCACTCAAAGCTACGCTCCTGCCGGAGGAAACGAGGCCCTGGGGGGTCAGGTGCAGGTGGGGCTTCGAGGCCTGGGACAGCCAAGCTGGGCACAGGACTGGACCCGGTTGGGACACCCTGAGAAAGAGGACACTCCGTTGGGGTGGCCTCGAGGATACGGGTCTAGAGGATCAGGAAGAACTCCACTCCTATTCCTGCTTCCTCTGCTTAGACTGATGTTGGGGCCTGCCTGGCTTCCTATGAGGTAGTTTCTTGTGGCTTTCACAGTATCCTTCTCAAAATAAGCCTCAAGGTGTGTTTGCTGACTGACCAATGAAGCCACTAGTCTAAGCTTTTCAGGAATTCACCAGTAACCCAGAGTGAGTTCCTTGTGCCTGGGACAGTGACATGCTGAATCAGTTTAGTGAAGACAGGTCTCATGTAGCCCAGCTTGACCTTGAACTTCTGACCCTCCTGCCTCCACTTTCTGAGTGCTGTTATGTGCACAACCATTCCCAGTTCATTTGGTGTTGGGGCTCAAACCAAGGGCCTCAAGTATGCTTGCTAGGCAAGCACTCTACTAACTGAGCCACCTTCCCAACCCAGTAGTCATATGATTTGGAGCAAGCCATTTGGCCTGGTACTGGTAGGTTACTTCATTTCTCTGCATTGGGGCAGTTATAGCAGTGGCCTGGGTGGGCTGTGGGAGGCTGGGAAGTTGAAGACAGAGTAAGCTCCTAGTCTGTTGCTGAGGAATGGAAGCTCCTGGGGTCACACCCCAAATTTCTCATCTACGAGCTGTTAGTAATCCACTTCCATCTGCCCTATATGGCCTCTCTGGAATCAGGTAGAGTGCTGGATAGACACGTGTTCCGCTCTGGAAAGGAATGGGTCCCAAGTTTGGGTTCCATCTGACAGAGATAAGTGGGGTGAGCTGTGCATTTAACCTAACTCCAAGACTCTAAGACTCGAGGATGCCTGCAGGGCCACCCAGGATGGTTTCCAAGCCTCACAGTCATACTCCAGCCTCCCATCCCCAAATCCCCAGAGTTTCTTCCAACCAGATGTGAAGCCAGTTCAGCTAATCAGAGACCCAGTTAGGAGACTCAGACGGGGGAGGCAAGTAGCGAGTCCCCTCACACAGCAGTGTGTGTCACCTTCAGCCTTTTCCAGCTGCTCACCTGGGAATGGACATGTGTGTGCTGCTCTAAGCTCACAGCGTGGCCGAAGGTTTTGCCACAGACGTCACAGGCAAAGGGCCGGGTTCCACTGTGAGAGCGGCGGACGTGCACTTCTAGCCCATGAGGGGTGGAGAACACCTGGGACAGAGCAGAGCGTCAGGCCCCTAGAAGAAGGCAGGCCTGTGGTCATCCAGTCACAGGCCCAGTTCCAGAGCAGGATGGAGCAGGGACAGGAGCTGTGTCCTGTCCCTGAACCAGGTGGTAGTGGTGAATGCCTACAATCCCTATATGATTGGTGGTCCTGCTGTCCTTCTGTGTATCTCAGGGAGTCCCTTTACCTCTCTGTGGCAGTTTCCTGTCTATAAAATGGAGGCAGAGGAGGAACCCAGAAGGCCCCTCCACACCTGCATGCCATCCATGTCCATCACTCACCTTGTTGCACTTGACACAATGGTAAGTGTCCATGCCTGGAGAGTAGCGGAGGCTGAAGTCCAAGGGGGACTCAGTGCTGGGCACGAGGGGACTGCCGTACAGCCTGACGGAGCGCTCCAGAAAAGCCGACTGCATGGTGGAGGGGGTCTGTTGGTAGCTGTGGTTGTAGGAGGAGGCCAGGGTATCCCAAGAGAAGCTGGGCTTGTAGAAAGGGGGTGACTCGGAGACCGGTGACTCTCCATCCTGGGGTTGGGATGTCACAAGAGGCCCCTCTGTGTAAAGACATATGCAGGTGATTTATTTTAAGGATTTACTTTTAACTTTCTATTTCTGTAAGTGTGTACCTGTGTGTGTGCCCTTAGAGGCTACAAGAGTGCGCTGGATCCCATAGCTGAAGCTACAGGCAGCCATAAGCTACCTTGTGGTGCTCAGATCCTGGAAGAGCAGCGAGCATTCCTAACTCGCCATGCCATCTCTCTGGCCACCAGGTGATTAATTTTACTTGTTTGTTTATAGACAGAGGCTCTCTATGTAGCCTTAGCTGTCCTATGGCTAAGAACTCTCTATGTAGACCAGGCTGGCCTTCAACTCACAGAGATCCTCCTGTCTCTGCCTCCTGATTGCTGGGATTGTTGGCATTCACCACTACCACCTGGTTCAGGCAATTAATTTTGAAATAAGGAGGCCAGTGCTCCATCTCCCCTGGTAATTTCCTGTTGAGGGTTCCAGTGTGCAGCCCCAATATGTACTATTTCTGTAAAGTCTTCACTACAGTTTCAGCCCCCACACCCTGAGGCACCACCTGGCCACCACCCTATGGACCTCTTGGCTGCTTCACACCCACAACACAAACATCCTCATCTGGAGCAAGTGCCTGGCTAGAAATGTCTAGCAGAAGCAGAGAGTCCAGGAGGCATCCAGTGACTTCACTGGTCCTCCCCAACTTCATGACCCCAAGAAGTCCTACCACAGAGGCCAACCAGTTTCCTCTCTGGCACTTGCAGGGGACGGTGGGGACCCCAGCTGGGTACCTGGGGCTGAGGCCATCTTGGGCAGGTTCTGGTCCAGCAGCATCTCCTGCTCCTGTTTGACTATGTTCCAGTCCAGGGTCTGGCTTGGGAGTAGTGTGCCAAGGACAGGGCTGCTACTCAGGATATGTTCTTTCACCACTGTGGGGAAACAAGACCCAAGAGTCACCACCTACAGATCTTGATTGCCTGCAGGGAGCAAGAGGCAACGTGTTTCCAGGGAGAGGGAAACCAGAGACACCCACCTGCTGCTGCTCACACCAGATCCTCTGCCTGGGATGGATAGAGGTAAGGGAACCCGGAGCACCCTGACCTCAGATCTCAATTGGGCTCACATTTCCCTACCTGTCTCCAAGCCTGATGCTCCCAGAACCCCAAATGTTAGAGGAGATGAGTATTTCATTCATTCATTCATTCATTCATTCATTTATTCATTTACTCATTCACTTAATCAGTGACGGCTAGGCCACTCCTTCTAGCTGCAGAAGAGATGCCATAGCATCATGAGGACAGAGTGCCAAGTGGGCATGGAGTGGTGCCTAGCCTGAGCTCAGACTCACCAGGAATTACAGCAGGAGGCCAGACCAGGTCATCGTCCTGGGCACGGGGCTGGTGGTAGGTGTGTGCCTTCTTACTCTTCACTAGGAAGGATCGTGGCATTTTCCAGAGTATGTGCCACACCTGCAAGGGGGAAAAGGGTATGAGTGGCTTAGAGTGACAAGCATCATTCCTTTGGATTTTGGGAGCCTCCTCCAGAGATCAGAGACACCCAACCTTGTGCTGGGTTGTATGATGTTCCCCAAAAGTTCACATCCACCTGGCACCTGTGAATGCCACATCAAGTTAATGAAGATAGACCTTGCATCCAAACTGACCAGTATCACTACATGAAAAGGGCAAGCTAGGTGCAGGGAGAACTGCTTGTGTGTCAGAAGCAGGACTTAGAGTCATGCCTCTGTAAGATGAGGGATGCTAAGGACTGCTGGTTGTTACCAAGAGCTGGGAGAGACCCATGAAGTGGCTTTCTCGGAACTTAGAGAAGGAACCAGACTTACTGACACTTTGACTGTCTGGACCTCTGGAACTGCGAATTAGTCACAGGTAAAGTACACTCATGCTTAGAAACTGGAGTCAGCCTAAATTGTACCGGGAAAGGGAAGGGAGGACAGAGCTGGGGTCTCTGAATCAGACACACTGAACCCCGGTTCTAGGAAGTTATACTTGAAGGGCTGGGGATGCAGCTCAGCTGGTAGAATGCATGCATGATGGTTTCAGTCCCTGCATAAAACCAGCTATGATGGTGCATGCTCATAATCCCAGGTTTTAGAAGTGGAGGCAGGAGGGTCGGAGGTTCAAAGTCATCCTCAGCTATATAGTGAGTCCAGGGCCAGCCTAGGTTATAAGAAGCCTGTATAAAACAGTTAAGAAGAGATGTTCTTGAGTTCCACTTGGACACACTTTGAGAAACCACACAATCTGAGTTTAGATTTTTACATTAAAAAGCTCATGGTGAAGCCAGATGTGGTAGTGCAGGCCTTTAGTCTCAGCACTCGGGAGCGGAGGCAGGTGGATATCCCTAAGTACAAGGCCAGCCTGTTTTACAGAGTGAGACCGGGTCTTCAAAACAACAGCCCCACCCTCCCTTCCAAATAAGCTCATAGGGAAAGACCCTCAGTTTGCCTGTTGTTCAATGTGGGCAGACAATTGACTTCTCTAGGCTAACTTCCTTTACTTTAAGGTGTGCTGTCCATCCCAGAATGCTGGTGAGCACCCCAGTTATCACTGCCTACCTTTGGCAGGGGTTGAAGTGGGGGAAATTACAGAGGAACTTGGGGCAACTGAGATAGGAGAGCCTTAATTGTAAACCCGTTTTGCCCTGCAGGCTAGGAGCTGCTGCGGTCTGACCTTCAGCCTGCAGGCTGCTCTTCAGGAAGGGAGGGGATTTGTCTGTGAACCATGGAAAGAGGCCTGAGGAGACCCATCCACTACATCTGCAGCTCTGCTGTTTCCTTGTGGGTGGAGTTAAAGAGGTGAATGTCCATCAATTCCAGTAGTGGACATCATCACTTAACTTCCTAGAAGGGTTTAGGGCAGAATTTGAGGACCAAATGAGTCAAAGAACTTGCCCAAGTTTGAAGTTGGGAACCGTGCTGACCTCCTGAGATGTTTCCTGTTGAGTCCTCTAGGGCAGCATGTGATTGCCCTCCCACAAATGGCTTGTATCCCTGCCCTAGCCTGTGTGGTGCTACCACAGCCCAGGGAGACAGAGAGCCCCTTCAGAGTCCTCTATCTTCCCTGTACTCTAAACTGTTCAGGCCAAAGACCAAAAGCCTGGGAGGAGTCCCACCCCCACCCAGGACCAGCCACCCGCTGAAGGCTTCATCTGTGATATGCCCAGCAATGGCGGGAAAAGGATTTGGCTACGTCTAAACAACAGTGCAGACTAGGCGATAAGACCTTAGCTCAGACCGGGGTGGGAGGCAAGATTAGGAAAGACAGCTTGGAGCTTAGCTTTGGGGCAATGGCACTCAAGTCACTCCTGTCTCAGGGGGGTGAACCTCAAGTCTGCTTCTCCCTTAGCCCAGAGCCCTGCTGGGATGTATCAATGTTTGGAGCTGCTTTCAGGGTAGCCAGGTCCAGCCCTTCTTGCTGTAGAGCCTGTATTCAGATCAGTTAAGAGAGGGACCTGATTCAATGTCAGGCATTACTGGGAGCAAGAAAGGGCCTTGGGTATGCAAGGTGCATGGCAGGCACCTAGGCTGAGCCATCACAGGTCATCTCCACTCACTGAGGAGGAGCTGAAGGTGCCAGGAGGGGAGCTTGGCTTAGTCCAGCAGGTGCACTCTAAGGATGAACCAGAGAGCTGGCACAAGTTCAAGGCCCTCCATTCTCTGAACTCTAAAATGAAGGATGGGACTTAGTCTCTTGGGTCCATTCTACCAAGAGATTCTCAGTTCTCTAAACAAAGGATTTGGAGGGGCTGCTGCTCTTCCTGGTACACACAGCAGCCACGACCTTATCTTCCAAGGACAGCCTTCCTCCCCTGCCCCCCTCTCCTCCTGGGCTTCTCCTTTCCTTCCCTTCTCTGAATCTTCCCAACTCTTCACTTGAGGGACTCTAAACCCTGAGCAGGGTGCGGATGGGGGGGGTAGGGGGGAGGGGGCTGGTTTCCCTCCATCTTTGTTCTGGGAAGGCCTCGAGAGCCACAATCAGTCAAAAGCTGATTGATTTTCTTTTACACACATTATTTTCTCAGGAAACCAACTAAACCCAAGATACATTCTAAAGTAGTTAAGATAGGACAATGGGAAAAAGAGTTAATGGTACCCAGGGTCTGCCTTAGCCTGCCTAAGCACCTTCACTGAAGCCCTATTCCATCCATTGCTCACAGAAGAGAAGCCGGGCTTTGAGGCCACACAGGATGTGTCCATTTGGCTCCAGGCCCTCCATACTCTTAGCAAGGGGAGGGGGGCGGCAGTTATTTAGTGTGGTCTATTTGCCACAGGCTGCACCAGGCCTTTCATGGCAGGTCCTCACTGAGACATGGCTACTGCACCAAGGAAGAAAAGAAGCCATGGTCACAGCTCTGCTCTGTATGTTGTGTCACCAGGGACAGGGAAGTAGGAAGTGTCCTGAGGTGGCAGGTGGGGATCTTAAGGTTTAAAGAGGATGCTGACTCCTCCAAGGTTCGGGCAGAGCCAGGCCCAGGGCTACTGTCCTGTTTGGATTTGACTCCTGGCTGTTGTCCTCCTCTCCCCAATACCATCCATGCTCTTCACGGTGGCCATTGGTATAGACTATAGTACCAAAAGAAAGTGGGGGCTAGAACAAAAACTCATATTTTTCTGATTCCCCAAAGAGCCCACCCAGGGTCTTGGAGCAGCTAGCTTCAGGTAGAAGGCAGATAAGTACATATTTCTTAAAGGTAGTTTTGCCGGTGGCCCCAAGTTAAAGGTGATCCTAGGTAAACAACCAAAACCCAGGACAACACAGGATCACAACCTCCACCATCCATAAGCACTTACTGGGTGCTTTATGCTCACTTGGGAAGCAAGAGGTCTTAGTTTTTTTTTGTGTGTGTGTGTGGGGGAGTTTCTCCCATTGGATTGCCAAAGTCCTTATCCTTTCCCTTCCAGAGCATTCTCTTCCCCCAACCTGGCAGAAAGACAGCCGGCATTTGTTCAGACCCCCAAGCCTACAGTGGGAGCCAAGTGTACCCAGAAAATTTCCTTGTTAGCTGAGTTTAAAAAAAGAAAGATAGAAAGCAGGAACCAATTACCTGTAGTGTAGTTAATTAACAACCACTCAGTTTTGATTCACATGCAGCATCTGAGAAAGCTCAGGGCAGAGATTGTGAAAGACACTCGGATTTCTTCATAAAAAGAGGCAGTGATGGTATCTGGCCTCCGGAAAGAGGCCCCTGTCAGCATGCTTCATAAACCTTCTATTCCCACAGGCTCTATGGCATACAGGGTCCACCACCCTGAGTCAGAACCTCAGCTGGGATAGCCTCGAGGGACACAGCATCCTACAGTCCCAGGCTTTGAGTCTAATGGGCTCATCAGGATTTGTTGTCCTGGACTCGAGATACCTTGTACAGTCGGTGGAGACCAGTCAGATTCTGCGACCGCGGGAGCCGCTAACCTGGGTTTGGTTTTCCTATCTCTCAGAAGAGACGGTTGGGCTAAGAGATTTCTAAACTTCCCCTTTACTCTAAAATCCCATGTACAATCTGTTGACCTTCAGCTAGGGACTGACCCACCTTGCCCGAGACACTGGTCACTTGGGTTCCCTTTTCAGGAGGGTTGGGCAAGACAGTTTATTCTCGGGGTCAGCTACAGAGGACCCTTTGGACTTCCTTATGTATAAGGGCAGAAGAGAAGGAGGGAACTAACACACTGCAAAGCCATCTCACAGCGTCCTGGGCCAGGAGCCTGGATGACCTTAGGAAGCCTAAAGCCAGTGAACCGAATGTGTCATCCTCAGCATCACCAAAGAAATACATGAAGCCAGCAAGTGACTTTCAGGCATACACTGAAGCACAGAGTTCAGAGACATCCACAGCAATTCCACCTTCAAGAGCTGACAGGTACAGGTTCCAGCCAGGCAGGATGGATAAGCAAGGTACAGCCAGGCCAAAGCATGCACTGTGATGCAGTCTGCCAACCGAAGGAAACTTTAGCATGCATGGCATGATGAACCCTGGGAACAGGGGAGGCGAGACAAGTCAGCCACGGAAGGACAAGTGTTGTGTAGTTGCTCAGAATAGGCAAATTCACAGAGACTGGAGTAGATTTGAGGTTAGCAGGAGGGAATAGTTGTTGGTTAATAGGTGTGGAGTTTCAGTTTCACAAAAGGAAACAGTCCTGCGGTGGATGCTGGGGGTGGCTGTACAATGTGAATCCACTTGATAGCTAATGAAAAGTTCATCAGATGAGCTAGGCGCAGGGGCAAGGACCTTCATCCCTGGATACTTGGGAGGGAGTCAGGGGGATTGTGTGAGCTCAGGAGCTCCAGGCCAGCCTGTACAGACATGGGAGACACTGTCTCAAAAGTCTCGGTGGCTAAAGAATTTGCCATGGAAGCCTGATGATCTATATCCAATCCCTAGAACCCATGTGGTAGAAAGAGAGAATGGATTCCGTTAACTTGTCCTCTGACCTCCACACATGTACCATGGCATGTGTACCCCCTCATCTTTCACATGCAAAACAAACCCTAATAACAGAGGTAATACTTCTTTTGCTGTCCTTTTGAGATAGGGTCTCTCTATGTGGCCCTGACTGTCCTAGAACTCTCTTTGTAGACCAGGCTGACCTTAAACTCATAGAGATCCACCTCCCTATGCCTCCCAAGTGCTAGGATCAAAAGTGTGCACTGCCATGCCTAGATAATGATAATAATTTTAAAAAAGAAAGGAAAGATTAAAAAATAAAGGAAAAGGAGAAAGGGACTGGAGATATAGCTCAGAATAGAGTGCTCGGAGATGGAGGCAGGATCAGAAATTGATGGTCTTTTTAAATTACATAGCAAACAAAAAAGAAGAAGGGGGTCTGGGAGTGTACTTCTGTGGTAGCCCCTGAATTCCATGCACCATGCACAGGAGCACCACACAAATCAAAAACAAAAGATGGTCAACTTTATGTAGATATTTTACCACAATGGAAACAAAACTGAGCAAATGAAACCTTATCTGCGCATGTCCGCACTAAGAGCAGAGCAGTGTCTGTGACTGGGATTGCCACAAGAAAGGAGTAAAAACAAACACCTCCAGACTTAGGAGCCATCTGGTGTGTCCCAGCAAAGGGAGACCTAGAGCTATCTGGTCCCAGACCTCTAGTGGGACCCTCATCCCCCCACAACTTTCCTGAAGTTCAGGGAATGGTGAACACCACTGGAGTGACTCTTATCAGTCAAACCTAAATGATGCAGAACAGCCTGACTCCCCCAAAGAACTTTCTGTATGGTGACTCCTAAATTGAAATGTTACACTTCTCCTGATGGAGGACAGTCACCACTTTGCACGGCTTAGAAGAACACAGGTGGATGGATAGGCACTGTTCTGCAAGCACCCAGTGCTGCCATACGCATAGCCAGAGGTGGCTTCAATTTCCCCCTAGTGGTCTCATAAAGATGCTGGCTTTCTCAAGACCCAGCCACAGACCAATAGCATCTACAGGGCATCTCGGCAGTGAACCCTATTTCCCAAGAAACCCAAGAACACAAACTTGCCTTTTCCTCTAAAAGTAGATAGGAAGAGCTATGGATGCTCAAAGAGAGCCAAAAACCCCCGATAGTGCCTTCCACCCACAATCCTGCTGCTCCCAGAGCCTAAGGCAGGCTCAGCTTGTCACCTTCCAATGGGTTCCCAAGGAGAAGGTGTCTGACTCTTCAATGGGTCCTAGGAACTTTTGAGAAGGTCATCATGAGTTGTGGGAGGGTAGGCTACAAATTCCTTCTGAATCCCTGGCACAGGGCAGCTCTACCCATTGGGAGACACCAACTTGGGCACCTCCGTCTGTGTTGTATATTGCCCACAGCCCTAGAAGAGTGCTGTGCTGTGTGTGTGTGTGTGTGTGTGTGTGTGTGTGTGTGTGTGTGTGTGTGTTTAAGAGAGAGACAGAGAGAGGGAGAGAGAGACAGAGAGAGAGAAAGAGACAGAGAGACAGAGAGACAAAGAGACAGAGAGAGTGTGTGTGTCAGGGTGAAGCCCAGCAGCCTACAATGTAGTCTCTCAAAATTCCCAGAAGGAAGGCATGATTCCTCCACCAGCATAGGGCATCACAGACTGACCCATGCTCCTTCCTCCTTCTTTCCCCTGGTGATGAGCCATGCATCCAGAAGAGAGACTACCGCAATATTCGTCTAAATGGGAAGCAGCCATTCTGACTTGGGGTCTCAGGACAGGAACTTTTCAGAAGAGCCCAGCCACCACAGGTCTGGCAGCACTCACCTTCGAGGAGCTGTCCCTTTTCTGAGTTCTGCCTGAGGATCCTGAGAGCCCGGAACTCCACACAGTCCCTGGGGACTGCTCTCAGCTCCGTCAACTTTATGAGTCTCTGCACAAACAGATACTTCTCCTTTTTGTCTCTGTTTTTTTTTTCCTCTTCTGTTCCCCTCCCTGATTTTCAATCTGATTATTTGTGTCAGAATCTGGGGGCTGCAGCGTCAGCCAATGACTGGGGCTCGAGGGCAGCCACATTTGCTTATCAAAACTTCACAGGAGCTTCTGGCCCACTGGAAATTTCTCCAGAAACTTAGAGTAGCGTTTGGGTGAAAAAGAGTGGCTAACTTATTAAAATTTAAAACGTAAAGCATTCACTTACAGTCCCTAACTTTGGGGGAGATCACTTTCTTTAGGTTTTCTTTTCCTTTCTCCCTTCTCTTCCCCTTTTTTTCTTTGCATGTCCTTCCCCCTTTCTTTACCCCTTTTCTTCCTCTCCTAATTCCCTCTCTCATTTTTCTTCCTTCTCCCCCTCCATTTTCCCTCCTCCTTTCCTGTCTTCCTTAAGTTCAGCATTACACATTTGTGCTGGGACATCAGGGTGGCCCCCTTGCCTCAAAGCCATGGGATACTGCCAGGCCAGTACACCACACTTAACCAGCAAGGTCCCGTCTCCCACTAGGTTTATCTGGAAAAAAAATGGAGTTTCCCTAGACTCAACTACAGATATGCAGAGTGAAAGAACAGAAAAGGTATGGCCATGAGTTTGGGGGCCTTGGACCCTGTGCCTGGCCAAGTCCAAGAACAGATTGAATACCAAGTACCAGGGCCAGAGTGTGCTGCCATCTTGTGGCAGCAAAAGAGACATACAGGCCAACGGGGGCCTCTGGGTATCCAGGCCAGCCTGGGACCTTTCACCCCATTTGAGCATAGCTCCATTCCCTAGTCCCCACTTTCTCTTTCCTGCTCTGTCCCTTGGCCTCCTCCCATTTGGGGATGACTGATTTATTCCGGGAGGTTTTGCATATACAGAGAACTCCACAAAAACAGCACTGTTAGCTGATTTGCATGCTCTTGCAGTCTGGACTGGAGAGATTACATTTCCCTCATAAAGAAAACAAGTGTGGTGACAGGAAGCCCCGATTGAAACTGCAAGTCCAAGGTTCAAAGTGTAGAGAAAAGGGATGTTCCAGTTGAGGCCTTTCTACTGAGAGGCCCAACCATGCAGCCACACCAGAGGCCACCACAGACTCCCCAGGGAAGCACATGACACTGGGGCACAGGTCCCAGCTGCTGGCCACAGACAGGAGACAGCCACATCCAGCCCCTTGATCTCTCTTCATAAGAAGAGATTTAGGACAACATCTTGAATATTCTTTAGATAGTACATGGTGCCAGCCAGTCAATGAGTTTTCTGTCACTATGCAGAAAACTCAAAAGATGATAATTAGCTTCCCTGACATGGACCAGACACACACACACACACACACACACACACACACACACACACACACACACACACACTCACACACATACACCATACACACCATACACACACATATCACACACACACATACCACACACATACACACACACACACATGCCACACACACATACCCCATACACATGCACCACACACACACCACACACACCACACCACACACACCATGCATACACACACACACATACCCCATACACATGCACCACACACACCACACACACCATACCACACCACACACCATACACACCACACACACATACCCCATACACATGCACCACACACACACCACACACACCACACCACACACACCATGCATACACACACACACATACCCCATACACATGCACCACACACACCACACACACCACACCACACCACACACCATACACACCACACACACATACCATACACACACACACCTCATATACACACACACCACACACACCACACTCACACACATATACCATACACACCATACACACACATATCACACACACACATACCACACCACAGACACACCACACACACACCACACTCACACCATACACATACACCACACCATACACACAGACACAGACACAGACATAAACACAGACACACACACACACACACACACACACACACACACACACACACACACACACACACACCACACATCCTTTCTCCTGATAACCTAACCAGAGCTTTTTCTTTCTGGATACACTGTTGTTTGGCTGATCTCTAGCCTCAAGCTGCTGTGTGCCACAACCAGCTCTATGGTGGCTCTGAAGCCACACTCTAGGGAAGGTTCTTCCTGCTACCTAAGGACCCCAGATCCAGGTCTCTTTTAGCCTCCTCTAGAACCAAAACCCCCTCTCTCTGGGAGAGCAGTGGCCAGGCCACCAGCCCCTTGTATACCAGGCTTGTATACCCCACCTGGCATGATAGGCCCACAGAGGCACAAGCCACCCTGGATGGCCTCCGGAGCCAACACCACTTCTCTAAGTGCTCAGTCTTGGAGGCCACACCTTCCTTTTGTCCCTCATGAGCTGAAGGCCTCCAACATCCCTATGGTCATTCATTCATTCATTCATTCCACAGTTACTCCAGAAGTCCTTTCTTGAATGAAGTATTTCCCTACTTCCTCCTCCCTTCTCTATGTTTGGCCAAGGTCTGTTAGTCAGTGCCTCCCGTGTCCTCTCACATGGTGGCAGGGGTAAAAATGCCCTAAGACTGTGGGCATACAGGGCAGAATGTTTTTGCTCCAGAAGTTCCTTTTAAATATTTTATTTTTATTTATATATATGAATGTGGCTGTGTTTGAGTATCCACAGGTGAACACAGCACCCATGGAGGCCAGAAGAGGGCGTTGGAAGCCCAGAGCTGGAGTTATAGGCAGTGGTGAGCTGCCTGAAGTGGGTGCTGGGAACCAAACTCATGTCCTCTGTAAAAGCAGCAAGTGCTCTTACCCATCTCTCCAATCCCTCACAGTCCCATCCTATCACAAGGGCACTGATTCACTGATGAAGAAGGCCGAGCCCTCCTGGCCCAGTCACCTCCTAAAAGATCACCTCTCACTACCATCACAGTAGGTCTCATGTTCCAACATGAATCTTGGAAGGACATATTCAGACCACAGGAGGTGTTAGACAGGAGCCACACAAAGTCTTTCCTGGCCTACAAGGTGGGGCAGAGCAATCTGAAAGAAAGCTTGTCACCCCAAGTGACAAGCATTGTGGCGTGAAGGTGAGAAGAATAGAACGTGAGCATAGCTTTGGAATGTGTGCCCAGATTGGGGGGGGGGGGGTTCGTGAAGGAAGTGACCTCTATTACCTTCTGTGTGTGGGTTTTTGTCTACATGTACTGTTTTGTCTGTGCACTGTGTGAATGTAGTACAGGCAGGGGCCAGAAGAGGGCATCAGTTACAGACCGGGAGTTACGGAAAGTTGTGACCATCCATGTGGTTGCCATGAATCAAACCTGAGTCCACTGGAAGAGCAGTCAGTGCTCTTAACCCCTGAGTCATTTCTCTAGCCCCCATGAAGTGTCCTCTAAAGGGGTGCTGGGCTGAGAAGAGTGACTGAAATGAGGAACAGGCCAGACAAAGACCTCAGGGAACCTACCAGCAGCCAAGTTAAGGTAATAATGTGATAGACTGAAGAAAAGGGAGCCTGCAGAGGAGAGAGAAACACAGCCTGGGAGGGCATTCCTGTAGGTAATAGCCCCTTACCTACAGGCCCCAAACGTTTGCTCAGAACTTAGCAGTCAGTGTCTTCCACAATATCACAACTCTTTCAGATAACAATTCACTTTCAGGCAACAATTGCAGAAACTCAACACAAACTATTAATTTTCTTTATGTTTATTTAACGTGTGTATGTGTGTTTTACCTGCAGGTATGTATGCTCATCCTGTAGTGGGAATTCATTTCCGACAACAGTTTCAGAGTCTTAGGGTGTGGTTTCTGTATGCAGATGCAATCCCTTATAAGGATGAGGAGGGGTCATGTGTGTGCTTTTGGGGTGAGGGCTGAGACTTGACCTGAGGGTCATCCTGCATCACAGCATCCTGCCCCTGCTTTGCCTTTCAGTGTATGAGTGTTCCCTAAAAAAAAAAAAAAGAATATTTGCTATCTTTTACTCCGGCATTTGAGGACTTCCTTAATCCACCCTTCATCACTCTGTGTGAAAATCAGAAGAAAGCATTAGGTCCCTTAAAACTAGAATTATAAGTGGTTTTGAGTTACCACCTAGGTTCTGGGAATTGAACTTTGATCCTCTGCAAGAGCTACAAGTGTTCTCTTTTATGTTGTAAATATTTATTTATTTACTCGTTTGTTTTTCAAGATAGGGCTTCTCTGTGTAACTTTGGAGCCTATTCTGGCACTTGCTCTGTAGACCAAACTGGTCTGAAACTCACAGTAATCTGCCTGCCTCTACCTCCCAAGTGCTGGGATTAAAGGTGTGTGCCACCACCACCCATCTTAAATAAATATTTATATAACTATTTTATTGATTTTTGGCAATCATGCATCCAAATCCCAATCATTTCCCAGTCCCTCCATATCTGCTCTCACCTCCATAGTCCCCCCAAAAGAAAAATTTTAAAATAATTAGTTAAAAAACAAAACACACAAACAAAAAAACCCACTTTTTGCCTCCATCTTTCCCACCTCTCCAACACTTCTTCATTCATCTCAGTGGCATTGGGACCCTTTTGTCCACACCACTTTACTTGTAAATGTTCATTGCAATGAGTTGTTGGTCTGGTTCAAGGCCTCTGGCTTCTGGTGCTCCATCAACACTGGACCCTCATCAAAATTCCTCCTGGATATCCTGCCGTTGCCCAGAGTCTTGGAGATTCTTCTGCCTTGGTTCTGCAGGACCAGTCCCTTCATGTGCTCTGACGGGTCATGGAAGGGGTAGATGATGGAGTGGGCAAACTCAAAGCCCTGGATGTGAGTCTGGGTAGTAGCTGATTTGGTTAATCTGGGTTCTGGGATTGCTCTGCCTCAGGCAAGGGGTGGAGCCAGCTCTTCCGAGCCCATGCCATCAGGGCCGCCCTCCCACACCTGGCAGCAAGTCTTCTTAACTACTGGGCCACGTCTCCAGCCCTACATGTTGGCTAATTTGACAACAACAAACCAGCCGTTTCATGCCACTGTTCCGTTGCAGATCTGACTGGATGCAGGTGCTGAAGTGATATCTCCACGACCCCATTACTCTTGCATTTTACACATCTGCAAAATTAGAAGCATGTGAATGACTGCCACATCCTACTACCAGCTTGAGAGATGGTCTGCTCCCCTGCTACCAAAGCTATCTGGCCTTGGTGCACCTTGGTAAGTGAACCACAGAAAACACTTCCTTGGGTAGTTGTTTTTCAGCATGGAATCCTTTTGGTGACAGACTCTGTCTATGTGCTCCCCTTTCAAATGAGTTTGTATTTTCACAAGTTGGAGTTTTTGTTAGATGGGGATCTTATCTATTATCCCAGAGAAGAGACAAGGAAGACATCTCTTTTAAAAATTATTTTATCTATTACTTTATTTGTGATGGTGGTGGTGGTGGTGTGTGTGTGTGTGTGTGTGTGTGTGTGTGTGTGTGTGTGTGTGTGCAGACATACACATGTGGGGCTGGTGAAATGGCTCAGTGGAGAAAGGCACTTAGCACACAGTTCTAGTGACCTAAGTTCAATACCCAGAACCTACAAAAAGTTAGAGAAAAGGCTCTGTGTGTGTGTGTGTGTGTGTGTGTGTGTGTGTGTGTGTGTGTGTGTGTCTCAATTTGTTTGTTTGTTTGTTTATTGTGTGGGTATGCACCTTCCATGGCACATGTGTAGAGGTCAGAGGATGACTTGTGGGAGTTGGTTCTCTCCTTCCACCATGTAGCCCCTGGAGACTGAACTCAAGTTGCCAAGCTTGGTGACAGACACTTACACCACTGAGCTATCTCACTGGATCCAAGTCTTCTTTTTAGTGGTGTTAATCTCCTTAACAGCTGCTTTCTTTGTCTCTGTCTTGCGGGCATCTTTAAGCTCACTCACTCTCCTTTCCCAACAAAACTGGAAGGTTTTTTGTTCTCTTTCACTGTAGTGATGACTGACAGCCGTGAGTAGTCATGATGCCATACCCTGAACCCTGACCCTTTCACTGTAGTGATGACTGACAGCCGTGAGTAGTCATGATGCCATACCCTGAACCCTGACCCTTTCACTGTAGTGATGACTGACAGCCGGGAGTAGTCATGATGCCATACCCTGAACCCTGACCCTTTCACTGTAGTGATGACTGACAGCCGGGAGTAGTCATGATGCCATACCCTGAACCCTGACCCTTTCACTGTAGTGATGACTGACAGCCGTGAGTAGTCATGATGCCATACCCTGAACCCTGACCCTTTCACTGTAGTGATGACTGACAGCCGTGAGTAGTCATGATGCCATACCCTGAACCCTGACCCTTTCACTGTAGTGATGACTGACAGCCGGGAGTAGTCATGATGCCATACCCTGAACCCTGACCCTTTCACTGTAGTGATGACTGACAGCCGGGAGTAGTCATGATGCCATACCCTGAACCCTGACCCTTTCACTGTAGTGATGACTGACAGCCGTGAGTAGTCATGATGCCATACCCTGAACCCTGACCCTTTCACTGTAGTGATGACTGACAGCCGGGAGTAGTCATGATGCCATACCCTGAACCCTGACCCTTTCACTGTAGTGATGACTGACAGCCGGGAGTAGTCATGATGCCATACCCTGAACCCTGACCCTTTCACTGTAGTGATGACTGACAGCCGGGAGTAGTCATGATGCCATACCCTGAACCCTGACCCTTTCACTGTAGTGATGACTGACAGCCGTGAGTAGTCATGATGCCATACCCTGAACCCTGACCCTTTCACTGTAGTGATGACTGACAGCCGGGAGTAGTCATGATGCCATACCCTGAACCCTGACCCTTTCACTGTAGTGATGACTGACAGCCGGGAGTAGTCATGATGCCATACCCTGAACCCTGACCCTTTCACTGTAGTGATGACTGACAGCCGTGAGTAGTCATGATGCCATACCCTGAACCCTGACCCTTTCACTGTAGTGATGACTGACAGCCGGAGTAGTCATGATGCCATACCCTGAACCCTGACCCTTTCACTGTAGTGATGACTGACAGCCGGGAGTAGTCATGATGCCATACCCTGAACCCTGACCCTTTCACTGTAGTGATGACTGACAGCCGGGAGTAGTCATGATGCCATACCCTGAACCCTGACCCTTTCACTGTAGTGATGACTGACAGCCGGGAGTAGTCATGATGCCATACCCTGAACCCTGACCCTTTCACTGTAGTGATGACTGACAGCCGTGAGTAGTCATGATGCCATACCCTGAACCCTGACCCTTTCACTGTAGTGATGACTGACAGCCGGGAGTAGTCATGATGCCATACCCTGAACCCTGACCCTTTCACTGTAGTGATGACTGACAGCCGGGAGTAGTCATGATGCCATACCCTGAACCCTGACCCTTTCACTGTAGTGATGACTGACAGCCGGGAGTAGTCATGATGCCATACCCTGAACCCTGACCCTTTCACTGTAGTGATGACTGACAGCCGTGAGTAGTCATGATGCCATACCCTGAACCCTGACCCTTTCACTGTAGTGATGACTGACAGCCGTGAGTAGTCATGATGCCATACCCTGAACCCTGACCCTTTCACTGTAGTGATGACTGACAGCCGGGAGTAGTCATGATGCCATACCCTGAACCCTGACCCTTTCACTGTAGTGATGACTGACAGCCGTGAGTAGTCATGATGCCATACCCTGAACCCTGACCCTTTCACTGTAGTGATGACTGACAGCCGGGAGTAGTCATGATGCCATACCCTGAACCCTGACCCTTTCACTGTAGTGATGACTGACAGCCGTGAGTAGTCATGATGCCATACCCTGAACCCTGACCCTTTCACTGTAGTGATGACTGACAGCCGTGAGTAGTCATGATGCCATACCCTGAACCCTGACCCTTTCACTGTAGTGATGACTGACAGCCGGGAGTAGTCATGATGCCATACCCTGAACCCTGACCCTTTCACTGTAGTGATGACTGACAGCCGTGAGTAGTCATGATGCCATACCCTGAACCCTGACCCTTTCACTGTAGTGATGACTGACAGCCGTGAGTAGTCATGATGCCATACCCTGAACCCTGACCCTTTCACTGTAGTGATGACTGACAGCCGGGAGTAGTCATGATGCCATACCCTGAACCCTGACCCTTTCACTGTAGTGATGACTGACAGCCGTGAGTAGTAGTCATGATGCCATACCCTGAACCCTGACCCTTTCACTGTAGTGATGACTGACAGCCGGGAGTAGTCATGATGCCATACCCTGAACCCTGACCCTTTCACTGTAGTGATGACTGACAGCCGGGAGTAGTCATGATGCCATACCCTGAACCCTGACCCTTTCACTGTAGTGATGACTGACAGCCGTGAGTAGTCATGATGCCATACCCTGAACCCTGACCCTTTCACTGTAGTGATGACTGACAGCCGGGAGTAGTCATGATGCCATACCCTGAACCCTGACCCTTTCACTGTAGTGATGACTGACAGCCGTGAGTAGTCATGATGCCATACCCTGAACCCTGACCCTTTCACTGTAGTGATGACTGACAGCCGTGAGTAGTCATGATGCCATACCCTGAACCCTGACCCTTTCACTGTAGTGATGACTGACAGCCGGGAGTAGTCATGATGCCATACCCTGAACCCTGACCCTTTCACTGTAGTGATGACTGACAGCCGTGAGTAGTCATGATGCCATACCCTGAACCCTGACCCTTTCACTGTAGTGATGACTGACAGCCGTGAGTAGTCATGATGCCATACCCTGAACCCTGACCCTTTCACTGTAGTGATGACTGACAGCCGGGAGTAGTCATGATGCCATACCCTGAACCCTGACCCTTTCACTGTAGTGATGACTGACAGCCGTGAGTAGTCATGATGCCATACCCTGAACCCTGACCCTTTCACTGTAGTGATGACTGACAGCCGGGAGTAGTCATGATGCCATACCCTGAACCCTGACCCTTTCACTGTAGTGATGACTGACAGCCGGGAGTAGTCATGATGCCATACCCTGAACCCTGACCCTTTCACTGTAGTGATGACTGACAGCCGGGAGTAGTCATGATGCCATACCCTGAACCCTGACCCTTTCACTGTAGTGATGACTGACAGCCGGGAGTAGTCATGATGCCATACCCTGAACCCTGACCCTTTCACTGTAGTGATGACTGACAGCCGGGAGTAGTCATGATGCCATACCCTGAACCCTGACCCTTTCACTGTAGTGATGACTGACAGCCGGGAGTAGTCATGATGCCATACCCTGAACCCTGACCCTTTCACTGTAGTGATGACTGACAGCCGGGAGTAGTCATGATGCCATACCCTGAACCCTGACCTTTTCACTGTAGTGATGACTGACAGCCGTGAGTAGTCATGATGCCATACCCTGAACCCTGACCCTTTCACTGTAGTGATGACTGACAGCCGTGAGTAGTCATGATGCCATACCCTGAACCCTGACCCTTTCACTGTAGTGATGACTGACAGCCGTGAGTAGTCATGATGCCATACCCTGAACCCTGACCCTTTCACTGTAGTGATGACTGACAGCCGTGAGTAGTCATGATGCCATACCCTGAACCCTGACCCTTTCACTGTAGTGATGACTGACAGCCGGGAGTAGTCATGATGCCATACCCTGAACCCTGACCCTTTCACTGTAGTGATGACTGACAGCCGGGAGTAGTCATGATGCCATACCCTGAACCCTGACCTTTTCCTTTACCCAAACAATTTAGTCCATTGGTTTTGAATTCAACCTCAACCAAACTTTCAAGACACAAGCAGAATGTACCCAGGTTCTTTGCCAGAATGAAATGTAAATGGCTTCTAGTGCAGCTCCCAGCACAATCCTTGTTCACCTCTGAAACCTCATTGGCCAGGCCTCCGCTCTCTGCATTTCTCTCGGCATGCTGGTCTTCCAAACTCTCTCCAGTAAGCTCTGCTCAAGTGTTCCCAGAGGTCTGTCACTTAAAGCTCCAAATTATTCCATATCCTTCCACAGACCAGTTCAGAAGGCTTTAAAAAGGATCAGATAGTCACAGCAAAGGTCCCACTTCTGGTACCAATCACTTTGCTCACAGTTTAAGAAGGGGTACTATATGGAGAGATTGGGGAGATGGCTCATGGGTAAAATACTTGCTGCACAAGCAACCCCTGAGTTCAGATTCCCAGCACCCACATAAAAAGCCAAGCATGGTGGCATGCACTTGTGACCCCAGGATTAGACAAGCCGGGGCAATAAGATCCCAGGGCTGTGTTAGCCAGCCAGATTAGCCACTTGGTGGGCTCCAGGTCCAACAAGAGATCTTGTCTCAAACATAGAGAACCACAGAGGGAGACAGGCAACATGATCCCCTGACTTCCATACACACACACACACACACAGAAGAGGAGGAACCCAAGCATGAACCTGCTGGCCCTTGCCCTCTGTGAGGCTTCTGGAGAGCTGGCTGATCTGGGGCTCATCTTCTCTATGTATTTTGATGTCAGGAAAACACCCATTTACATGTGTGGCTTGAAGTGGCAGCAGGCAGAGAAGAAGAAGACTTGAACTCAGCCACGGGGCAGAGTGTGGCTTCCTTCAAGCCTAGGCTTCTTGCCAGGATTGGCAGACCCCAAGGTGCTGGAGCCTCTCGAACACTACAGGCACTCAAACTCCTAGAGAAGTAATTCACTATGTGGCCACACGGTGGCACTCTCTCCTCCTTTTCATCGAACAAAAATAGCCTTCAAACAAAAATAATTTTGAGGCTCTGCTGAATCACAAGCAGAATATACAATCAAACGGAAATACAGATTTAAAATTCGCCTCTTTACTAATATTTTCAATCTAATTTTCTGTCTTCTCCTTTTGTCTTACTCTGTCTCTATCTGCCTTGTCTCCTTGTTTGGCCTCTCTTCCCCCATCTGCCTCACGGCTCTGCCTCTCTCCAACTCTTTTACCCGCCACATGTGAGTGTAATGGTTTCAATTCAACCTCATCATTACTGACATTTGCTTGGGTAGCCATGTGGCTAGAAGAATCTTCCCAAGGTGGAGAAACAGCTTTTCAAAGTTCTCTCACAACCCCACAAGAGGCACCATTCTTCCAGAGGCCCTAAGATGAACTCCTAGTCTACTGTACATGGTGGGCAGGAAGAGCAGCTGAGCCTAGAGAAAGGCCTGCTGGATTTCCTCATATGAAGGTTAATTTTGTCAACACGACAGAACCTAGAATTAGCTAGGAGATAACCCCTGGACATATTTGTAAGGGGGTGTCTAGCCTGGTTAAGTGAGAGGGGAAGACCTACTCTGAATATGAGGGGGGTGTCATTCCACAGGCTGGGGGCCTGGACTGGATAAAAATGAGAAAATGAGCTGAGCACCAGTGTTCACTCTTCTTCCTGACTGCAGATACAATGTGACCAGCTGCCTCAAGCACCTGCCACCATGCCTTCCCTGCCACCATGAACTATATCCTCAGACGTGGAGCTGAAATCAACCCTTCACCCCTCAAATAGACTTTGTCGGGTGTTTTGTCACAGCACTGAGAAAAGCGGCTCGTAAGAAGCAGCCAGGACAGAGAGACACGCCCACGCCCACACCCCAACCTGCCTTCTCAAGTCCTTTCTGAAGGGCTTTGTTTTATTGCCTCCAATCTGTGTGTCTCAATTTACAAACCATAAATTCCCACTGGTAGCTGGCTGGGCTGGTAACCTCCAGTCAGGTGTGTGAGCTACACACCACAGCTGGAGTTGCCCCCACACCAGCAGCATGTGGTGGACAGGCCTCACACTTTACATCTGTAAAATGAGGCTGCTTGCATGGTGTCATCAGGAGAAGGTTAAACCGTAATCAGCTTTTAGACAATGTAACCTGCAGCTGACTACACACTGGCTCTGCTCTTCAATGAGCGCCCTTGGTAGCTGGGGGTGGAGAGGAGGACAGGGCAGGCAGTGTCAGCTTTGTCCCATCAGGCAGCCTGTGTGAATTTACTAGGCCAGTTGATCATTAATGAAACACCTGGCATTTGGTTACTGCTCTATAAACTTCCAGTGACTTCCTCCTTTGCATTGGCCTGAAAGACTCCTAGAAATTCCACCCTGAGGCTGTGGGAAGTAGAGGAGAAAGTGAATGTCCTAGACAGTGGCCGAGTAGTGTAGAGGGTTTGGTGGAACTCTTTTGTTTGGTCTTAACGGAGCATTTTGGGATTGCTGGGAATATGGCCAATAGAATTCTATAATGGGGATCCAAGTCCTGAGCATGCTGGCACCATGGCCAAGGCCACACTGGCCTAATAAGTAGTAGTCTGCCTCATTCACTAGTGCATAGACCCACTCACTGTTAAAATGTCATCACGACGGACAATAAGTGTTTAACACATGGATATCCGTGCTTTTCCCAGGAAGCCGTGTGTGTGTGTGTGTGTGTGTGTGTGTGTGTGTGTGTGTGTGTGTGTGTGTGTGTTATTTAGCCAGCCCTAAGAAGGTAAGTCTCCTAGTGCATCCATCAAGCCCTGTTAAATACCTGCAGGTGATGTTCTCAGTGCCTGGGTAGTTTAGGACAGGGATTTTCGGTGGCTGTGAGTGGGTTCCCCCACATCTAACTAGTTGGAAGATGGAGGGAACTTTCACTGCAGGTGGAGGAAGCGAAGTCTTAAAGAAGGGACCAAGATCTCAGAACAGTGAACACCCCTTTACAGGTTACTAGAAATACAAACTCATTTGAAAAGTCCTCTCTGTCCCCATCTGCCCCCTGGCTCCACTACCATGCAGATTAAAACTAGGAAAGGGCTGGAAGGCAGAGGCAGGGGTGGAGTCAACATGGAAGTCAGGATTTGCACCCAATTTGCATCTCTTTTTGTAAGGATCAAGCTTCCTCTCAAACTGAAGTTGGTCAGAGTTCCTCAGAAGTGTGTGTGGTTCTGACCAGGTTATATTTTGCTCTTTAAAAACCTTCTCAAGTTTTTATTATATAAAAAATTCAAACAGAAAAGCAAATAAGCCGTATCTCATGAACGCCCCATATCCACCATCTACATTAACGCTAGAGTATTTGCCAAATATGCCTTTTCTCTGAAGATGCACATAGAAGCTTATGTAACATGTTTAGTTCCGTTAGAATAGTTTGAAAATGCAAACACTATGACACTTCACCCACATTTGAGTATATTTGCCCTAAAAATAGGAATATTTCTTTATTACACAAGTACACAAAAGACAGACATTTCCTAAAGCTGTCCTAGCCAGTCTTCATGTTCACTGTCAAGGTTTGACAAAGGTTTTCTTTTCTTTCTTTTTTATTTTTTGAGACAGGGTTTCTCTGTGTAGCAGCCCTGGCTGTCCTGGAACTCACTTTGTAGACCAGACCAGGCTGGCCTTGAACTCACAGAAACCCACCTGCCTCTGCCTTCTGAGTGCTGAATTAAAGGCATGCACCCACCATTGCCTGGCTTGCTCTTTCTGTTTTTTTACCCCCAAAGGTTTTCTTCTACAGTGGCTCTGTTAGAATTCAGCACACACACGTTAATGGGGGGTGGGGTGCACTAGCCCCCCCATGCCCCTGTGCACACCAGAGGTTGACTTCAAATATCTTCCTCTATCAATCTCCACATTAGTTTCATTTGTTGTTTTCAGCAGGGTTTCTCACTGAACCCGTAGCTCACTCATCAGGTCTGAAATGGTCCTGACTCCTCCACCCACTCTCTACACCCCAGCAGACATCAAGGTCAAAGTCCTTCCCATGCTGGGCTCCTCAGGACCAGGCCTGCTCACATCTATACTGGTCCGACTGAGACAAGTCTCTGTGACTCAGTTTCTCATAAAGTTATACTTACTTGTTAGAGATCCTCTGTAGGCTACATGTACAGATAAAAAATCTCAGAACAGCATGGTCCTTGGTCCATTTCACCAGTGTCACCTCCTGTCCCAGCTAGGCCAGTAGTTTCCCAGCTGCTCTGACATCTTGTTCCTGTCTTTTCCCATACACGTTCTTCCTGGACTGTTCCTAACAGGTTTCTGTTTTCTTGGCTAACTGCTATTCTCTGTGTTTGAAGTGTTGTCATGAGCAAGAGAGGTGTTGGGTGTGTGTGCTATTACAGAGCCCTTTGGTTAAGTCTCCTGCAGCACCTGCTGGGTGGTATTATAATTGCTCTTGAACTTTCCTGTCTCTAACTCTGGTCTATAAGGTTCATGAGGCTCTTCTCTGTCTTATACTACTGAGAGATTAAGTGTGATCCAGCATTATTCTGGATGTTTCTGTGAGAGCACTTTGAATAATATTGGCATTTACAACAGCGGACTCTGAGCAAAGAATATTTCCCACCACCAAGTGGGTGGTCCATGGCAAACTGGGGCAAGGCTGAAAAGAACAGACACCTCCATCGAGGCGGGGTAATTTTTGCTATCATTGGCCTTTGGACTTGACCTGCAACATTTTTGTTTGTTTGTTTGTTTGTTTGCCAACCTGCAAACACACCCTGCAGAGTTTGGACTTGCCAGGCTCCATAATGGTGTGGACCAATGATCTCCCCACACCTAGGATGCTTTAGAATCAGTCAGTCAACAGACAATTATGTTAAGAATTCTAATCAGGGGTTGGGGATTCAGCTCCGTGGTGGAGAGAAGGGAAATGGTGCAGATGGAAATTTAGATCTTCACTAAATAATGAAGGATGCTAGGAATGAGGAATGAATATCTGAACAAGTATAAACCTTTCCTCAACATATTTCTTCCTTTAAAAAGTAGATTTGAGAAGCCACGCATGGTATCACACACCTTTAATCTTAGTATTATGAAGGCAGAGGCAGGTGGATCTCTGTGAATTTGAGGCCAGCCTGGTCTACAGAGTGAGTTCCAGGACAGCCAGGGTTATGGAGGAAGAATCTCTCTCTCTCTATCTCTCTCTCTCTCTCTCTCTCTCTCTCTCTCTCTCTCTCTCTCTGTGTGTGTGTGTGTGTGTGTGTGTGTCTTTCTCTCTCGCTCTCATACACACACACACACTGAAAAGAAAAGAAGAAGAAGAAAAAACAGATTTGAGGCTGGAGAGATGGCTCAGTGGTTAAGATCACTGGCTGCTCTTGCAGAGGATCTGAGTTCAATTTCCAGCACTTACATGGTAGCCCACAACTGTCTGTAACTCCAGTTCAAGGAGATCCTATACCCTCTTTTGGCCTCCATGGGCTCCAAGAATGTATATTGTGCACAGATATACATGCAGGCAAAGCATTTACCCACATTAAAAAAAAAAGTAATTGATTCTAAGTTGAATGTGGTGACACCCACCTTTCATCTCAGCTCTTGTGAGGAAGAAGCAGGCATAACTCTGTGCAGGCCAGTTTGGTCTACATATTGAGTCCCAGGTGTTCCAGGGATACATGGCAAGACGCTGCCTCAAAACAAAACAAAACAAAACAAAAACAAAATGTGGTTTATTCTTTAAAATAAATTATTTCATCAGGGCATGGTAGCGAATGCCTTTAGTCCCAGCCCTCTGGAGGCAGAGGTAGGAGAATAGCTGAGTTCAAGGACAGCCTGGTCTAGGTCTATAGAGAGAGTTCCAGAACAGTCAGAGCTACATAGAGAAACCCTGTCTCTAAGATAAAAAATAAATAAATGATAAAAATAAAGATTTATTTTATGTGTGTGTGTGTGTGTGTGTGTGTGTGTGTGTGTGTGTGTGTGTGTATCTGTGTTGGGGAATGTGCATGTGTGTTCAGATACCCTTGGTTCAAAAGAGAGTTTCAGATCCCCTGGAGCTGGAGTTACAGGTAGGTGTGAGCTGTCATGTGGTGCTGGGAACCAAACTTGGGTCCTCTGCAAGAAGAGCAAGTCCTCTTAACCATGGAGTCATCGCTCCAGCCCCCTAAGTAATTGTTTTATTTCTTGATTTATTTATTTAATCTTTTTTGGAGACAGGATTTCCTCTATGTAGTCCTGGATATACTGGGACTTTCTCTGTAGACCAGGCTGGTGTTGAACTTAGAGATCCACCTGTCTCTGTCTCCTGAGTCCTGGGATTAAGCATGTGCACCACTACATTCGGCAAGTAATTGATTTCCATAAGGTGAAAATAATAAGTGTGCTTATAATTGGATTTATAATCTATTTAGAAATAACATGTATGATGAAAGCATAAATTTCCTCTGGCAGAGTATATATTTTTAAAGATTTATTTCATTTATGTATGTGTGTGTGTGTGTGTGTGTGTGTGTGTGTGTGTGTATGAGTATATGTATCATGTAGATGCATGCCTGCTGAGGCCAGCAGAGGGTGACAGGTTCTCTGGTGCTGGAATAATAGGTTACTGTGAACTGCTTAGCATGGATGCCGAGTACCAAACTCAGATCCCCTGGAAGAGCTGCAAGCTTACCCATAATCTCATCAGAAAAGTTAAAAGAACCTCCAAGGTGCTTGGCTGAGGAATATAATCTCTCACCAAGGGATTTTCACTGCAGAGTCTTAACAGCAAAGAAAGGTGAGAGCCAGCTCTGGGCAGGGCCTTGGGACCGTATGATCACTATGACATGTGACAAAAGCAACTCCTGGCCCCATGACTTTCTCTGTATTTCTATCTTAGCCTTTGTCTGAAAGGATTCTTTTCATCACACAGTTGGTCCTTGGCTTTTAAATTTTATCTTCCCTTTTCTTTTAATTAGAAAGCAATAATTGTGTATAGTTATGGGGTTCTGTTGGTTAGTTTTAAAAACCACTTTGACACAAGCTAGAATCAGCAGAGAAAAGGGAACTTCGTGGGATAATGTCTCCATGAGATTGGGCTGTGGCCAAGCCTGTGTGGGTATTTTCTTGATTAATGATTGATGTGGGAGAGCCCAGCCCACTGTGAGTGGTGCCAATCCCTATGCAGGTGGCTCTGAGATATAGAAGAAAGAAGGATGAATTAGTCATGGACAGAAAGCCAGTAAGCAGTATTCCTCCATATTCCTGCCCAGAATTCCCTCATTCAGTGGCTTAGCTGGGGTTTCTATTGTTGTGAAGAGGCAACATGACCACAGTAAGTCTTTTTCATTGTTTTGAGACAGGGCTTCTCTGTGTAGCCCTGGCTGTCCTGGAACTTGCTCTGTAGACCAGGCTGGTCTCAAACTCACAGAGATCTGACTGCCTCTGCCTCCCTAGTGCTTGGATTAAAGGCATGTGCCACCACCACCTGGCTTGAGACCATGTCTAATCTTATAAAGGAAAACATTTAATTGGGGTGGCTTACAGTGCCAGAGCCTTAGTCCATTGTCATTATGGTGGGACCTGGTGGCAGACAAGGTGCTGGAGAGGGAGCTGAGAGTTCTGCATCTTGATCTGCAGGCAACAGGAAGTGAACTGTCACACTGGGTATAGCTTGGGCATAGGAGACTTCAAAGCTCACTCCCAAAGGGATGCACTTCCTCCAACAAGGCCATACCTCCTAATAGTGCTGTTTCCTTTGGGGGCCATTTTCTTTCAAGCCACCACAGATAAGAGTGTGACCTAAGAGATATAAGATAAAATAAACTCTCTCCTCCCCAAGTTGTTTTTTTGGCATGGTTTTCTCCCACAACAATAGAAAAGTAACTAAGAGGAAAAAAAATAATAAAAAAAGAAAAGTAAGAAAGGTGTAAAGTACACTATTTCAAAACAGGCTTCTCAAAAAAGATGGATTTTTATGTGTGTGTGTGCACATGCATATGTGAGTATAAGTACCCAAGAACGGCAGAAGAGAGTGTTGGATCCCCTGGAGTCACAAGGAATTGTGAGTTGCCCAACATAGGTGCTGGTAACCTGTTCTGTGCAGGGGAAGCCAACACTCTTAGCCAGCCCTGCCTCAGGTTTTTGACCTTGAACTGAGATGTTTAAAGGGGGTTGCCCCATTGACTTCAAACAATGGGACAGATACATTTGATGGGAGATGCACCCATGCCACATTCTCCATGGGTACAGAGCTGGACTGACGAACAGATTACAGTCCACGTTAAGGGATGCAAGGCAGGAACTGAAGCAGGGGTGATGGAGTTAATGCTTCCCTCTGGCTTGCTCTGCTGCCCTTCTTACACAGGCTGGGCCCTCCTACATCAGTCAGCAATCAAGAAAGTGCCACACAGACGTGTCCATAGGCTAGTCTGATGGAGGCAGTTCTTCAGTGGGGGATTTTCTCCTAGGTATTTCTAGGTTTGTGTTGGCAAAAATTGTGACAACCTATAGCACTGTGAAAGGTGTTCTCAGTATCTTTTGGTGCCACTGTGTGTCCCATTTGAAGGCCTGTGTTATGGGCATGGTTAGGAACTTCAGAGCTGTGACAAAAGCTTCCCTGACAAAAACCTTGGGTTCCCTAATGTAGCTTAGTGTGTGGATGATGGGTTCTTTCCCCAGTCCCTCATCCCTCATACTGTGGACATGGGCATAGGGGGCAAGTGCAGAGCAGCCCTTATTTTGTACTGTCGTGGAGGTCCAGAGAAGACCTCTTTCTACCCATCAATTTGGAGTCTGAGTCTCAGGTAAAGACAAGGTCCTTGGTCAGAGGAGGCCTGAGCTACTTGTCAGAAGCCAGTGTCAGTAAAAGTAACTGGTTGAAAAGCCACATCTGTATTCTCCACACTGAAGCAGGAGGCACAGTAAGGCCTCACAGGAATAGCCCATGTCTTAACAGCTGTCCTTCCTCTGTAGGGCTTCAGGTCTCTGGTCACTCACTAAATCTGTACTCTTCTGGTTCAGGGCTGCTGTCTTCTCCAGCAAGACTCTTGGTGGTTTCCTCTTCTGCTGTCTAGGATGCTGTGGAGCTGTGGCTGGCTCCAACCCTACAGGGACCAGTGCTGTGGGGGCTTTCTACCCAACCCTTTCCTGCCTCTCATAGGATGAGATCACAAGGGTGTGCCACCATACCTGGCTTTTTCATGTGGGTTCTTGGGGTTGCATGCAAAACCTCATGCTTACATGGCAAAAATGATCTCCTAGGCCCCTTGGTGATTCTTTTCTAGGCCAGAATTCTTGGATAGCTTGCTATATAGTACAGAGAAATCAAGAGGCCACAGCCTCCCCATCCTGGTTTACTCAACACAAAAGAAAGAGAAAAATATCCTTTAGCATTTCTGTATTTAAACACTCAGGCAAGCAGTTTTATTGGTTAGACTCCTTGATAAGAATTTTCTCCTTGGGGTGGGAGAGAGAGACTAAGAAATGCTTCCTAAACCCTCCTTTCAAAGACTCAACAACAAACCAAAGTTAGGCTCTAACAAAAGTTCACCATAGTAAACCAACGAGTTTACTAGTCCTACAAGAGCATAAGTGAGAGGTTACAAGCAGAAGCGTTGGTAACCCTAAATTAGCAGCGATGGAAGATGTGCACCTAGCATGGGAAATAGGCTCCTCCATGCCTGTGTAGATGGAGCCCTTTTCCCATTGTCTTCCCAGCTTATATTTTCTAACCCTTCTCTGAGATCCCAAGCCATGTGCAGTTAGAGTAAATAGCATACAAATGGCTGGAAGGAATAGCTAGATACTCAGGTAAGGCTCCAGTGGCCCTTTCTGCTCACTCCTTCCAAAGGAATTCCAAGTCTACAAGCCAATATGGGATCGTCTTTTACAAGCAGGCACAGCTGGTCATACGAAAAAAGCAATTGTTCTGGCAGGATAGTTCCATACAATATCTCCAGTCACATGTCACACGGGCCAATCAGTTTAGCTAGATGATAGGAATCTTTTATTGGTGAAGTCTGATCAGTGTTTGGTGGTCTGGAGCACTGTAATGGCCAGGGCCACTGGCACAAGAGTGGAGGAAGGGCAATTCACCTCCTCAGAAGAGAGGAGAGATGCTGCCTAGCCCAAAGTGACAGATACCTGCTGTAGGCAACAAATCAGCACCATCTGCCCACACAGGACACAGTTAGGAAGTCCCTGCCACAGGGAAGCTCTAGGGTGCTGTATAGAAAGAGATGGTTTGATCAATGGCTTTCCTTTTTCCTTTTTCTTTTTTTTCCCTTTGGTTTTCCAAGACAGGGTTTCTCTGTGGCTTTGGAGGCTGTCCTGGAACTAGCTCTTGTAGACCAGGCTGGTCTCGAACTCTCAGAGATCTGCCTGCCTCTGCCTCCAGAGTGCTGGGATTAAAGGTGTGCGCCACCATCGCCTGGCTGATGAATGGCTTTTCATTAATAAAAATCAATCTAGGAAAGCCTGGATTGGTAAAACAGCTCTTGGCCAGGTTGTCAATCTCTGCCTGTCTTCTTGGCCTCCACTCAGCAGTCCCTGTGGTCCACATTCTGGTAACAATTACCATTCTTCTTCCAGACACTGCATAAACAGTAACAATGTGGCTATGGCCTCTCTTGAGAGTCGGCATCCTTGAGTTCAGCGCCTCACTGCTCCCCTCTGCCTAGGAGAACATTCTAGTCCCATGAGGTCAGCAAGCAAGGCAGGGAGGGGGCCTTTTGGTTCCCCCACCCCATTCCATAGTCACTGTTAGTCTCCCAGCCACTGGTGGTCTCAGAAATCTCTGCGCATATTTGAGTCCTCACATTGGTGTGAGCCAAGAATCCACTCTTGTGAAATGGCTTATGGACCAGTGATACTGAGACAATTGCAACCCCCCCCCTTTCCCTGAACCTTCCCCAGGGACCTGTGCTTGGGCAGCTGAAGAATCTAGCATTTGGTGGACCACATCGGAGGACTAATGGATGCTCTGCCCACAGTGAGCACAGAATGAATAAGCTTGACAAAAATCGAATGAGGCACTGCATTTCTACATTTTAATGTCATACTGGATCTGTTCCCACTCCTTTAGGCATCACCCTTTTTTGTGTGCCTGAGGAGACTAAGGTTTTTCCAATTAGTATGACAGTGGAAACCTGAATCCAAACTCTGGCTGGAATCTAGAAATTCTTCCATCTGCCTCTATGACAATATCGGACTAGTGACATCCTCAGCATTATTCCTACCTTCCTAAGAAGCTCAATGACCCAAGACATCATGTTATAAAGGCTGTTTACTGCTCAAAGAACTCCAGGAGAGATGGCAGTTAAATGAGAAAGGCAAAATATAGGATGGACTCTGCTCATGCAGCCAGTGGGCCTAGAAAGAAAGCATTTTTCTAATCCTCATAGAGGACCCTTACCAGGCATCTAATATTAGCCCTAGCAAATCCCATTTAGGGCTTCAACATCCTGACAGTCCCCACTCACTGTGTGGCCATTCATACACCCATTCTCTTCTTCCAGGATGTTTTGTATTGGGACCCAATAAGTCCCCAAACTTAGTCCCACAACTCATCAAGCATTTTCTTGCTGCAAGGGTCATTCTGTGTCTGGAATGTTATTCTCTTTGCAGCCACCTCTTCTTCCTAGTTCACAAAAACAAAAACAAAAAACACCTTTTATGTAAAATCCAACATGAGAGCAAGCAGTTGTGCTGGCTAGTTTTTATGTAAACTTGACATAAGCTGGGGTCATCTGGGAAGAGGTAATCTCAACAGAGAAAATGTCTCCAGCAGATTGGCCTGTAATTGATATTGGAGGGCTCAGCTTACTGTGGGTGGTGTTTTGCCTGAGCAGGTGGTCCTGGAGTGTATAAAATACCAAGCTGAGGGAGCCATAAGAGCAAGCCAATAGGCATTGCTCCTCCAGGGTCCTGTCAGGAGTTCCTGACATGACTTTTCTTCATGACAGACTGTCAGCTGAAATATGAAACCAACCCTTTCCTCCCTAAGCTGCTTTTGGTCATGGTCTTCATCACAGCAAGAGAAAGCAAACTAGGATTGTGTACGTCTGTAGCTCAAACAGTTGGGAGGGCTGAATCAAGAGTATCTCTAGTTCAAAACTAGCCTGGGCTGCATAGCCTGACACCCTGTCTCAGAGTAAGGAAAACTTCCATAGGGCTACCGAGTCTTGTGGTACTTTTATTTTCTGTACATTCCTCATATTTAACTACTTTGAGTTTCACTTTTATTTTGATTTGGATGCCTTTCATCTCTCTTCCTTATCATCATCATCATCATCATCTTCATCACCATAGGTGTATGAATGAGAGCCTCCATGCATGTACGTTCAGGTGTGCATTCCTGGTTCCCAAAGAAGCCAGAGCAGGGCTTTAGACTTCTGGAACTGGAGTTACAGGAGGTTGTGACCTGTCATGTGTGTTTTGGGAGCCTAACCCTGGTCCTCTACAAGAGCAGCAAATGCTCTTAATCACAGAGTTGTCTCTCTAGCTCCTGCCATCATCTTTCACTAGTGCTCATTATGTAAGTTTAAATATAATAACCAAAACCAAAATAAAAGAACAAACAACACACACCCTTAATCCCAGCTCTGGGGAGGCAGATGCAGGTGGATCTCTGAGTTTGAGGTCAGCCTGGTTTACAGAGTGAGTTCCAGGACAGCCAGGGTTACACAGAGAAACCCTGTCTCAAAACAACCAATAAAGAAAAAAAATGATAAAAACAATGTAAACAAAAGCAAATAAGAATTTAAATACATTCTGATGTTTCTCTAGCTTTTCACTGCAGCTAGGCTTGCTCTCCCTCTCTTGTTTATCTTGGCCTGCCAGTGAGCACTCATTAGGTTCATGAGATCCAGTGTTAAGTACTTCACACGCTGTTGTAGCTCTTTGTTTCCTTAATTCGCCATTTCAGAGGAAGAAACTGAGGCTTGAAAAGACTTGACAACATGTCAAGGCATGCAAGTAAATCAAGGTATTCCGACTTTACAATTGCCTCCTCTGACTAGGGCTGGCCTCTACAAGTCACTAGATGTGAAGCCACTCCACAGATGCACTTTTGCAAAGGAAAAAGAAGGCTTGCCCGTCCTTTTAGCTGTGATTGACAGACCGTCCCTCGACGCCAACTCCAGCGGCTCCTTGGAAAATAGGAACACACACTGGGAGACCCCAAAGGTGGCAGGTGTGCCAAACGTAGAGGCACCTGTCTCAGATGGGTCAGCGCTCTGCTCTCTTGTCTCCGTGCCTAGCTAGACAAGCAGGCTTGTTTGTGCCTCTGCCTGCTCCCGAGCGCGAGCCGCCTGTCACCATCACGTGGACGCCCCTCCCCGCCCCACCCCTCGGTCGCTCGCGTGGCTCCGCCCTCCGCGCCGGCCCTTCTTTCGGCCTCCTTCAGAGTCACAAGATCTCTCAGTGGATCCTGACCTTCGCGATCCTTCCGCCGTCCCCGCCCCCACATTAAAAAAAATCTTCTTCGGTTTTATTTTTCTAAGTCAGTTTGTATCGTCGTAGGTGAGATAGCTCGTCCCATCTGGAGCGGCAGATGACTTTGGCCATCTGGCAATAAGCTCGGGGCGTAGGAGGGACCCGGATAGGAACTCTTTTTCATAGCGGAGGTCTCCGTCGTTTGGGGACGCTTCACGCCAGGGGGAGGTGCTGCGCGTCCAAGATGGCGGCGCCCTGTAGGCTGGAGGGACTGTGAGGTAAACAGCTGAGGGGGAGGAGACGGTGGGTGAGTACGGGGATGTTTCCCCCTCTTTTCCTTGTGGGCTTTTCGGGGGCAGCCCTGGCAGCGTGACCTCAGGCTGCGGGGCGCATTGGCTGAGTCGGAGGTCCGGGGAAGGGGGTTCAGGGAGCGTCTCCCTTGCCCTCATCGCGCGCTGGCTCCGGCGGGGCTCGGCTAGGGCTGGCGGGGGCCCCGGAAAGCTGAGGCCGGCCTGGGCCGTCCGAAGGGACGGATGGCTGCAGCTTAGGGCCTGTGGTGGACCCGCTAGCCCGCCCCCCTCGCTTGTTGCAGTGACAAGCTCCCGCGGGCGTGCGCGGCGCAGGTCAGAGACCCCGGGCCGAGCAGGGAGACCTGGGGGTGGGGCCGCGGCCCGAGACTCGACCGCAGCCGCTGGGGCAGGGGTGGAGAATGAATGAAGGCCGCCCGTGGGCACCCTAGGCCGCCCAGCGCCCGCGCGCGCTCTCTCTCTTTCTCGGTGAGAGTGTGCACGGCCGGAGAGCCTGGCTCCGGGTGTACTTGTGGGTGTTTAATTGATGCTGGGAGACAGTTACCTTCAAGTCGGCAGAGGTGCTCGTTAGAGACTTGCCCAGCCTCTACTGGACGCTCATTCATTCATTTGAGGAACTTGAGAGCCCGCAGCCTGCTGTCCCAGACACCTTTGTAGAATTCAAGCACTTTCTTTGTGTTGTGGGTTAAAAGAGTTTGGCTTCGTGCGTTTTGAATTTGGGATGGGGATGACGTGGGGGTTAAGGGGGGGCAGTCATCGGTAACTAGCTAACGTTTTAGGGGATAGGGGCTGCCTGTGTGCCTGGACACTATTGGAAGTGCTTCGCAGCCATCCTCTCTTTGCAGCTGGACAAAGGAGAAACAATCTGCAGTCTTCCTAGATGGAGAAACTGAGGTCTGGAAAGATTGGGGTAATTTGTCCAAGGTCACACCCCCCCCCCCAATCTGAGACAGCACTGGAACTGAGGTCCGACGGGTTCCATTTGCTTGTTATTTGATTAAAGCTGGCCTATTATTAAGTGATTTGGTTAATCATTTGGCCAAGGTGTGTGTATGTAATTTTAAACAAGGGTGCATTTTGGCTTGTATGCCTTATACTTTTGTTTCTCACAGCAGCTTGAATTTGTTAGTCCAAATTAGATTACACAGTATTTTCGTATTTTTTCTATAAACTGATGTCATTCACTGCAAAAAAAAATGCTGAAACCCTTGCTTTAAAAAAAAAAGTATAGAATTAACACTTCATTTTACATGAGTAAGCTGTGAAAGTACTAAACTAGACTAATGCTCTTCTGAGATACTTTGATTTATAACTTTATGATCAAGTTGGAGTCATCTGCATTCAAACAGGCTGGGAAAGTGCAGCGGTAAATTCCAGGAAGCATCACAGAGCCTAATCTTCTGGGAGCTTTTGATTTACTGAGCAATGCACCTGTGATTCTTAGGTTGAGCATCCCTGAATAAACCTGGGATATGCAAATAGGAAAACCGATTTAGGGTTTTGTAAGGAAATGTCCCTTTAACAGTCATACATCAGGCAAACGAGGCTCCTCAGGCTTCTCTTAACCACCTGGTGTAAATGTAAGGGATATTTATAAAGGATGTAAACAGAAAATACCTTCTTACTAAAGTTAATATCTTCTCTAAAAACACCCTTACATCATGGGTCTAGAAGGGCAGATGATGTAAGCTTTCTTTGCTTCATGCATTTCTTGGTGTCATGAACACTTGGTATGTCCCTAAATTCCTAGTTAGAAGGAAGCAGGCTGCCAGCTTTCTCACATGCTTTCGTTAAGCTGAAGTGTTTGCAGCCTCGTGCTTAGCTGGGGTAAGAGCAGAGTTGTCTGTTCTTCCTTCTGCTGTGGTGTGATGCTTTCTGTGCACACTTGGTTTCCTTGTGAGATAAAACTCAACAGTCTGATCAGGGCAGATCTAACACAAACCTGAATTTGTAATGTTTATGGGGAAACAGAATTGCAAGGGATCCTAAACTAGTTCTGAACCTCTGTGCACCCAAATGTCCATAGTAGGCATACCTATGTATTCTGTCCCCGAGGATAGATACCCTGTCCATGTTTGTTTATTTGTTTATTTGGAAAGAAATCTGCTTCTGTTCATGGGCTTAAAGTATCATTTTGGCTATGAATACAGTGTTCTCCTGCATGTTGCCTGCATGCTGGAAGAAGGCAACAGATCTCATTGTAGATGGTTGTGATCTACCATGGTTGCTGGGAATTGAACTCAGGACCTCTGGAAGAGCAGCCAAGTGTTCATGACACCAAGAAATGCATGAAGCAAAGAAAGCTTACATCATGCTTTTAACCTTAGCCATCTCTCCATCCCAGGCTATTTGCTTCTTTTAATTTATGATTTATTACAGAGGCCTTTTTATTTTCTTTCCTTTTTAAAACACATTTTATTTATTTATTATGTATACAGCCTTCTGCCTGTAGGCCAGCAGAGGGCACCAGATCTCATTCAAGGTGGTTGTGAGCCACTATGTGGTTGCTGGAAATTGAACTCAGGACCTCTGGAAGAATAGCTGGTGCTCTTAACCCCTGAGCCATCTCTTCAGCCTCCACAGAGGCCTTTCTTAAACCATCTTATAGCCTATTTGTGAAGTTGTGGGTGAATTTTGAGTTTTTGCACACAGGTAGCTTGACCTAGAAGTTCTGTCTTTTTTACAAAGTTTTCGAGGCTTCGGGTATGTTTGTTTTTGAATCCCAGTGCCATACTGAGCTAACATTAACTTCTTCCAGAACTGACTAGATATCCTTGAATGTCAGATTTCTGTGCCTGAAAGTCTTCCTGAGCTATAGTAAATATTCTGACCAATGTTAATTGGTCTAGACTCTATGTTCATAGTTGTGTAATGACAAAGAAAATGAGTAACTCTTGGGCCAGCTAGGAGGGTGAGCTTGTTTATCCTTTAAACAGTGATTCCCTGCATTTTCTTTTATAAATCTCCCTTTTACAGACAAGTCTTTTTTGGGTGTTTTGTTTTGTTTGAGACAGGGTTTCTTTGTATCTTTGGAACCTATCCTGGAACTCACTCTGTAGACCAGGCTGGCCTACAACTAACAGAGAACTACCTGTCTTTGCCTCCCGAGTGCTGGGACTAAAGGAGTGGGACCACTGCCCAGCCCTTAAAGACAAGTCTTAATGCTCAAATAAGTAACTACAGGCAAGAAAGAAAAGTGTATGAAGTCATTGAGGGTTTTTTGTTATTGTTGTTTTACTCATGTGTGTTTTAAAACCGCATCATCAATTGATAACTATATAATAGAGTTTTGTGTGCATGCTCTTTTTGTTTTTTTTGCCATGGGGGCGGGGGTGCATACTCATTTAAATTGCCCTGAGATTTCCTGTAAGGAAATTTGAGATTATTTTTTCTCTTAAGCCTGTAGTTGCTAAAAATTAGTAATTTAATGTCAATTTTAATGAAAAAGAATAAAAAGACACACACACAAATATATATATATATATATATATATATATATATATATATATAATATAAAGATGGGCCACCTTAGGACCTTGTCAGTTTCAGTTTCTTCTAGTTCCTCTTCTTTTTTGGGGGGTGTGTGTGTGTGTGGTATACAAGGAAATAGCAAAAGTAGCAGAATACATTTTATAGCTGAATGAGTTCAGATTGACATCTAATGAATAAAGTACCTTAAATGGACAGCATTATCCCCAAACAAGGCATGGTAGTTAGTGAGTTGCAACTCACAGGTCATGATGTAAGTAAATAGGGCCATAAGGTCATGATGCTTTTGAGTTTGTCTAATGCTGGTGATGAGACAGAGCAGGGCAGGGCAGGGCAGGGCAGGGTGATGTGCAGGTAAGAAAATTCTTGTGCCTGTGGTGGTTAAACTTGTGCTACATTGTGTCCCTCCAGAGAACAGTAGCAAATTTGAAGTGTATCAGTTTTAAGTTACAGAATGCTTTTATCAGTGTTTCAAATACCTGCTAGTAGGCTGGGCTTCTAAACACTCTGTATTATTTTGTTTAGTGGTAACATTGTTATAAAAGTATGTCATGTGCTAAGCACAGCTAAATGTTTTCATGTCTGATCCCTCTTTACTTTTCCTATACCCTTGAGGAGTACAGGAAAGAATTCTGAGACTTGCTGATTAGATGATGATGTGTTTGATTGGCTTCAGAACCCAAGTATTTAATGTTGTGTTGAGATAAACTGCCCAGTCTGCTAATCTAAACTAATCCAAGGGTCAGTGGGGTTTTTACTTTTTATTTTCATTTATTTATTTATTTTTGAGTCAGGGACTCATGAAATGTAGGCCAGTCTGGACCTACTGTGTAGGCAAGGCTTTCCTTGAGTTTCTAATCCCCTTCCCCTGCCTCTACCTCCTGATTTCTGGGATTACTGGTGTACACAGTTGTGTCTGGTTGGATAGTATTTGTTAAACTTTTTTGGGAGCCGGGAGGACTAGGGCAAAACTGTTCTTTTAAGGTCTGTAAAAATCTGTGGGCCAATGTTTCTTTTTCTATAGATGATACTCCATTACCCCCAAATGCATATAGATAATGAGATTTTGGAAACAATGTTAGAGATTTTGCTTAAAGCCCAACCAATCATTTTAGATAGCTTACTGCTCTTAAAAAGACATTTGGAGGCTACAGAGGACTTGGGTTAAATTTCTGGCACCAATATGAGGGTTCACAACCATCTGTAACTCCAGGGGGATTTGATACAGCCTTCTTTCCTCTGCCATGTGGTACACAGCCGTTTTTCAGGCAAAACACCTGTACATATTAAAAAAACAAAACAAACAATAAAATCCCAGCAAAATCTACACACTTGGGTTTTATTAAAAACATCCTTTTTTTTTTTTAAAATCTGGTAGGTAGGAAAGGCCCACTTTCCCCCCCTTATATATTTAGTTTATTGCATTACTGGGAGTTGAATGCAGGGACTTGGTACATGCTAGGAAAGCACTCTATCAACTGTGCCACATTAATAACCCCCGTCATTTATTTATTTATTTATTTAGTGTGTGTGTGTGTGTGTGTGTGTGTGTGTGTGTATGTACTTGCGGAGGTCAGTGGACAGATAGCCTCTGATGTCATCCTCAGGAACACCATCCTTTGAGACAGGATCTCTCACTGGTCTGGAACCTGCCAGTTAAGCTAGACTGGCTGGGCATTGAGCTCCAGTAACACACGAGAAAGCATTTAATTTGGTGCTTACAGTACCAGAGGGGTAGGATACTTGAATATCATGGGGACGAGCATGGCAGCAGGCAGGCAGGCAAGAATGGTGCTGGAGCAGTAGCTGAGCACTTACATCTGATCCATAAACATGAGGCAGGAGGTGTGGGGAGGAAGAAAAAGGAGAAAAGAGGGAGGGAGAGAGACTGAGAGAGGGAGAAAGAGAATATGAATAAGAGAGAATTCGAGAAAAGGAGCTACCTGGGAAAGGTATAGGCTTTTGAAATCTCAAAGCCCTTCACCTCAGTGACAGCTCTCCTCCAACAAGACCACACCTCTTACCTCTTAATCCTTCCCAAACAGTTCTACCAGCTGGGGACCAAGTATTCAAATTAATGAGCCTGTGGGGCCACTGTCATTCATACCACCACACTATGTAAGCTGTAGTAGTCTCAGCCCTGAGGACTACCTTTTGAATGTGGACATACATGCTGTTTTATGCTAGAAATCCCTTTCTTTTTTTCTTCTTAAACTTTTGTGTTGGAGGATTCTCTATGCTTCACTAGGAATTCAACCTTAGTTACCATACTTAAAAAATAATCTGGTCCTGGTGTTCATCTTTAATTTCAGCACTCAGGAGGCAGAGGCAGGAGTATCTCTATGAGCTCTGGGCCAGCCTGGCCTACATAGAAAGTTCCAGACCAGCCAGGGCTACACAGTGAGACCTTGTCTCAAAAACAAAAACAAACCAAAAAACCAAATAGCTGGGGGTGGCGGTGGTGGTGCACACCTTTAGTGTCAGCACTGGGGAGACAGAGGCTGGAGAATCTCTTGAGTTCAAGACCAGCCTGGTCTGTAGACAGCCAGGGCTACACGGAGAAACTCTGTCTCAAAACAAAACAAAGCAAAAAAGAAAGAAACCAACCAACCAAACAAAAATTTATGAAGAACTTAGGCATACTAATAATGCTTGTTGGACTTGGCATTCAGTCTGTGCCAGCACCGTAAGCACCTGGTGGAACCCCATTATATTTCAAGGTTTCTGTATACAGACTTTTTCCCTTACTGTCTGTCTTCACCTCTTTATTATCCCTGGGTCACCACCCCCTCCAAGATTTATTTTATAGCTATTATTTTAATTTTTTGTTTTGTTTTTGTTTTTTGAGACAGGGTTTCTCTGTGTAGCTTTGGAGCCTATCCTGGAACTCACTCTGTAGACCAGGCTGGCCTGGAACTCACAGAGATCCGCCTGCCTCTGCCTCCCGAGTGCTGGGATTAAAGGGGTGTGCCACCACTATCTGGCATCTCCCTCCATTTTTAGGAACATGCATTTCCAGTAAGTTCTGGGTATTATGGTGATGTGTGGACTATACTTGGAGAAGCACTATCCTGTGCTGTCAAGCGCTGTACCTTCTACCCTGGACTATTTCTTTCTTTTTGTTTTTGTTGTTGGAGACTGGTTCTTACTCTATTTCATTGTCTAACTTTCACTGATCTGGACTCACTTTGTATGTAATCCAGGCTGGCCTTAAAATTTTCGTAATCCTGCTTCAACTTCCCTAGTGGTGCACTTTCTTGGTACATAATTTTGTTCATGCTAATAGTCAAAATAGAACCATTATCTGAGGAAAAAATTGCCTTGTGGAACCTAGCTGTGGCCCTGTGACCCACAGGGCCTGTACCTAGAGGACTTGTTGCCTTCAGAGTTGAATGAGCTTAGTAACCTATGTATTGTCCATTCAAGACTCTTTAAGGACAGAAATTATAAGTGGACAGTTTGGCATGTTGGAGCTCTCTTGTCCTGGCTTCTGTGACCTTGAGAGATTCTACAGCTGATAAGACTAAATCACACCTATACCATGGGCTCTTTTACCCTTTCTTCCTTTTTGCCCAGATGAAGTTAAATCAAGTTTGTAATCTGTTTGGGTGCATTAGTGTTGAAAACATCTTGGTTCAGTTGATGGGACATTTCTCTTAAGTCACCTATGAGTTCTGAGCTAGGACCAAATACTTATAGCAGTGTAACTTTTCTGCTCTGTCTCAACTATAAGTGATGACATAGGAATCTGTTTGTGCATGAGTCTGTCTGAATTGCCTTTAGGTTTTTATAGATTATAAAAAGACAGATTATTGTTAAGACAACCCCCCTCACTAGTACTGGGCATTGCATTTGTGTATTATAGGCCAGTGTGTACAAAGCTCTCTGATGTGACTTGACATGCAGTTATCTATCTTATCTGTGTCCCTGTCCTGACAGAGGTAGTGAGAAGATGTATGCAGGTCCTACTAATGACAGCTGTTGCTCTGGAGTTCATGTGTAATCCCAGACACATAAACGATCTGACAATATCTAAAGACTGAAATTATTAAGATAAATTGTGAAAACCAACTGTTCTTTCTGTTTACACCATGGTGATACACAAAGCCCTTGTCTTCCTCAAGCTGCCTTTTGTTTTTACCGAGAAGACTACTTATAGAAATAAAGTTACAGAGGAGGGGGTGGGCTAAGGGGGAGTGGGAGGGGGTGGAAGGAGAGGAGGGAGGGGAGGCTGCAGTCGGAATGTAAAATTAATTAATAAAAAAAACACGGATAAAAAGAAATAAAGTTACAGTGAGAATGACTTTCGGATATCATGGAAGGAAAACTCTAGATCTGGGGGCATTTTTCTTTTTCCCTCATGTCTTTTGAAGAAGGGGAGCTGATGCTGCTTATACATTCTGATGAGTGTTTCCACCCGTACCCTCACTTCCATGAAGGCTGATGCTTCACCTCTCACTTTACTGACATGAGTATTATGCCCAGTAGATCCCCTCCGCTGGGCAAGATTTAAATGTAAATGAGTAAGTGAACACTTAAAAATAGAATACTGGTAGATAAGCTTTAGTGTACCACAGAAAACTGATGCCAGTCCATTTCTTTATTGTTAAGCCTAAGGATAAAGTAATGAAGTCTTAATGTTGAGACAAACCCAACTTGGATTCCTGTGGTGGTGTTCTGTCTAGAAAAGTGGCCTTAGCTGGGCAGGCCACAGGATTTCACCTTAGTGTATCCTAATTTTATCCTCACCTTAAGCACTCCTTTACAGGTACAAGTGGATTACTCTGTAAGAGGAAGTCAGTGTGACTCACGCACTGATTAACAGGTGGTTTTAGGATGCTGAATATGAGAGGCTCCTGCAGCAGTTCATCTCTGTAACTTAGTGGAGTGGAAGCCGCTAGATAGCATGTCTTGTTTGCAAGTTCTGGCCAGACCTTGTGGGGCCAGTGGCCAGCAGCACTGCCCACAGACTTGCAGTGGCTGCTGAGACAGTTGGCATGGCTCCCTGAGTGTATGCCACGTGGTGCTGTATCGCCCTGTCCTTAGGGCAGAGACTGTATCAGAGAAGTGTTCAGTCCTGTTGTTTGACTTTGACCCAGAGCTTGTCCTCTACCTCATGTAAGTAGATGTCTGTAGTGTGGAGCCAGGATTGGCAGTCAGAGACTTTAGTGGCATCCAAGGGAACAGACTGAATGTTTGGCTTTTGTGTACTAGGTGTCAAGATAGTCTACGGTATCTCAAACACATGGACCCTGTCATCATGGAGTTTACAATCTTCTAATCAGATAATCCCTAAACATGGGGTTAAGGACCCATACATTTTCAAAATGTATTTATTATATTTTTACTTGTTTTGTGTGTATGTATGTGGGCACACACAGCACTGTTCATGTGTGGAGGTCAAAGGACAATTGGAAGAAGTTGGCTTTCTTTTATATCAACCTGGGGATCAAACTCAGGTTGTCAGGCCTGGCAGCAAGTGCCTGTACCCTCTGAGCCTTCTCACTGTTTCTGAAGGGCCCATGTTTTAAAAGCAAAATGGAACATACATACATACATACATATATATATATTTGACATGGAAAATGAATAGTATGGACAGAAGTAGGGTAGAGGGGAAGGAGAGTAGAGAAGCTGCTGTTGAAATTTTATTCCTGTCATGTAGGATTAGACTTAGCTTGTGCTGCTTAAAGGCAAAATCAGACTTTGTTCATTTACCAGCCCCCATGGCAGCTGCTGGGGGCCAAGTACTGAGATGATTGCAGCTGCTTCCTAGTGTGCCCAACACTTCTCATACTTAATAGGTTTTTAGGAAGTGACCAGTGCAAGCTGCTGGTGGATCAGGAGCCTGGCCTGATGGGGCAAGGCAGCGGGAGGAAACAGTAGGCCTAGGAAGGATGAAGAACTAGCTGGGGAGAAGGCAGTGGTTTTTAGGTTATGTGACTGGATGTGCCTGATGCCTTCTTGACTGAGGAATTAAATTCTTTGAAGGCAACATAGCAGGGCTGGGAGTGTGACCTGTGAGAGGACAATGATGATGCGGGCCCACTGAGGTTTTTGTGCTCGTTGCTGACTTCACTACTCCAGCCACTCTTCTGAGGTCCTCATTGGAGCTCCATGTGAGTGTTGAGGTTGAGGACATTCTCACTTTCCCCAGAAGATAACTCAAGGCAAGACATTAGTGACTTAGTAATAACCCAGGGTTACAGAGCCAGTAAGTGGAGGAGCTAATTTTTCAATTGGGAGCCTATTCTAGAGCCACACTGCCCTCTTGCTGGTAGTGCAGAGGAGAAGAGGCTGTGCTTCTCGAGCTCACTTCAGTGGGAAGCAGGTGACCACCTGCCGAGGATGGTGGGGCAGAGTTGTACTAGACCAATTCCAACTCCCTTCTCATCAGGTCTCAGGGTTTTCTTCCTTGTAGGGTTATTATAAATACTTATTTATGTGTGCTTTTTCTCTAGTGACCATGAAAGACACCAGGCTGACAACACTGGAAACTGATGTACCAACTGTCCCCAGAACAGGTGAGGTGCACATTTAGTCTCGTGGCTGAGTGGATAGGAGGGAATGTCTCACTTTGCCCATGGGTGCCCCGCAAGCAGTTGCTTCTTTGTCTGTGGGTTTGAGTGTTAATATCTTAGTTCCCTGCCAAGCACTGGAGCATCTATGGCTTGAGGTAGTCAGCCACCTCACCAGTGACCTCTTGCTGTTTGATGCCAGGCACTGAGTGTATTACACACACTGCTAGTTTTCTTTTTCACAACAGCATCTGGTGTATTTCCATTCTACAGGAGAATTGGCCTCAAAGATGGGCTGTTCATGAAAATCAGTCCTGTGAGTAGCTAATTCTAGTTTTAGCCACTAATTAAATTGAAGCCTAAATAAAACAAGTCATTTAACCATTGAGATGTTTTTATCCCTGTCTGGGCCTCAGAAATCCACTTTGGATTCTGGAAACAAACTAGATGCCACAGCCTGTAACTTGTGCAGTAGGGCCTGGACTGTGGCATTTGTAGACTGCAGATGATTCTGACATGCATTGTGGACTGAGACCTCGTGAGGTAGCACTGTAGCTCTTGTATTTATGTCTGTTCATGGTCTTTTTTTTTTTTTTTTTTAGTTTTTCCGAGACAGGGTTTCTCTGTGTTGCTTTGTAGCCTGTCCTGGAACACGCTCTGTAGACCAGGATGGCTTCGAACTCACAGAGATCCATCTGCCTTTGCCTCCCTCCCAAGTGCTGGGATTAAAGGCGTGCACCACCAACGCCCAACCCTTTTCATGGTCTTAAGTCAGCTCTTTTTTGGATAAATTACTTCCTTTGGTGATTTTCAGGAATTGATGGAGTCTTGAAGTCCCCGAATATCCCCTTTATAGTTAGTGAGGCTCTGATACTTGTGCAAATCTGAGTTTAGTCCGAGTGACTTAACTGACTATTGGGCTGCAATCTTTATTAGCAAAAGTGATGTATTAGTTGCTGTCATAAATGTCTGACAAAAGCAACTGGAGGAAGGGGAATGGTTGATCACAGTTTGAGGCTGTCATCCTTCATGGCAGAGAAGTTATGGTGGTAGGAGCTTGCATCTGGTCACATTCTATCTACACTTAAGAAGCAGGGAGTGGTGAAGGCTGGTGTTCTGCTCATTTTCTCATTTTTATCTAGTATAGGGCCTCAACCCACAGAGTGGTGCCACCCACACTCAGGGTAGGTTTTCTTTGTTCTGTTAAACCTTTATAGCAGCACCCTCATAGGATGTGTTTCCATGGTGATTCTCAATCTCAAGTTGACAGTGAAGATTAGCCATTGCAGGTACTAGTAGTCATGATTGTGTTTTGTGCAGGAGTCAGGGAAGGTAGGAAGGCATTTGTTCTGCTGTCTTTATATTCAGCCACCAAGATAATACTAAACAGAAATGTTGCTTAGCCCTATGGGATGCAGAAATGGTTCCTTGGGTTCTGCTTTTTGAATTCTCCAGAATGTTCTTTCTTTTGTATGTTACTTCCATAGTTGCACCAGGATGAATTACTGTGTCTGGTGCTGGGTTTCCACAGGCTAAGGTGAGCCCTGTCTGTTTCTTGGATAGTACACACAGAAGTTTTCATCACACTAACCATGTCTATCTTAGCTCTTTATACTTGTGTTCTCTAAGCCTAAGTTAATGTTCCTTTCCAGTGCCTGATAAAGCTTGTGATTTAGCTCTCATGAGACTGTCAAAAGTGCTTGAACTGGGGTTACTGATGGTGGATCTTACACAGAACCCAAGATTTATATTTTTCCTAGGGACTAAAGGTTAGATATTTTAAAAAGTATATTTTAGAACCACAGAGAAGAAAAATGTTGCCCAAAATGTTCTGATGTGTTTTTAGAATAAAACTTCATCTTTGTTTTCTGTAAATCTTTTGGAAAGAGAAGGCTCCAGAAACCACTGTTCACCAAAATTTCATTTACAGTTTGAAAACAAGCTAAGTAACCTGAGCCTGTTGTTCTGACAGTGCCTGGGTGGTAGAGCAGACACCATCTTGGTTTGCCACTGCATTCTGTACTGCCTGCTTTTGCAGAGCTAGCCTGGCATTACTGTCTTCTGAGTACACAAAAGACAGAATCTTGATAATTGTACAGGAGATAGAATAAAACCAAACTTGGAACAGAATATTTGAAATTTTGTGAATTACGTGCTTCATCACTAGCTGGAAGAATCTTTTGTGACCTACTGGAAATAAGTGCAGGGATTAACCAGGTAAATGTACTCTTCTGAAATTGTCCTAAGGGTGTTGCTCCAAAGCTGTTTCTGACCTGTTGTGGTGGGATCCTTCTAGTCAGTGAGGAGTGTACAGACCTTAGTTAGCCAAGTGCTCGGCACCACACCTCATCCTGTCACTGAGCAAAAATGGCTGTGGTGGCATAACTTCATTGATGAGCTTAATTTAATGCAATTTTTAAGAAGATAAAGTTTATTTTTGTTTTTTAGTTTTAAGCTTTAAAAAAAGATTAACTTATTTTATGTGTATATGTGTGTGCCTGAGGGTATGTTTGTAGACCAGTTTCATGCAAGTGCATGCAGAGACTTGAAGAAGGCCTTGAATTTCTAGGAGCTGGATGCTAGGAACTGAACGTGGGTCCTCTGCAAGAGCAACAGTTCTTTAACCATTGACTCAAATCTCTAGTCCTCTTTTTTTCTTTTTCTTTTTCTTTTTTTTTTTTTTGATACAAGGTTTCACACCTTGTAAGTTAAGTTTATAGCCATCCTCTTTCTTGTCTTCATTCCTAGTTGCTTGTTACAGGCATGAGCCACCATGCTGGCTTCACTTGGATTTTCTTTCTTTCCTTCCTTCCTTCCTTCCTTCCTTCCTTCCTTCCTTCCTTCCTTCCTTCCTCCCTTCCTTCCAACTTTCTTAAGTATAATGTTTGTTTTGTTTTTTTTTAATTTTATTTGTTATGTATACAACATTCTGCTTTCATATATATCTGCACACCAGAAGAGGGCACCAGATCTCATAATGGATGGTTGTGAGCCACCATGTGGGTGCTGGGAATTGAACTCAGGACCTCTGGAAAAGCAGTCAGTGCTCTTAACCTCTGAGCCATTTCTCCAGCCCCAAGTATAATGGTTCTTAAATAGGCTTTTGTATCACCTATTTCAGAAAACTGGAAAGTGACTGGGCAGTAGTATTAAAGGGCGCACACCTTTAATCCCAGCACTTGGGAGGGAGGCAGAGGCAGGTAGATCTCTGTGAGGTCAAGGCCAGCCTGGTCTACTAAGCAAGTTCCAGGACAGCCAGAGCTGTTATGCAGAGAAACCCATAGCAAGTTTCAGGCTAGCCAGGGCTACACGGTGAGACTGTCTCTTAAAAACAGACCAAAAAACCACTTGGAACTGGATGAGGTGATGGGTTCCTATAATCCTAGCAATGTGGGGTCTGAGGTGGAGGTTTGCTTGAGCCTAGAGCTACCAGGACTAACTCAAGCAATAAAGCAAGTCCTCATCTCAAAAGGGGAGAAAAACCCCAGATGAATTGCCTGGGGCATTATTAGAATGTGGATGCCTGGGCCTAAGCATTCCATGTGGTTCCCAAATCGAGCCTAAGAACTGTTACTGTGGCTTCCTCAAGACAAAAAATAGGAATGTATTGGTTTATCTTTTGGGGGCATCCTTATTCTTATTTGTAAAATAAAGCTAAAATAGGTTTGCCTCACAGTTGCTATGGGGGTTAAAGTTATACATTTAGCCAATGTCACATTTATAGATTTGGGGCTCCAGAGTTGGGGAGATCTGGGTTCAGAATTGTTCTTCTCCCCTGGTTTTGCCCCTTGCCCTCTCTGTGACCAAGAGAAAAGTCTTATTCTGTTTCCCTGTCTTTATAGTGTAGATGCATATGCCCATCTTGGGGTAGTAGTATCAGGAGCATGAACAATGATGTTTGTTGAAAGTACACAGTGCTCCTTATAAGTAGGAGTGAGTCTGCCTTTTGAAAGTAAAGCTGTAAAGGTGGTCACACATGTATGTAGTGATGTAAATGTAAACATAAGGCAGTTGCTCCATTTCCATAGTTTGGCAGGTGTGTCCTAGTGGTCCCACTGTACAACCACTTGCCTGTCACCAGTAGCTTTTGGATATGCAATTGAAGTGTCAGATGGGTATATGCTAAAATCAAAACAATCCCTTGTTCACTCCAACTGTTGGACTGGCAGTTTAACCAGCCTTCTAACTTCAGCCATTGATAGTATCATGAAGAAAGTAGCATGTGCAGCTTAACTTATGGAAACAGCTCATCTACTTTTTGAAGCAGTGTTAACCAACACCCAGGTGGGCATAGAAGTAGGGAGAACTACTGAATTGCTGTAGTGACAATTCCACAAAGCTCCATTGGTTTTCTAAGTTTGTACATGAAAGAACTTACCTATTTTTCATCAGCACAGTTCTGCCCAGCATAGGTTCTCTGGCTTGTTTTCCTGCAGATTTTTGGTATATGTGGTATCAGGTAAGAGTCATTTGTCACACTGTCCTTATTTCCATTTTGCAGTCTGGTAGTGGCCCTAATGAAGAGCTGTCCAAACCTTTAACACACATCCTGGAGCCCGCACAGCATAGTTGAGTGAGAGAATGGCCCAGCTAGCCAACATTGGGGAGCTACTCTCCATGTTGGACTCTCCCACACTAGGTGTGCGGGATGACGTGACAACCATCTTCAAGGAGTCCCTCAATTCTGGTAAGTAGAGAATTGTCCTCACAAGAAGAGCTTGACCTGGAGCTGAGTGTGTTGGGCTTAGAGGCAAATGACTGTTTTCATCTTCAGAGGATGTCTTTAGAAAATTGAGTCTATGGTGTTTTCAGGTATACACATACTAACATGAAAACCATGCAAACAGGCTCATGAATTCATCTTCAGGTTCTGCCATTTTGTCTTAAAAAAAAAAAAAACTGTGTGTGTGTGTGATATGTGTTCATTATGTATGTGTCTGCATGTGTACATGAGTGTTTTTGTGTGAGTGTGTGCACTTGTGTGTGTGCATTCAAACATGCCTGTTTGAGTTTATGTGTACTGCATGTGTATAGGTACTCCTGAAGGTCAGAAGATGGTATAAAATTTCCTGGAACTAGAGCTATAGGTCGTTGTAAGCCACCATATATGGGTGCTGGGAACTGAATCTAGGGTTCTTTTAAGAGCAGAAAGCACTCTTAACTGCTGAGCCATTTCTCCAGTCATTTATTTATTTTACTGTGTGCGTGCGTGCGTGCGTGCGTGCGTGCTTGAGTGTGCACTTACACAAGCTTATTGCAGAGTGTCCCAGTCTCCTATCACTCTTTGACTTATTCCTTTGCAACAAAGATTCTCACTGAATCTGGAGCTAGGCTGGTGGCCAGCAAGCCTGTTACATATCTTCCTGTCTCTGCCTCCTGGGGCTACAGGTATTCATGACCATGCCCATCTTTTTACATACGTTCCGGGAATTTGAACTAAGATCCTCATGCTTGTACCATAAGCACTATACCCACTGAGCCACCTAGCTATGATAGCATTTCATATGCTTTTGTGACTGTTTAGGCCAATAAGCTTGGAATTAAAAAGGCTTAATGACTTTGGATAGAGTAAAAGGACATTTTCTGGCTTTTATGATAATTATTGAGGGAAAAGGAAGTCTGATGAATTGCCCTTTTTGTTTAGAACGTGGGCCTATGCTTGTAAACACATTGGTGGATTATTACCTGGAAACCAATTCTCAACCGGTATTGCACATCCTGACCACCTTGCAAGAGCCACATGATAAGGTAACTGCTGGGATGGAATCACAGGCCACTTTGTGAATTCTCAGTCGAGTGAGGGTCTCTGTGAAGGCCCATAGCAGTTTGTCCACAGCTTATCTCCAAAAACTGAATACTTATAAAATAATTTGTAGGTTCTGAAAAATTTACAAAGTAACTTCAATTTTAGAGGCTTTTTACAGATCTTGCTCTTTAAAGAAATCTTGTAGTTCCAGTACTGTAGTAGATTAATGGCAATTGAAATAAAGATTTTTTTTAAGATTTATTATTTATTATGTATACAGTGTTCTGCCTGCATGCATGCCTGCACACCAGAAGAGGGCACCAAATCTCATTACAGATGGTTGTGAGCCACCATGTGGTTGCTGGGAATTGAATTCAGGAACCTCTGGAAGATCAGCCTATACACTTAACCTCTGAGACATCTTTCCAGCCTCTGTAATAAAAAAAATATATATATATATCTTTAAACTTGTGCTTTGAGTAGGATTTTTGAACATACCAATAAGGGAAAATCCTTAAGTCCTGCATTCGTAGGTGAGGTTGCCTGCTTTTACAATGCCTATCTATTATGGCCTTCTTTACTCCAGACCAGACTGCAACACCACAGTGGCTTGATTGACATTTAAGGCTAGAGCATGGATGCTTGTCTGTCACAGTAGTAAGGGTCTTCCACAACCTGCTGTGGGTTTGCAACCTTGGATTGTGTGTAAGGGTGGAGAAAAGCTGTAATATTGTCTTGTCTCTCTTTCCAACTCTGTGTTAAGGGGTCCTTTCTTATAGATTGCAGCTGGCTGTTCTCTCGGGCCAAATGAAGAAAACTTGGTTCACTAATGTTTTGAAAATTTCAGATTTGGCTTACTAGTCTTTTGATTGTAGCCTTAGTCCTGATAGGCTAAACCATATCTTCATCCCATGGGCTTATTAAATCTTTTGGGGCCTGTATTAGAGGGAAGACTTTAAAGTTTAGAGTTTATCATTACTGTCTATAATTTTGTTAACTTCATATACTTACAAGAAAATTTCTCTTGCTCTTTTACATTTTCAGCACCTCTTGGACAAAATTAATGAGTATGTAGGCAAAGCTGCCACCCGCTTATCCATTCTCTCACTGTTGGGGCATGTTGTGAGACTACAGCCATCTTGGAAGCATAAGCTCTCTCAAGCACCTCTTCTGCCTTCTTTATTGAAATGTCTCAAGGTAGGATATTTTCAAGGTTTTGAAGGAAATGCTTCCATAAATATTGTTTCTGAAAAGTGCCATAACACAGCTTGTAGGAGTCAGTTCTTTGTTTCTATCATGTGGGTCTCAGGCATTGAACTCCGGTTGTCAGGCTTGGTGGTAGGTTCTTTCATCCACTGAGCCACTTCACCAGCCTTGGATCCATTTATTTATTTACTAACATTTTATGTGTATGTGTGAGTCCCTGCATGTGTATGTATGTACTAGATGCATGCCTGGTACCCTTGGAGGCCAGAAGAGGGAATGGGGTCCTCTAGATACAGAGTTACAGGCTTGTGAACCACCAAGCTGGTTCTGGGAATTGAACTGGGATCCTCTAGAAGAGCAACTTGTGCTCTTAACCACTGAGCCATTTCTCCAGCTCCTCTGGTTTGGTTTTTTGTTTTTTGTTTGTTTTTGTTTTTGTTTTTGTTTTGTTCTTTTGAGAAGGGTCTTGCCACGTAGTCCATCTAGATCTCACTATGGAATCAGGCTGGTTTTCAACATGACAGTCCTCCTGCCTTAGCCTCCCAATTGTTAGAATTACAGGTGTTAGCCACCATGTTTGGCTTGTAGTAGTCCTTTAAAAAAAATGGAGAATTGGGCTGGGGGTGTAGCTTAGTGGTAGAGCTCTTGCCTAGCATGCAGAAGGCCCTGGGTTTAGTTCCCAGTACTAGTGAGAAGATGAATTGTCATTTTAATCACTTGACAGAAAATTAATGCCTTAGAAGTTAGTTGGATGGGTGAGAATAGTGGTGTCCTGTGTTCTGTGTTGTCTCTTACACTTTCATCCAGGTGGTGGTATAGGGCATCTTGAGGCTTCAGGACTTGGGAGTTTCAAGCCAAGTTAACCCATCTCTCAGATGAGGTGGTGGAATGTGGGAAATGGTCCCCCAGTATCACCATAATGGTGACAGGGCTTAGTGCTTTTGCTAAGTCTATTTCAGTGCTGTCCCTCAAATTCTTAGGGGTCAGGAAATGAGTACAAGAGGGGCTTCAGATCTGTGACCTCAGGATTTGGACCCTCATCCCAGTGCTGAGCCTGATGACGCCCTTCCCTTCTGCAGATGGACACCGACGTTGTGGTCCTCACAACTGGTGTCTTGGTATTGATCACCATGTTACCGATGATCCCGCAGTCAGGGAAGCAGCATCTTCTTGATTTCTTTGACATCTTCGGCCGTCTCTCGTCATGGTGCCTGAAGAAACCAGGTACAGCTCCAGTGTCCTCATCAGGCTTAACAAGGGAATGCTACCCTTACTGTTAGCAACCAGGTGTTGCAGGGGAAGGAAGGATGTATGGTATTCACTACACAGATGAAAAAATGTTTGGGTGCATCCATTGCAGGACACATAGGACATATGGGGTTGCCAAGATGCTGTCCTTATTTCGTTGGTCAGGAAGGATTGTCAGAGAAACTGAGTAACAGGATGTACAACTTCCTGAATATCATTAGTAAAAATGGGTCACAGCTTCTACCTCTGGGTGCTGTATAACTGAGCTTAGAAAATGCTTATGTCCCTCTGTGCTGATTGTACAGCCACAGCTTCACAGCTTCAGTTGAGAGAACCTATTGGTTGTGAGTGGAGGAGGAGGACACAGACTCCAGTGTTCTCATTAGGGCATGACTGTCAAGCTTATGGGATTTTCCCATATCGTATCATATTGGCAGGCAGTATGGCTCCATCAGAGTGATTCAGAAGCTGTCAGTCTGTGCTGCAGAATCTTCTGGTAATCCTAGTATGAAATGTTCATATTAGAAGATGAAATATGTGTATGGTCTGTGGGAGAGACTGCTGCAGCTTGTGCCATTGAGCACAAGCCTGGTTTGCCAGCCTGGCCATATCTTCTTGGGAGTTACAGTTACTTCTAGAGAACTAGAGTTTCCATAGCGTCTTAGTAAAGCCAAATTAATAGAATTGTCCAAGCAATTTAAGCTAGTTTCTGCATCATATTGTTTCCTCTTTAGTTATAAATCTGCACAACTAAGATCATATCTTGGTTTTAAAATCTCTTACATGCTCATTGTACAAACCCTCACATGGTCATTATGCATCAGTTTCTATGTGTGATACTAGGGAAGAGGGAGAAGGATAGCCCCCTTTTCAAGACACACATACTTGAATCAGGCAAGAAATGTCACTACAGATTGAAGGGAGAGTGACACTCAGAGGAACCTCAGTGTTGGAAGAGTGTTTGGAGATGTTGTTGTGGGGGTGGCTGGAGAGGAGGAGGAAGGCAGAGATGAAAAAATACCCTTCTAGGCCACATGAAGCAGATTGGAGTTTACCCAGAGGATTCAATGGTGGGTTTTAAACAAGGCCATATGGCATATCCAGATTTGTGTGTCTTACCCTTTTTAAGCTCAGTTGGCAAGCTTCAGAGAGAAAGCCTGCTGGTATCCTCAAGTTCATGTCTGTACAACTGGTTTCTTTCCTTAGGCCATGTGACAGAAGTCTACCTTGTCCATCTCCATGCTAGTGTTTATGCCCTTTTTCATCGCCTTTATGGAATGTACCCTTGTAACTTTGTCTCCTTCCTGCGCTCGCACTACAGTATGAAGGAAAATGTGGAGACTTTTGAAGAAGTTGTCAAGGTGAGTTAAAAAACAACAGCTGCCCATCTATTCAATCCTTAGAGCTTCTTTTAGACAGGTACTTTTATAGCATTTGTATTATATGGCAAACAGGAAAATTTTGAGAAGAATCCTTGGCACTTCTACTTCAAACCAGGTAGCCACTATTTGTCTTTCTGATTCCCTAGTGAAGAGTTGCTATACTGTGCATTTCATATACATGGGAGCATGCAGTGTATGCTCTTTTGTGATTGGCTTCTCACTCTAATTTCAAGGTTCATCTGTGTTGTAACATGTATCAGTATTTCATCCCTTTTTGTTGTCAAATAATGTTCCATCATGTGGATTTGCCACACAACTTCACACCTATAATTTGTCAACCCAAACTCTTCTAGCCAATGATGGAGCATGTGCGAATTCATCCGGAATTAGTGACTGGATCCAAGGACCATGAACTGGACCCTCGAAGGTACAGAAACTAAAGTAGTGACAGAATTTTTGAGTCTCTTAAGAGATTGAAAGTGTGATCTACGGATACCTGTGGGAATACAGATGTTCCACTTGCAGAATGGGCTGGACATTTGCATCTAAAGCATAGTCCTCACAGAAAGATCCTGACTCTGTGAGTAGAGCAGAAGTGGTAGCAGCCAGTGCCTGTCCCTAGAAGCCCAGGAAGGCTTGCTTTTGGTAACTTGAGTGGTTTGGGAGGTTAATTGGGTAGCTGAAAACTAGGAGATTACAGAAAGGCCAGATTTGGAGTAATTAGCCACTTGGGTCCCTTTCTTCATGGACATTGCCAGGTGCCTGACACCCCCTACGGGCCCTGCAGGAATCCCTAGGTCTGTCCTGAGGAACTACTGAACCTGCTGAGTTGCATGAAGTACACTTCCTCCTGCCCATCAGGCAGATTTATGTTTCCCAGTGAGGGGATGGAAGCTTTTTTGGGGAAACTGAGCCACAGGTATTAATCTCTGGCATCTTAAAAAGACTAGCTTATGCCTGAAACCCTTACAAAGTCGTGCCTCTTCTGGTCTACTTCTGCCGTGCAGCCTCAGTCAGCTTAAAGCAATGTATAATAACACATAAACATGTAGCAGCCCCAGCCTGAGAAACAGAACATTCCAGTGTTCTGCCTGAGAAACTCTTCCTCCCTACTCCCTGTCTACCTCAGAGGCAGCTCTGCCTTGCCTTTATGTTCACTGTTTTCTCTGTAGTTTGCCATATATGTGGCTTGTTTGGAGTAGATTGATGTTAGATACAGGCTTGCAGAGGATGAGGGGAGGGGCATTGTCAACCTTGATGGTCCTGGCTTCACCTTCTTTAAGAGTGCTTTCCAGGCAGTCACTGCAGTGTCACAAGTGAAGCCTGGGAAGCATAGGCTTTCTCTGTCTGTGTCTGGCAAAGCTTCTCATGAGGGCTATTGTCAGATGTGCTGTCCTGGCTGCTCCAGCATTAGGGGTAGATCTCTGCAAAATCCTCCAAATGCTGATCTAGGGAGTGAGAGCTTCCTCAGTATGTAGTGAAGTCCAGTCCTTCCTACACTCCAGTGGGGGACATCAAAACCTGTTTTTCCTTTCTGTCCCTACTTCCTGCAGGCTTCCTTGTCATTGATGTTCAGCCTTGCCCCTTTAGTTATTCCCACTGTTACACGCTTTTTGCCTGGGTGTTCTCTTTAGTTTTCAGAGTGCTTTTCTTTAGTCACCTATCTTTGTCTCATAGATACAGTGTCTTTTTTATTTTCCCTGCACAGTCTGTTTCTTCTAAGCCCCCCTCCCCCGATTTCATTACTTGTTTTGATTTGTTCTTTTTAAGTCTTTGAGGCTTTTACAAAGCTTTAATGATTCTCCTGTGCTTGGGTGAGAAGACAAGAAAACTGGTTGTGAGCTTGGCTGTTTTATCTAGAACATTCTTGTGTGGATCTGAGCTTCGGAGGGAGATACCAACACTGGGATTATGCTCTTCTTTAGCTGGTCAGATTTTTAGAACATTCCTTATATCTCCAGGCTGGTGAGGATCTGGCTATTTCTGCAGAAGAGGTAGGTAAGGAGAGCTTGGTGGTTTGGACATTTAGATTGTGTAGTTTCTCATAACTTTCTAGCCTGGGATGCATTCATGTCCCCACCTCTTCTGCTGAAGCTTTGTTCTGGCCTGGCTTCACTTTCCTGGGGAGAATCCCCTTGCCAGGGAATAACCAGATTCCCAGTGAGGAACAGAGCTGCTTTCCAGGAACATAGAATTGGAAGGGATCTCAGGTGCTCCATGCTTCTCCAAAAGTTTCTGCCCCAGCTGCTTCAGGGTAGCTGTCTCTAGCTTCTTGCTTTTCACTTCCTCAGTTCCAGAAGATCTGGATGGACCCCTGAGAGTTGTGCAGTATAAACCAGCTGACTGGTGGCTTGAAGCTTTGGATTAGGGCTTTGTTTCTTGGGTTGGACAGGCCAGCTACTACCTGTCTACTGCTCTTCATATTTAGACACTTGTGCTTTCTATCTTCTTTCTTCCCTGTGCTTTGTATTTGAAAATAGGTCTTTATTGTAGATGGTGGAACTCCAGGAGATTGTACAGTTGGGTGAAATGTTCAGTCAGCCATATTAACTTGGGGGCCTTCCAGCAGCACATAGCACCTCAGGGCCCAGGGTTATGAACCATCTGGTTTTTAAGGAAGCTTTGTCTGCTGTGAGAGAGAAAGTGTGGTAAGGAAAGGGAGCCAGGAAAAACATTGAGAGAGAAGCCACAGAGCAGACAATTGTGTGTGGTTGTGTGGGGGCAGGTGACACAGTAAAGGGCTCTTGAAATTAAAACGAACTCCCAAATAAGCATGTCAGCAAAAGGAACTGGAGGTACAGCTGAGACGGGCTCATTTGAGCAGAGGACAAAAGCAGATGACTGAGAACAGCTTTAGAATGGTAGGCAGAGCCCAATAGCCAATAAAAAAAAATTGAAAGGAGAAGAGGACATTTTGATAGAAGAAGAACTTGTAAAAGAAATTTCCTGAAGTCAGAGCTTCTAGATTGAAGTTTATCTAATGCACAGATCAGTCAATTCGAAGGAATGCTGCCAAGCCTCAACTTTGTGAGATTTCAAAACACTAGAAGAATAAACCTCTCAGAAAGTGGAAAGATAAAAACAGCCAGACATTTAATAAGAACCAGAAGTCAGAATAGTATCAGCTTCTTTACTCCTTAAGAGGTTTTCAAGTTAGAGTTCTGTGGTGTGAGGCTCTTTTAGACAGGCCAGGACTCAGAGTTACCTCCCCACTTCCCCCACATCTCCAGCTGGCCAAGGGGGAATGTTCTACCAAAATGAGTCCAAGAATGTTGGGACTTGGTCAAAGAGGTATCAGAACAGTGGGCTGAGGAATGGCGCAGCTCCAGAAGGGAGCTGAGTGGGGTGAGGAGACTAAGTAACCCTTGTAGATTTTTCATTTCCTTATGTGAGAGAGACAGTGGACATCAATCCAGAGAGGTCAGGGTAGTTCAGTTAGTATTGGGCACTTCACGAACTGAGAAAAGGAAACAATGCCAGGCCATACCAAGTGAGAAATCATATCAGAGCCTCTCAGCTCTGCTGTGACTGATGGATGCTTACATAATCTTAATAATTTCTTAAGACAATTTTGGAAAAAAATGAAAATAGTTAACCCAAAGAGGAGGAGAAGGATGGATAGCAGTGATGCTGGTCCTTAGAGCAAGTTTATAAATGAGAAACATAGTACTTGTTAGTTCTTAGAGAGTTGGGGAAACAATTCAGCTGGCATAGCTGGAGGCAGCAGCCAGAGTAGTTGTCAAAGAGAACAGTGTGAGGCACCCTTAGCGTGGCACTGACTTGTTGATTCTCCCCATAGAGACCAGTTGGGCCTTGCCCTCTTAGTCTTCCTTTATCTTCTCTGACCTTGGGGTTGTAGGCTACGGGGACTGTAAGCTACCGTATTTCAGTGGCTCTTAGATGCCATCAAATGTACAACATACATACATTTTATGTAGGTCTGAGAAGAGAGATACCAAGTAAACAAGTGTACAGCTCTTAAGATTGTAGTTTGCACTTTCAGAGACATTAAAATACAAACAGTCTATTTAAGCCTGGTGTGTGGTGTATACCTTTACTTCCAGCACTGGGGAGGCAGAGGCAGGTGAATATCTGAGTTTGAGGCCAGTCTGGTCTACAGAGTGAGTTCCAGGACAGCCAGGGCTATTACGCAGAAAAATCCTGTCTCATAAAAACTAAAAGCAAGATTATTTTTAAAAAGGCTATTTAAGTGTCAAGAAAATACAATGCTGTTTTACTTGAACTAAAATAAAACATTTGGAGCCAGTGAAATGGCTCAGTGGCTAAAGGGACTTGAAGCTACATGGTGGAAGGAGAGAACTAACCCCCATAAGTTGTCCTCTGACCTCTTCAGGTACATGCTACTACACACAAAAGGATTGTAAAAATATTTAGCTGGATTCTTTCCCAGAATGTGCAGTACTCAGAGTTCAATCCCCAGCACCGCAAAAATAAACAAAACATCTAATGTAATATTTATTTACTTATTGTGTGTGTCTGTGTGTATATACATGCACATGTACATGCATGCGTGGACACGTGTGTGGCGGAGAGGACAGCTTATTGGAGTAATTTTCTCCTTCTACCTGTGTATAGATTCCAGGGTTTGAACATGAGCAGTCAGAATTGCCTCAGTTGTCTACCTGCTGAGTCATCTTGCCAGCTCATTCTTTCCCTCCCTTCTTTCCTTCCTTCCTTCTTTCCTTTAGGAATCTTATTTCCTTTACTAAAATTAATATTGTGCTTATGTATTTTTTTATAATTTATTTATTATGTATATAACATTCTGCTTCCATGTATATCTGCACACCAGAAGAGGGCACCAGATCTTATAATGGATGGTTGTGAGCCACCATGTGGTTGCTGGGAATTGAACTCAGGACCTCTGGAAGAGCAGTCAGCGCTTTTAACCTCTGAGCCATCTCTCCAACCCCCGTGCTTATATATCTTGACTCCTCAGTTAATCTCTTTCTAGTCATGTTGAGGGAAAGAGGACCCATATACATGTCTTTAGCAGTCATCACCTAAAGGACAATGCTTGAAATACTGGCCGCTCAGAGAAGCTGCTTTGTGCTCTGGCCATGTGCTACACACCTTCCTTTGTATTTAGTGCCACATTTTCAACACATGAGAATGAACAGGCATTCCATAAGTGTGTGCAGATCACATGTGTTGTTAGGGGAACCCACACAATGCTCTTAATGTTGTTGTCCTCCTCCCTGTAAATATGGACAGAGGACAGAGTCCTGTCAGGATGACCATGGACTTAAGAGCCACAGACGGTAAAGCTCTGTGTCTTAGAAGCAGGTTTATGCTTGGGCAGTGTGCACAGTCTAAGTGTTCTGCTGGTTTGGGGCCATTTGTAGAACATTTGGCAGATCCAAAAGAGAGAAAAGAAGAAACTAAGAGAGTGAATATTGCCTGTAAGTAACTCCAGGGTTTTGTGTTGCTGGAGATTAAGCACAGATCTTGTAGATGTTGGACTAGCATCTATGACAGAGCTACAATCCAACCTCTAGTTTGTATGTTTGTGGCGGGGGTGGGAGGCATGTGTATGTGGAGGTCAGAGGGCAACTTTTCAGGGGTCAGTTCTCTCTGTTTTGAGGCAGGGTCTCTGTTTCTGTCCCTGCAGTCCATTGGCATTGGAGCTTCTGGCTGATTCTTCTGTCTCTCTCTGCCATCTTGCTGTAGGACTGCTGGGATTACAGTTGAGTGCCACCACATCTGGCTTTTTATATGGGTACCAGGGACCAAATTCAGGTCTGTCAGGTTTACTTGAGGGGTAAATGCTTTTACCTGCTGAGTTATTTCCCAGCCCCTCTAGTTGTTTTAATTTCAGTACTTAATACTCTCAGTCTGTTTGTGGGCACTTATCAGAACAGCTTTATATTTTTCTCATTTAATATACTCTAAAGTGATGAGATGGCTCATTGGTTTTAAAGTGCCTGTTGCTAAGCCTGATGACCTGTTCACTCCGTAGGACTCACATGGTGGAAGGAAAGAACTGACTCCCACAAGCTGTCCTCCAATCTTCACATGTCTTGCTGTGGCATTCCTCTGCCCCCAAGTAAATAAATAAATGAAAAGGAAATCTTTTGAAAAGAAATTATATTCTAGTCGGGTGTATCCTAGCATTTGGGATTGCCACAAACTCAAGGACAGCCTGTGCTACAAAGTGAGTTTCAGGGGAGCTAGGATCACAGAATGAGACCCTGATTAAAAAAAAAAAAAAAAAAAACCCACGAAAGATAAAATTTAAAAAACCCAAGCAAAAAGATGGTGAGAGTCCTTCAGTATTTGAAAACATGATTTTTAAAATCAATGTTAGTAATGTGTATGGTTTACATACAATAAACAAAAGTTGTGTTAACTTTTGACATCAGTTGTGTCCACAGTAAAGGTTTCCATGGCCTGTGGCAGCCACTGATCTTTTGAAAGCCTGCTGCTCACAATGTTGTGCTGACCACTCTGCCTTATTCCTGTCAAAGCCATGTTGTGGCTCAGCATTGTGTCCTGTGTTTCTGTAGGATTAATTGGAGGTGTGTGGGCCTGAGCCTCACACTGCAGAAACTCTTTAACTTGGTTTACATGTCTTTCAGTCTTAATTGGTTGCATGGGGTCCAGGGATGTGTTAGAAGAACTTGTAGGCTTTGACTGGAGACCTCAGGTCAGCCCAGATGCTTAGTGCTTTCAGCTCCTCCCATTCCTTGATTGCCTTTGCTTCAAAGCAGACATTCCTGAGAGCTGTCTGTGTAGTATATGAGGCTATTCTTCATCTTTGTTGGTGACGTTTTTCTTTCAAACTAGTTACTATTAGTTTCATGAAGCCATTTTAACTAGGGGAGGTGGTTTGTTAGATGGATGGCTAGTTTTTATACTAGTACTATTCCTACTTGGATTGCCATGGTTGTGCATCATGTTTTGCTAATCACAGTCCAGTAGCTGGCACTGAGTCTGCCTCTTGAGGATTTAACTGATGTGGTTAGGTGGATTAGTGCATGCCTTTCTTGACTTGTGTTGCCTTTTCCAGGTGGAAGACATTAGAAACTCATGATGTTGTAATAGAGTGTGCCAAAATCTCTCTGGACCCTTCAGAAGCCTCGTATGAAGATGGCTATTCTGTGTCTCACCAGCTCTCTGCCTGCTTCCCTCACCGTTCAGCAGATGTCACCGCCAGCCCTTATGTGGACACACAGAATAGCTATGGTAAAAAGCAACTTTGATCCTCTCTTTTTGCACCTTCATCTCTGGAAAGCACTGTTTTTATTTTTGCTTTCAATCTCTTCCTAGAGTAAGACTTCTTTTACTGCCTATGGATTTCTCTCAGAATATTTTAAATTAGAGCTTACCTCTATTTTGTTTGAATTATTTTCTATCCTTTAAGTTTAACTGTTCTCAGTCCCTCATCTGATAATGTAGCATATCCCCAGACTAGTCCTCAGCACATAACACATTGAGGTCTTTGCTTACATCTGGTCTCTGTGTCATAAGAGACTCAGCTTATAATGGGGCCCCACAGACTGACATAGTCTGAGAGTCTGATCTTGGCTATAGCTGGAATGGAGGCTGCACATCAGGCTGTTAGGCATGGTGTACCTTTTAAATTATCCTAGAGTCAGACCTGCCTGAACTTTAACTTCCAAAGGGCATTTTCTAATGCATTTTTTGTTGGTTTGTTTTGTTTTTTTGTTTTTTGTTTTTTGAGACAGATTTTCTCTATAGCTTTGGAGACTGTCCTGTCCCTTTTTTTTTTTTTTTTTTTTTTGGTGTAGATTTTTAAAAATATATGCAGTGTTCTGCCTTGCATGTATGCCTACAGGCCAGAAGAGAGCACCAGATCTTATTACAGATGGTTGTGAGCCACCAAGTGGTTGCTGGAAATTGAACTTAGGACGTCTGGAAGAGCAGCCAGTGCTTTTAATCTCTGAGCATCTCTTCAACCCCTCCAAAGGGCATTTAAAGAATGCCCTTTAAAGGCCCTTTAAAATCTTTAAAGGCTGGATATGGTGGTACACACCTTTAATCTCAACACTCAGAAGGCAGAGGCAGTAGATCTCTTGAGTTCAAGGCCAGCCTGGTAACATAGCCAGTTCTAGAGCAGTCAGGGCTATACAGTGAAACCCTGTCTAAAAAAAAAAAAAAAAAAAAAAACCAACCCACAAGAATCTTTAAATGTTAGTTTATTTCCAGAGTTGTCCAAGCTTCTAGTGATTTTTTTGTTTGTTTATTTGTTAGTTTTTTGAGACAGGGTTTCTATGTGTATTCTTGGTTGTCCTGAAACTCGCTCTGTAGATCAGGCTGGCTTCAAACTTACAGAGATCCATCTGCCTCTGCCTCCTGAGTGCTGGGATTAAAAGCATGTGCCTCCAACTGCCTGGCTGCCCCTAGTGGTTTTAAATAGAGAATTGAGTATTTCAGATGGTCTAGAGGATTGTGGTTGTTTATCAGAATGACTCAGCACCCCATACTCACCCCTACCTCCTTCCCTTTCATTTCAGGGGGCACTACTTCCACCCCTTCCTCCACCTCTCGGCTGATGTTGTTCAGTCCAGCTGGGCAGCTACCTCAGAGTTTGAGTTCCCCATCAACACGGCTGTTACCTGAGCCGCTGCAAGTATGGTGCCACTCAGTGTGCCTTCCCCTCCTCTGCCTCCTGGTGAAATTGGGCCATTGGTCAGGATTTAGTATGTAGTGGGAAAATTGGGCACACTGAATTTCAGGAGGGTCCTTAAGGGCCCATGATAGGAGCAGAGAAAGCCATTGTTGCTATATGGGCAAATTGGAGTACAGACTCTTGAAATGTAATTTGTCTTGTAGTAAAGATTTTATAACATGCAGCTTGTAGCTAAAAAGGCCACATCTACACTGAACATTGCCTAGAAGTCTTGTGCAGGACACAGTGCTTACTTGCTGATTCTGATGTTGCTTATTGATTCTAGGCTACTCACTGGAGCCCATCTATGGTCTGTGGTATGACCACTCCGCCTACATCTCCTGGAAATGTCCCACCTGAGTTGTCACATCCCTACAGTAAAGCCTTTAGTACCACTGGTATGTAGGTCTTAGTTTGACTTGATTGGTTGGTTTGGGCCTGTGTTTTGTGACAGAGGAACTCATAGTGACTTTGGGAGCATTTGGCAGTAATAAATTTGTTTTTGAAGCTTAATGTAAGCTTCTGGGCTTCTTCAGATTAAATAAAGTAAAGAGATAGAAAGACAGATAGGTGCTGAGGCTGATCCGAATTCCAAAAAGTTAACTGGACAGCTGTATTTGTAGCCATAGCAGTGTTGAGGAAACAATGACCTTTCTGATATTTGGCTCAGCCTTTATATGTACTGTCCTTGTCTCTGAGCAGGTGGAAAAGGAACTCCTTTGGGAACCCCAGCAACCTCTCCTCCTCCAGCCCTGCCCTGTCCCCCAGATGACTGTGTGCATGGGCCATCCTCCCAGGCCACAGCCACACCCCCCAGGAAGGTGAGTGGCAGGCCAGATATACCAGTGCACATCCCACCTTGTAAAGCCTAATTATGCCAAGTACCATCCTGACCCCAAATGGGATGGAATTGAATCATAATAACTGAAAATAGGTGTCATCGGTTCTCAAGGCATGACCTGCCAACCCTAGGACCCTGAAGCCTTTCAGGCTCAATGGGTTAGGCCTGCTTTCAATTCAACATTGATGGCTGTGTGCTCTTCCTATGGCATTGATATAGTATAGACAGTAGTAAGATGCTGACACCTTGGGCTGGAGAGATGGCTCAGAGATTAAGAGCACTGACTGCTCTTCCAGAGGTCCTGAGTTCAATTCCCAGCAACCACGTGGTGGCTCTCAACCATCTGTTATGAGATCTGGTGCCCTCTTCTGGTGTGCAGATATACATGGAAGCAGAATGTTGTATACATAATAAATAAATAAAATCTTTAAAAAAAAAAAAAAAAGATGCTGACCCCTTAACACAGACCAAGTTAGAGACCAGACCTCAAGGTGCTCTTTCAGCTTAGAAATAGGAGGTGGGGAGGGGGATACTCCACTCTGAGAAGCAGAAATGATGAGTTTTCATTAAATCCGGGCCTTGAAATTATATACATACCCTTTGGGAATGTAGCTGGGTATTGTGGCACACATTTAATCCAGGCTCCAGGGACTGAGGCAGGAGGATTGTGAATTCAAGGCCAGTGTAGATGCAGTGAGTCTCTGTCTCAAAAGAGCCAGAAAATGAACAAAATAAGAAATATACTCAGAGCATGTTTTATTCCACACTGTAGCTGTTTGAGTTGGAACTGAACTAGCTGCTTTTTTTTCCTGTGGAATATGATTTGTCTGAAAGATAAGTGACTGGCAGATTGTTTATTCAGACCTGGACATTTAGCAGGAAATTTCTTTTTAGTTGACTTTTTTTTTTTTTTTTTTCAGATTCAGTACAGGCTAATGGATTTCATTATGACATTTTCATACTTATATGATTTTGCTCATATTTTCTTCTTTCCCTACCTGTGACAGTTTCTTAAATGATGAACCAAGTCTGTCACTTCAAGGTAAACAGCTGACAATGATTAATAGTTAATAATAAAATCCAACTTGCAAGTGAAAATAGGTCATTAAAAAATTTGTGCCTAGGGCTTGGCATGGTGACGCACACTTTTAGTCCCAGCAGTCTGGAGGCAGAGGCAGGTGGATCCCTGTGAGTTCAAGGCCAGCCTGGTCTACGTAGCAGGTTCTAGGTTATCCAATGCTACATAGATCCTGTCTCCAAAAAACAAACAACTTAGCCAGGCACGGTGGTACACACCTTTAATCCCAACAGAGGAAGGTCAATCTCTTGAGTTTGACATCAGCTCGGTTTACATAGTGAGTTCCAGGATAGCCAGGGCAACCCAGGAAAACACTTTCCAAAAACAAAAACTAAAATATTGTACTACCATCAATGCTATTTGTGCAAGCTCTGAAGATCTGAGCTCAGGTTCCAGTACCTATGTAAAAAAAAAAAAAAAAAAAAAAAAACACACACACTTAAAAAAAACAGGTGTTGCTGAGCAAGCCTGTGTCCCCAAGCCCTGCTGTTAGAGGCAGGAGGACCACTGGGGGTTGCTGACTACCATCCCAGCTCAGTGAGAGGCCCTGTCTCAAGGGAATATAGCAGAGAGTGATAATGCAGGCCTCTGGCTTCTGTGAGCATATGCACATGTACACACAAAGAATAAATATACAGTATGAAGCATTTGTGTGTTTTCAGATTCTACACTGTAACTATGTTTTGAAACCATAAGATGAAATATACATTTTACTTTTGCATATCTGTAAGGGCCCCCATTTTCTTCATATGTTTCAGACAAAGTAACACAGAGAAAAATTTCAAGAGTAGAATGTAGGCAAATTCAACTGGTTTTGTTCTATGTAGCTATTGTCTTAGAAAATGCATTTTGTAAGCTGGGCGGTGGTGATGGTGGTGGTGGCGGCGGCGGCGCACACCTTTAGTCCCAGCACTCAGGAGGCAGAGGCAGGTGGATCTCTGTGAGTTTGAGACCAGTCTGGTCTACAAGAGCTAGTTCTAGGACAGCCTCCAAAGCCACAGAGAAACCCTGTCTTAACCCCCCCCCCCAAAACAAAAACAAACAAAAAGAAAATGCATTTTGTTTCATAAAAGAATGCCATATGCATTAACATGACATTAGTGTATTATTTGAAATTAATAACTTCCCTTTAATTTCTGTCTTAATTTCAGATTAAATACTTTGGTAAATTTAACCATGCAGATAGAAACTCCTGAGACTGATACACTCTAGCAGGTGCACAAGCACACACATATAGATATGTAGGTAGGTAGGTAACTTATTTCATGTGTATGTGTGTTTGTGTGCCTGGTGTCCATAGAAGCCAGAAGCCAGAAAAAAAGCATTAGAGACTTACTTATAATTCAGGGAGTAGGGTTACAGATGGTTGTGAGCTGTCATGTGGGTTCTGGGAATTGAACCTGGGTCCTCTGAAAGAAGAGCCAGTGCTCTTAGCCACCAAGCCATCCTTCCATCTTTAATTCTTAACTTTCTTCATATTCTAAAGGGATTTTGAAGTCAAGTAGTTCACTGGACTAACCTTTAAACTCCATTTACTGTATGCCACAGAACATGCCCACCATTTTCACTGTGTGCTTCTATTTTCAGGAAGAAAGAGCAGATTCCTCGAGGCCTTACCTGCAGAGACAGCAGTATCTTCTAAATGACCGAGGACTAGGTAAACTCCCTGGGTAATGATGGATCTGGCTTATCTCTTTGCAGTGAGTTCTATAGTTTCAAAGCTAAGCTAGGTGGAGAGAGGGTGGTCTCGAGTAGCACTGACGCCGACTCTTAGAGACACACACAATACCAGTATTAGAAAGTTGTTAAGCTACTCCCTGAAGTGTGTCTGCTTTAATAAGCAAGTCAAACTAGGTGATTTTATCTATTATTAGAGACATTATTACCTGTCGGGTGCCATGTCAATGGCCTGAGAATTGTATTTTTTGTGGGGTTAGGTTTGGAACCTTTGTAAATGATGCATAAGTTCTCTGTCTTTTGTAGTGCTCCCAACTTTGCTCATCTGGAAGAACTGTTGTACATGTGTATGCAGTGTGGCAGCTTTGTGCTTGCAGGGGTTAGCCAGTTTGACCTGAGTTGTCTCTGTCTCTCTGCAGAGGATCCACCTGCAAGCAAAGGTTCTGTTACTCTGGGGAATCTGCCGGATTTCTTAGGTGACCTGGCTTCTGAGGAAGATAGCATTGAGAAAGATAAGGAAGAAGGTAAAGTGTGTGGGTTGCTACAAGATGATGAAAGTGTCCACTTCTGTCTCAGAACTGGGCTCTAGACTTAAAACTCATGAGCTTTCTTGGCTTTATGTGTTGGTTAGTGTTCTAGCGTATACAAGGAAAGGATTGCCTGCTTTAATTCCCCTGTAGTACACAAACCCAAGCCCATTTGCTTGGATGAGTGTTTACAGGGTTCCCTTGTTTCCCCACCCTCATTTCAGCTGCAATATCCAAAGAGCTTTCTGAGATCACCACTGCAGAGGCGGATCCTGTAGTTCCTCGAGGGGGCTTTGACTCTCCCTTCTACCGGGACAGTCTCTCTAGTTCTCAGCGGAAGACTCATTCAGCAGCCTCTGGGACTCAGGGCTCCAGCGTGAACCCTGAGCCTTTGCACTCCTCCCTGGACAAGCATGGGCCTGACACACCAAAGCAAGCCTTTACTCCTATAGACCCACCCTCTGGCAGTGCTGATGCCAGTCCCGCTGGGGACAGGGATCGCCAGACTTCTCTGGAAACCAGTATCCTCACTCCCAGCCCTTGCAAAATTCCACCTCAGAGGGGAGTGAGCTTTGGAAGTGGGCAGCCTCCCCCATATGATCATCTCTTTGAGGTGGCCTTGCCAAAGACTGCCTGTCACTTTGTCAGCAAGAAGACTGAGGAGCTGTTGAAGAAAGTGAAAGGAACCCCTGATGAAGACTGTGTGCCCTCTACCTCCCCAATGGAAGTACTGGACAGACTGATAGAACAGGGAGCAGACGCGCACAGCAAGGAGCTGAGCAAGTAAGCCTGGGCCCTGTTGTTGTTTCTAGACAGCACAGGACCACAAGGGCAGTGCAGGACTACCCCTTTCCACCTGTACCTGAGGCAACTGGTTCTCTTATGTTTTCTTAGATGTCCTTGTATTCGATTGCTTTTCCATGTCTAGAGCACCGGCACTTGTGTTTGGATGATCTGTGAGATAGATGGTGTCCACTTGTAAATAACTCTTCAGTACCATTTTGTGCCTCTTTTCTGTGTGGATGCTCCAGTGGGTATTTGCACATTTGTTCTCTAAAAAGAATTTGTTCTGAATGAGGCCATAATAGCTCAGAGTTAAGTAGCACTCATCTCAGTATGTCCTCCAGTTAGAGGTTTGTTTTCTCTTATGCTTTTGGTGAAAGCTGAGATTATAAGCATTCTGTACAGGTTCAGGTAGCTAGATGCTCCACAGAGCACATGGGCTGCTTAAGAGCTGAGGCAGCTTCCAGTCTTTTTTTTTTTTTTTTTTTTTTTAAACCCTGTTTGAGGATTCCAGGGAAAGCGCAAGAATTACCAGGCTAAGTTGGGTTTGACCCTTTTGCCCCTGGTTCCTGGGAAATGTTAGTTTATTCTTTTGTTTGTTTTGAGACATTGTCTCACTATGAAGTCCAGGCTAGTCTGGGATTCATGATATTCCTACCATGGTCTCCCAAAGCTGAGATTATAAGGTTGTACCACTACACCTGGCTAGTTTTTGCCTTTCTTCTATATAAAACCCTAAGGTGGAATTTGAAAAGAATATTTAAAGCTTCACATCTAAAATGAAATTTGGTGTTTTAGAGAGTCAGGTAAATATCATCTTAACAGGGTGACAGTAGCTTGTTCAAGGAGAGAGCAACTCTGTGTCTGCATGAAGAGAGGTGGGGGTAGAGCTCCATGTTTTCCCGCAAAGGGTGGTTGGACAGCAGATCTTATGACACAGCCACTAAGCCAAGGAGCTCAATGCTAGGGCTGAAATTTAGGTATACACAATGGACTACCTACCCCTTCCCAGACACCAAGACTCCCTTCTAGATCAGCTGAAGACTTGGAATATGAGAGTTCTCTTAAGTCACTGCATATTCTAACTACAAAGGTGTGAGCTAACCTTGCTACAGCACAAAGTCCATTTTGGGGTGGGGCTGAGGATGTAGCTCAGTTGGTAGAGTGCTTGCCTAGCATTCATAAAGCCCTTCATTTGATCACCAGCACCATATAAAATGGGGCATGGTGGCCCATGCCTACAGTCCTAGCACTTGGGAGATGAAGGCAAGAAGATCAGAAGTTCAGCATCATCCTTGGGTACATAGCAAGTTCAAAGCCAGCCTGGGATGCATGAGACTTTCTCAAAACACCATCGACAACAACAAAAAGTCCAGATTTCATGTTTTCTAGGTCAGATCAGTAACTTATTATAAAATCTTTTCCTAGGTTGTCCTTACCCAGCAAATCTGTTGACTGGACCCACTTTGGAGGTAAAGTTGTTGCTTCAGCACACATCCAGCCCCACTCATCCCCTTTCTGCCCTCAGGAAAGGGCTCCCTTTGGCTCCTGCTCCAGTTAGCTACCTGCTTGGCAAGAGGATCCCAAGTGTTGCTGAGTCAGTGTTTCATATTTTTAACGAGTGTCAAGTACTATGGACTTGGGAGTTCAGTGAAAAAGTGAGCACCAGGTTTCCCTAGAAAAAATCTACTTGGTGGGAATGTTCTGGGAAGTCTCCTGGGAAGCATAGCAGTGAGGGACCAATGGCAGAGGGAAAGGAGTCAGAAATACCTTCATGATCAGGTTTCCTGCCTCAGGGGGCCCTCCGCTGGTACCACCTTTGGATGCTTTAAAGGGAAGGCAAGTAGAAGATTCTTCCATCTCTTAAGAATGGTGGTGCTGGGAACTCACACACTTGACTGGGTGGTGTCAGAATTGTATGTACACATGTGTGGAGACAGGGTCTCTCACTGGCCTAGAGCTTGCTAATGTACCAAGATTTGCTGGCTAGTGAACTCCAAGGGTCTGCCTGTCTTTGCTTCCCCAGTGCTGGGATTACAGGCACAAACTCCCATGCCTAAGTCTTTTTTCATGGGTTTTGCATATCAAACAAGGCCCCCATGCTTGCACAGCAAGCACTTCATGGACTGAGCTGTCTTCCAAGACCCCAAGAATTACCTTTCTTAAGTAAGGCACATGGGAGGCCCTTGATGGAGCTGTGTGTAAAAGACCTTTCTGCCACGTTCCCTCTGCTTTAAAATCAGGCTCTCCTCCCTCAGATGAGATCCGAACCCTCCGAGACCAGTTGCTTTTACTGCACAACCAGCTGCTGTATGAGCGGTTCAAGCGGCAGCAGCACGCCCTCAGGAACAGAAGGCTGCTACGCAAGGTGATCAGAGCAGCGGCTCTGGAGGAGCACAATGCAGCAATGGTGAGCAGGCAGGGGGTATCTGTCCACATTAGGCCTTATAGAGAGCAGATGCCAAAGAAAAGGGCAGCCTTTGTTAGTCCCAGCTCTGCTCTAATGGCTGAGGGCAAGCTGCTTAGCCTGTGAGGTACAAGTGTGCTCAGCTGGATCTCAGAACTTTTCTCAAGCTCTCATGAGAACAAGTGATTTTTTTTTTTTTTTTTTTTTTTTTTTTGTGACTACTTGGCATTGGCCATGAATGTGAAGAGCCAACATTTTATTTTTCCTGCTGATAAGCTGTTTCATGCCACAGAACTGAAGGTATTTGATGTCATGGATATAAAGACCTGAGCTTTTTGGGGTTTTTGTTTGTTTTGGTTATCTTGGGAGGGTTGTTTGTTTGAGATAGGGTCTTCCATATAGCCCTGAAACTGGAACTCGCTCTGTAGACCAGGCTGGCCTTGAACTCATGAGATCGACCTGCTTCTGCCTCCTGAGTGCTGGGATTAAAGGTGTGTGCCACCACACCTGGCTTTCCTTAAGCCTTTTGATGCTTCTTTTCCCATTCTATAGACAACAAATGATAGTGACGGTCTGCGTTTTACCCTGTGGTGTTAAATCCTACCAGTGAACATTTGCCCTTTGCCTCGTCCTGTGATGGTCAGGACCCAGTATTTTGGAGTACTGTATATTCAGGGTCTTCCTCAGCTGGTGGCTAGGACTTCAGCAAGTATCAGAAGCATGGTGTTTAAGGAAAGGTCCGTGTGTTCATATGGAGTTTAGAAAACTTTGACAGTAGAGAAGCACCAGGCCCATAAATGTATGATTAAAATTCCAGGGAAGTGTGTGACTGTCCATGTTGGTGATGTGTGAAGCTTGAGTGTCAGTGCCTGTGTTGGGTAGCACCTAAAATGATGCTGTCTCTGCCTTTGCTAGAAAGATCAGTTGAAGTTACAGGAGAAAGACATCCAGATGTGGAAGTTGAGTCTGGAGAAAGAACAAGACCGGTACAGTCAGCTTCAGGACCAGCATGACACCATGGTGACCCAACTGCACAGCCAGATTCGACAGCTGCAGCATGACCGGGAAGAATTCTACAACCAGAGCCAGGAGTTACAGGTATCAGCTGTGTGCCAGGTGGGCGACAGGAGAAGGCATGGCATCTCTATGTCCTGTCACTTTACTCAGCTTACCTGAGATGAATACTTTGCTCTCCAAAATGACAACTGTATTTCATGTTGGATAGATCTTAACTGAGGACAGACGTTTCCCAGCTTTCGTGGTTCATTATTCCCTTAGTATCCCCACCACCCTGGAGCTAAAAGAAACTGGTAACTGTTCCTCTAAGCCAATGGTTCTCAACCTGTGGGTCATGACCATGGGAACATTCCTATTTCCAATGGCCTTAGGAACTGAGACACCACTCAGTAGCAAAATTACAGTTATGAAGTAACAATGAAAATAAATTTATGGCTGGTGATTCCTAAGACCATCAGAAATATGTGTTTTTGATGGTCATGACCCACAAGTTGAGAACTGCTGCTCTAAGCAGTTTTGAACACTCATTGAGATTGATTCCTTCTGATATAGTAGCTGTTTGGAAACAACACACCTACATTTAAAATATTTTAAACTTCATTTTTAAATAGGCATGATTGATAAGGTCATGTGACTGTGTTGACCCCTGCACAATGTTTCAGTCCTGGAATCAGTAGACAGTGACATCCTCATTTCCTTTCTGTATTATCATACTGCTTTTTTTTTTTTTTTCTTTTTTTAACATAAGCCACTAAAAGCCCAATTTTGCCAGGCAATATCCACAGGCATGTGGCATGTCTCTACCAATCAATTGGTAGTTCCCATGATGTCCCACAGATGTCACTATGGTCCCTTCAAAGAGTGTAAAGTCTGGGCCACATTTCTTTGTGGTGCCTGGCCTGGGACATGTAGTTTGGGAGCTGTAAGGATCGGTCTTTGTTTTTGTTTTTGTTTTTCCCTTTTCTTTTTTACCCTTATCTTAAGAAGTAAAAGACTTGGAATCTCTCCTTTAAAATTGAAAAGTCAAATACTGATGGACAAGAGAGCAGTTAAGGAACAGAGCACCCCCAGCTCTGTCTGTGGCTGTGCCCATAGGTGCTCTTATAACCTCACGGGCAACTCTCTTTGGTAGACAAAGCTGGAGGACTGCAGGAACATGATTGCGGAGCTACGGGTGGAGCTGAAGAAGGCCAACAACAAGGTGTGCCACACTGAGCTGCTGCTCAGCCAAGTTTCTCAGAAGGTAAGACAGGACCCCACCTGCTGACTCTTGCTTCAGGTCAGACAGATGTATTACTCGTATGTCTGTGTTGGTGCTCCAGCAGGGAACATTTCTACTCAGGAAACATTTGGCAACATCTGGAGACACTGGTGCTCCTGGCAGTGAGTTGGTAGGGTCATGGGAACTGCCAAATGCATGGACCCCCCCAGTGCAGATAGCCCTTACAACAAAAGTATCTACTGGGGCCAGGCACATCCCACAGAGCTCTGTAATACCTTATTTATGAAGTATAAACAGTTTGTTAAGGCTTTTGAGCTGTGACTCCCCATAGGGATTCAATGAAATCTATGTGTCATGTATCCAAAAATAGGTGAGTTCACTGGGGCTGTGTCCCGCGGCTGTGTCTGTAACAGTGTTCTTGGGCTAGCTGCAATGAGATATATCCATGTTGCTTCTGTGCAGAGCACAACCCAAGTGTGTTTTTGCTGCCCTTGGTGCTTTCTTCTCCACTAGCCCTAGACTCAGTGGGAATGGTTTATTCTACCCTGCATTGCACTGTGCTCCTCCATAGTCCCTGCCACTGTCTGCTGGCTAGTTTTGCCATGCTGAACTTACATTTTCTCACTTCCATCTGGACAGCTCTCCAATAGTGAGTCGGTGCAGCAGCAGATGGAGTTCTTGAATAGGCAGCTCCTGGTGCTTGGAGAGGTCAATGAGCTGTACTTGGAGCAGCTACAGAGCAAGCATCCTGACACCACCAAGGTATGTGGCCAGGGCACAGAGAGGCACAAAACTGTACTGTCTGGCTATTCTGAAGAGCAGCCAGGCCCAGGCACACAGCACAGTCTAGCCATTGGAGAGCATGAAGTGGGCATGTACTTTGCAGGGTTTCCAGGGTACATACTCAGGTACTACTCTCATCACTGTGACAAAAGTCCTGAAAAAGAAACTGAAGCAAGGAGGGATTTATTGTCTCACAGTTTGAGGGTCTAGTCCATCTTGGCAGGAAGGCTTGGTGGTAGCAGTGTGAGGCATCTGGTCATATTGTGTCCACAGTCAAGAAGCAGAGAGATTGGTGCTTATCTGACTTTCTCCTTTTTATTCATTCTGGGACCCAGCCTATGGGATGATACTGCTCATATTTAAACTTGGTCCTACCACTTAAGTTAACCTAGTCTAGATTAGTCTCTTCTAGATAGGCCTAGAGGTTTGTTTCCATGGTGATTCACATCCTATAAGTCACCAAGACTGGCCATCACACAGTGAAAGCATGAGATGTGACTGCTACAGAGCAGGAGGGAGGGGAAAGATGGGGGCAGCCAGCTCTGTCTAACACACCTTTCGGGGCCTAGGGTGTGTGAAGGGTGCTATGCCCCAGCACCCATGCTGTTTTGTTTCCTTTTCTTTGTGACTCTGGTCCTGCCATGTTCATTCAGTCCTGGTGTCAACATTAAGGCCAGTTAGTGTTTGCCAGTGTGCTGAGACAGATGTCCATGTCACACTGTACCGTCAGCCTTGGGTGGTGTTAGTAAAGGAGCTGAAGTGGAATTTCAAGAGTGTGCTCTGATGTTCTGACACTGCTCCTCCATAAGAGCCTCTAGCACCCTTGAGTCAAAGCTCTCTGAAATGTCATCTATGGTCTCCAAGTGTTGCCTCAGAACTGAGGAGAAAAATTCATGGTAGAGTTGCTTCTTTCTTCTTGGTTCTTCTCAGCCTCCAGTTCAAACTCTGGAGGATGTCAAAAGTGAAACTGTCTAGACTCCAACTCTGAATTACTCTGGAAGCAGAATAGTTTCAAGAGAATGTGGGGAACAGACCCAATGATCCACCCCTAAAGAGCTTGCTGAGGCATATTGGTTTTTTGAGATAGGGTCTGCCTATGTAGCTTTGACTGCCCTGAAACTCTCTACATAAACCAGCTTTGAACTCACAGAGACCCACTTATCTTAACCTCCCATGTGTGGTTGCTGCTAAAACAACTGTTTGATGCCTCCACAGAGGTGACGCAGAGCAGGACGGACTTCTCTTGTTTGGACTCTGAGACGGACAGCTGCCATGTTCCCTCTTGAGAGCTATTTCACAGTTATGAATTGGGAAGCTCACTTGTTAGGTGGGATGCCTTTTGTTGTACATCACAAAACAAAACTTAGCAATATAGAGTTTTATGGCCGGAACTGACAGAAATTCCTGACACGGGTGATTTCCAAGTTGGTCAGGGTGGCAGTTTGGGACCACAAAGAGGAAGCCAGGCTCTTTTCCCTCTTCCCTCTGTTATCTTAGCCTGTTAGCCTTGTCCTCCAGCTAGCTACACTGTTGTGCCAGTTGCCCCAAGTTCAGCCCTCATAGGCCAACCGCATGGTGTTCCCAGGAAGAGGCAAGTGTCCCTTCCTACAGGTGGGTGTCTCTCAGTGAGAACAACCTTTCTCACAAACTTCTGCACACTTCCTACCTTATTTCCTTTTCTGTTAGGTTTGAGTGGTGCTGTGAGGGCCTTGATCAGGCTATGATCTGCCTCTTGGTGGGGTTCTGTGTCACTGTTGTTCAGGCCCATGGAGGAGGTACAGGCATCTAGCAGTCTATGAGGGTTACTGAGATGCCCAGGGCTTGCTTTCTTAATTCCTTGTGTGAATGTCCATAAGTAAGCACAGGTGTCAGTATTGCTGGGCAGGGTTGGTTCTAGGGCCCTGCAAGTCTCCAGATGGTTAGTTCCTCATAAGAAGATGGTATGGTGTTGGCCAGAATCCTCTCATCCTGTAACCTAGGTCACATACATATGCCTATTGTAAGGTCAGCACTTTATAGGTAGCTGTTAAAATGGTATTATTCAAGAATAATGACAAGAACCCAGCATGGCATACTCAGTCCACACAGTGAACATGTTGAATTTTGGCTGGTGGGGTCTGTAGCTGCCTCTGTTACAGAAGTCAGCTGTGTTGTTACCTGGAGCTATTCAACGCAGCTGCAATGCCCACGTTTTCAGCCATTTCTGCCTTCTGCATTCTGGAAATGTCTGATTTACTAGTCAGCATTGAGGCTTGGTGCCTTACAGTGAGGTCACCTCCTTGTAACTTAACAGCTTAGGGTCTTTTTGGAAAAACTGTGTGTGTGTGTGTGTGTGTGAGTGTGTGTGTGTGTGAGTGTTTGTGTGTGTGTGTGTGTGTGTGTGTGTGTGTGTGTGTGTAATACATCTTTTGGGGCACATCAGTCTATACTTAGTATGGATTTGTCAATGCAGGCAGGCCATCTGGGTGACTTGGCTGATAAATTGGCAGGTACTCAGCCTGAAAATGCTGCTTCTTGTGAATATTCTCTTTATGTCACCATCTCAGCTGATAGTGGAAGAGGAAGGGTAAAAAGAAGGCAAATGGCTACTGCCATTCACCTGTGCAAAGAGGCTTATTGGATGCATTGTGACAAACATGATCCTGTGGGCAATGGTCCACTTTTGTGTGTTTTTACTGGTTCTGAATGTAGCCCACAGAGTAAATATATACTTTCTCTCACAGAGCCCTGACATTAGTTCTAAGGGTACTTATGGTTCTTGTCTTTTGTGAACATGCTGTGCAACATGACTTTCCGTGTTTCACATGGTTTCCTTAGGGATAGACATCAAAAATGCCCAGATGGCCTACTTGCCAGGAAGCAATCCTCACTCAGTTGGGTCAGGACACTAAGTGCCTCTCAGTGTTGAGGACACTTCTTGTGAGTTACATTGCACAGTTGTCTGTAAGTACTGACTCCAGACCTTTTTATAGGAAGTAGAAATGATGAAGACTGCCTATCGGAAAGAACTAGAAAAAAACAGAAGCCACCTTCTCCAGCAGAACCAGAGGCTGGATGCCTCACAGAGGCGAGTATTGGAACTGGAATCTCTTCTGGCTAAGAAAGACCACCTTCTCCTAGAACAGAAGAAGTACCTTGAGGATGTCAAGAGCCAGGCGAGGTGACTCACAGGAAGTGTGGGGGTGTGGGAGGGGTGAGGCCCCTCCCATGTTCTGAACCAAGCCCTGTCTTTTAGTGGACAGCTGCTGGCTGCAGAGAGCAGGTATGAGGCTCAGAGGAAGATAACCCGGGTGTTGGAACTGGAGATCCTAGACTTGTATGGCAGGTTGGAGAAAGATGGCCGCCTACGGAAACTAGAAGAGGACAAAGCAGAAACAGCAGAAGCAGCGGAAGAAAGGTAAGAGCGGCTACACCAGTTCTCTATGGAATGCTGTGCTCGAGGTGCCACAGCCAGCCAGGCAGTATGGTGGCCTGTGGAGAGGCAGTGGCAAGCAGCTGAGCTGCTCCCCTCTGCTCAGTCCTTTCCAGAGAGCCATCCTATTGTCTCTTGGCCACACTTGATTATCTGCCTTTACCATTGCAGTCTGTAGTCCAGCATAACCCCAGCTGTTACTCAGCCCTACGGGACACTCTTGTTTGTGTCTGCTGTTACAAACAGAGCCGGGGAGCTGCAAGGATGGCTCAGTGGTTAAAAGCACTGGCTGTTCTTGCAAGAGGACCTTGGTTTGGTTCCCAGCAACTAGGTGAGCCATCTGTAACTCCAGTTCTAGGGAGTCTGACCTTGTCTTCTGGCCTTCTCAGGTCTCAGGCACACACATGGCGCATATACACACATGCATACCCGTAAAAAATTTAAAGAATGGGCAAGCCAGATTCAGGGATCAAGTATAATTTCACACTTCCTCAGAAATGCTACGGTTATCAACTGCATTCTCTCTGGGTCTCTTTCAGGCTTGACTGTTGTAGTGATGGCTGCTCAGATTCCTTGGTAGGGCATAATGAAGAGGCTTCTGGCCACAACGGTGAGGCCAGGACCACCAGGCCTAGTGGCCCCCGGGCCAGCTGTGGAGGCAGAAGCACTGGAGGCAGCAGCAGCAGCAGCAGTGAGCTTTCCACTCCAGAGAAACCCCCAAGCCAGAGGTTCAACAGCCGGTGGGAAACCACTGTGGGTGAGCCCTCCGGCAGCATCCCCACGACTGTTGGCTCACTTCCTAGTTCCAAAAGCTTCTTGGGCATGAAGGCCAGGGAGCTGTTCCGTAATAAGAGTGAGAGCCAGTGTGATGAGGACTGTGTGACCGGCAGTAGCCTTTCTGAGACCCTAAAGACAGAGTTGGGCAGAGACTCAGGCATGGAAAACAAGACTCCCTTTAATCTAGATGCCTCACACCCATCTTCCCCAAACTCGGACAGTGTGGGGCAGCTCCACATCATGGACTACAATGAGACTCATCAAGAGCACAGCTGAAGGGTCTGTCAGTGTTAATTTGCGTCTTTGTCGGCACAGAACAGGAGGTGTGAATGCACGTTCTAGGCTTTTCTGTTTCCAGGGTCTGAGCGGCTGCTTGTGCAGTGGAAATGGGACAGAGGTCATTTTGACAGCTGGCAGAATGTGGGAAGATAGTTTTTGGGTCTGGCATTGAGATGCTTTCCTTCACCCCACCCCAGTCTCTTTCGTTTACCTAGCAGTATGTACTAATTGAGGGCCTGTGCGTGTCCCTTGTAGCTTTATTTTCTTCCTTCCTCCCACCAAATGGTTGTGTCCTTTGAACCTGTGCAATATGAGGCCAAATTTCATCTTTGGGTCCAACACACCACTCTGCTTTCCTGAGGTGCAGATAGATGGGTGGCTTTTGGGTAGACCAGGCAGTTAGTGGCACTGCAGGTAAGTCCAGTTTTGTCCCTTCCAGGAGGATGTAAATTGTCTTTACAGGAGCCTTTTCACTGCTTTTTGGTTCTGAAGTTCAGTATCTAAAGCCACAGATCTAGAGAAACTAGTTCATTCACCTCTGCCTTCTTTTGGCAGCTCTGAAACGCTTCCTAGAAGGTTCTGTGAGAATACCAGTTGTTTTGATAGTGTAGTTGGCGCTGTGGAGGCCATACTGCTTACTCTCTGGAAAGCTTGTATCCCTCTCCCCCACTACCTCTTATTTATTTGGTATTTGCTTGAATGCTGGCACCATGCTGCCTGTGGGTGGGTGTGTAGGTGGTTGTCCTGCAATCCGCAGACTGAGAAGAGTGGTCACTAGGAGGGGCACCCAGAATGCTTGTGCACATGTGGAAATGTGCTGTTGGCTGGCTCTGTCCCACTGAGCCACAGTTCCACCTTTCAGCCTGTTTGCCTGCCTCCCTTTGTCTACATGCCCGATTACCAGCTGCTTTGTGATTCTGCAGCAGACAAGGCTGGAAGGGTCAGAATTTCCATAGAGTTTATGTGACGTCATTCTCGGGCTCAGGGTGCCTCACCATAGTAGGTTCTAGCAGCTATTTTACATCAATTTTGACTTTGCAGGAGAGATTTCCCCCTGGGGCTTCATGTCAAACACTTCTGTTAGGAACAGCAGAGCGACTCAGAGTCTGGGAAGGTTGATGGAGGCTGCTGGCCTGTACCACTGTCACGAGAGGTGACCAGTCAGAACAAGGTGGTGGCAGAGAGCCCAAACTCAGTCAATGCTCCTGAAATAAATGCTGGAAGTGTAAGAGTTGTTGCCTGATATTCTGGACCAGGCAAGGAGAAACTTGGGAAGGAGCCACGAGCTTGATTTTCTTGTTTCTGTTCTAGCTGTTGTATAAAGGACAGAAGAGTTTAACTACAACAAAGATAAAAGAAACTAATGGTACGAAATCTTACTGCATATGGAAGTTTCCAGCCTGAGGGTGAAAGTCTTTTTTTTAAATGTGGCAGTAACTATCCTAGCATCCCTAAGTAAGGTGAGACTCCTTGTCACCATGGCAGTGCTGGCTGGAGACCTGTTAGGGCCATATCTCTGCTATAGCCAGCCCACAAGAAGACATGCCACTGACCACTGTCAGACCAGCAGAGGCAACCAGTGCCCCAGGACACTCAGTGATGCCATGCTTTTCATTTAGCTCTGCCCAAAGGAAAGTTGAAAACCCAGTGTTCTCCCACCTGATCCATGGTAGAAAAGGGCAGATGAACAGATGGGGAGAAAGATCTCAGAGTTAATGGTAGACACTGCTCCTAAGAGCTGCCCTCCACCCCGCACCCCAAGATGTGTGCTAGAGAAACAAGCCTTTTTCTCTGCATTAGAAAGAAAATTTATAGATTGCACAAGTGTTGAAGTTTAGGGAACAGAGGCAGTGGCTTGGTAAAGCAGACTGAGGTCTAGGCTAGCATGACAACTGATCAAGCTTGGGCCTGCAGCACTTTTCTCCAGTCTGGGTGTTCTGTACCCAGTGACAGAACCTGAGCATCCTGTGTGGTTTGAGTTCTAGAAGGCTGTTGAGGCTTTTTTTTTTTTTTTTTTTTTTTTCCTCCAGCTAAGGTTCCTGGGCGGGGGACTGTGACCTGAAGATTGCCCAGCCTAAACATTGGCTCTTTTCAAAGGACTCCAGACTCAGTGGGTGGAGGCTTCTGTTTAGAGAGCAGTGACAGAGCATCTGGGGATCAGTGGGTCACCTGCTGCTGCTGCTGCTGCTGCTGCTGCAGTCAGGAGGGGCACTTCTGAAAGGCAGCTGAGGCCTGGGCCAAGGCATTGGAGCGGTGGGTATCACGGGCGCCTGGTGTGTGTGAATGCTGGGGTTGAATGGCTCCATCCTTGAACCACTTGGAGTTGTGTTGTGGTTGCCCGTGTGACCCAAGGAGACTGGAGGCTGTGTCTCCTTCAGTCTAGAATCTGTCAGAAGCAGCACTACAGTGCCACTGGAGTGGAGGAGCAGGTCAGTGCCAGGAGAGGAACTAAGCACACATCTCTGTCTCATTCCTCCCTGAAGTCTTAAGAGTTTGCTTTGGGAGCAAAAGCAACATGACCATGGACATGAGGAGATAGGCTCTAAGGCATCCCTGGAGCAGGCAGCACAGCTGTCAGGGCGATTGCTGACCTTGATAGCTTTGTTGACCTTTTCAGGAGGGAAGTTTGTTCAATCTTCTGGACTAAGCTGCAGAAGGTTCCTACTGTGTGTGACATGGTTAGTCACTTCTTAGAAAGCAAACTCAAAACCCAAGAAAAGTCCTAGAAGCCACATGTGATTAAAAAAAAATTAACCTCCCCTCCCTAAGCTGCTGTGGCCAGTGGTCAGTGTTTCCTGGGTGGTAGTGGCACCACAAGCCACTGTGATAAGCCACAGACTCAGGGCCATTTGCAGCATATGTGGGCTCTAGTGTTCAGAGGAGAATGAGAAAATGTTAGCAGTTGAATGATCAAGGATGAAAAGACCTCAGAGCTCAGGCTGACAGTCAGGGTAGAAACCGAGGAGTATGTAACAGCAGTCTGGTGTGGTGAGACCAGCCAGCAGGAACCTACCTACCACCTGAAGCCAGAAAGAAGTAAAGAACAAACACAAGTACTGTAGGAAGGTGCTCATTTTCCTGAGCATTAAGGGTAGGAGACGCTGTGGACAAGCTGATGGAGGTGTGGGCATTACACCAGCTCAGCTTGCACTGCAGTACATGGGGTCTGTCTTGGCCAGAGGCCAGCAGTACTACACAGTGAGTCAGATGGCAGCCTGCATCTGCTGCACCTTCGCCCCAAGGTCCATGCTGTAAATCCACTGCTGTGGAAAATATATCCAATGTGAGGGTGTTTGTGTCCTTGTGTACATCCAGAAGTCTGTAGTATGTGTCTCCATCACCGCTCCCCTCTCCCCCCAGTTTGCTGCAGGGTCACTGATTGCCTTGGGTTTAGCCTGTCTGTGTAGGTAAAAATGGGAACTGGCCCCTGGGCTGCTGCTGTGACCTTTGTTCCCACTCAGCTTCCCAGTCTGAGTCCCTGGTGTGCCAAGGGGAGCAATGTTTCTGTTTCTGATGCCACCCCGAGTTTTAAATGAGGTATAGAGAAGCAGCAACGCAGCTACAATGGAAACTGCACCCTGAACACTCTCGGTCTCCGAATGAAATTTAATGGGGGCCAAGAAGTGCCCTGCCCTTCCCAGAACCCCAGTATTATCCATCTCTGGATAGGTAGGCTGACTGAGCCACTGCAGCTGGTCTTTCACTAGACCAGTCAGTCCCTCTCCCTGCCCCACCTCACAGGGTTGGATTGGAGGAGAGGTCATGATGGTGTTTTTTAGCTCTCTGTCGGATCAGAGGCAGACAGGCGTTTTTGCACTAGGAAGATTCAGTGGTCACCCTTCATGAGACTGGACCACAAAACACATTATGGAGGAGCAGGCTTTGCTAAGACATAATTTAGTTTTATAGTCAATCATGGATGAACTATATATGGATAACTTGGAGTTGGGGTGGGGGGGGTTCCCATCAGTGAAAACAAATCAGATTAAAAAAAAAAAAAAAAAACTTTTTAGTTCAGTGGAAGTCACCTCTTCTCAAAAGGTTTAAACTTTCCCACTACGACCTTAAAAGCATGTCAAACAATCTGCATCAGATGCCATAATACAAGCTACAGGAGAACATGGTACAGTCTCAGTGAATGGAATCAAAGGTTTGCTGTCCTTAGAATGTTCTGAAATGTCAAGGCAGTTGCTTGTGTTTAACTGTGAACAAATAAAGATTTATTGTTTTGCACTCCGCAGTGTTGAGATGGAGTGACTTTATGCTGGCCTTGGGGGCTTGTGGGTGAAATGAGATGGTCCAGAAACACTGCAGTCTGGAGTAGTTCCCTGGATGGTGGTACAGAACAGGGGTAAACTTGGGCTGGGGAACAGATAATTCAGCTGCCTTAAACTCATGCCTCTGTGTAAAGAGCAGTGTGTGGAAAAGGGCCACCTCTGAAAACTTGGCCACCCAAGTCTGCATCTCAAGTCCTCCTGATGGAACCCAGTAGAAGCTAGTCCTGGCCTGTGATATACCAAAGGACAGTATAGCTGTCATCATCACCTGTGCCGGTGCCCCCTCTGCCCTTCAGGTATTGCCCAGGAGTGGGAGATAACCTTTATATAATTTTGAGATTCTTCCCCCACCTAGTCCCTGCCACTCAGCCTAGGCCTTAGTGGGGCAAACAGGGTGTAAGCTGCCTGGCGGTGCCTCAACCAGGACAGGTATGGAATTACTGCACTGCCTGTCTTAACTGCAGGAGGCTGACTATCTGGAAGACTCAGGGGTTGTCTGAATAGGTCTCTTGCCAGACAACGAATTTACTCTTGGAGAAGCCTGCAGGCTGGCCCTCTGTGGCCTAAGCCTCCTAGAGGCAGCCCACTCTGAAGGGAAGCACTTGGCTGCAGAGGTCTCCGGCGCTGTCTGAGAAGGGCTTTGCCTATGTGGCCATCACCCAATGTCCTCCGATGTCTTACAAGTACAGAGGGGTTTTTGGTTTTTGGTTTTGTTTCTTGTCAGGTAAATCCCAGGAAACCAAGCCAGGCAGAGAAATGGTAGAACACTTTATTCTTGAATGTCTCCCCCTGAGGAAGCAACAATACAGAAGCTAAGTCGTCCCCTGTGAAGG